>NC_081410.1:513066941-513385241 GCF_030272615.1 Cryptomeria japonica
AGCCTATCATTCTAATACCAAACTTATTACACTAGTGATAATAACAATGAAAGTTTGGAACACACCACTTAGATTGTCTTGGTCCTGAAAATGACTACCTCACTGGGGGTCTTCCTTTCATGCTACTAACTTTGATGAACCCTTCATGATCAACTCTTCTATTTCTCCTTGGATCTACATGTTGGTGCATTGAGTATGGTCTCTAATTCATTGATTATGTATACCAGTTTGGGTGACGATTCTTGACAACATCTGCATATGTCTTCTTACCAGTATCTTTGCTTACGATGAATGTCTTCTTCTCTTCACTTTGATTTGAAGAAGTAAACACTATCTCCTTACTAGATGTGTCTTTTCTATTTGAACTTTGACCCTCTTCAAATCCTAAGCCACCAGTATCCTAAGCCACATCTTGTCTAAAGCTTAGGTGATGCCTTCATTTTTTTTGGAGCTTAACAATTTCTTCTTCTAGGTTCTGATTCTCCTTTTCCTTTTTACTCAAAATGGTGCTAGTAACTTCACAGATCCTTTTGGCTTCTTCCAATTGAATTTTTAGATCTATAATTTTTTTCTTAGATTTTTCAAGAGATTTCTCCAACATCTCTTGTTCTTTAGTTGCAACCTTTTTCACCTTCTTCAGATCTCTTATTGTTCTCTTCATCTCTTCCAAGGTACTGATGAGATCTGCTTCAAGATCTACTTCTCCTTCCTACTCTTCCTCTTCTCCTTCTTCAGGTACCAAAACCTCTTGGGCCATAAAAAGGGTTGCACTAACATCATCTTCACTGCAACAGTCATCTGAGAGACTCTCCTCATCTATGGTATCATTTTCATGTGTGTAGAGACTGTTCTGCTTCCAATTGCCTCTTCTACCATAGCAATAGACATTCTCTTCCTCTCTTTACATATGATCTACTACCACTTGATTGATTATCTTCATTCCTATCACCATAGGGACATTTGGCAACAAAATGTCCAATCTTTCTACAGTTGAAACATTTCAGGGGCAGCCTACCTTTGTATTTGCTAGAACCCATCTTGAGTCTTCTGACAAAATTTGCCATGTTATCATCAAAGTCTTCACTAGTTTTATCATAAGAAGAATCTTGTTTTCCTTTTCATGATGTTTTGAATGCAACTTCTTTCTTAATAGCCTTGGTATCTACAATCCTCATTTCATTAGCAGTTAGGGAACCATACAACTCATCCATTGTAAAGACTTTCAAATCTTTTTCTTCTTCTATTATAGAAACATTTGTATCACACTTAGGTGTATGGGATCTAAGTACTTTATTCACTACCACCTCATCTTTTATTTCTTCTCCAAGCCCTCTAATGGTGTTTATTATTTCATCAATCCTTTGGGGATAGTCAACAATCTTCTCTTCATCTCTCATCTTCAAACCCTCAAGTTGTTCTCTTAATGTCTATAACTTGGCTTCCTTGACTTTAGCATCACCTTCAAATATTTTCCAAAACTTATCCCTAGTTGCTTTGGCAGATGAGCAGTGCATGACCTTAACAAACTCATTATCATATAGCCCACTCAGATAGCATCCTTTACCTTAGCATTTTTCTCATATTCCTTCTTAGCATTTGGATGGGACATTATACTCATTCACAACTGGCATCCATACATCACAGCCTAGATAGGAAAAATAGGTTTCCATTCTTCTACTCCAAAAGGCATAGTTGACATCATTAAACATAAGCTATTTTAAGGAGGGTGATTAATTTCTTGCCATTTTGAACACTTGATAGGATCTACCCAAGCTAGAGAACACTTTGACAAAATAGGGTACCTATTCTCTGATACCAATTTTTGGACACAATGGATCACTGAGAGGGGGGTGAATTAGTGATTTGAACTATTTTTACTTAATCAGAGCTATACCGGTTGAATATGAGATACACAAGATGCAGACCAGTTACCAAAGCAATGAAAAAAAAGTGTGTAGGAGAAATAATTAAAGGATTAATACATCACACACATGAAGATGCAAGACATAACACTAGATGTATGAGGAAAACCCAAAATGGGAAAAACCTCAGTGAGAATAGCTATTGGAGATCTTCTGCTCCAATCTAGCCTCATAATGAAAAGATCTGATTACAAATTTTAGGGTACCAACCCTTGATTTATGAGAATCAACTCAAAGGAGCACCAATCCCTACACAATATATAGGCTACAATCTAAAGGAGCTACAACCCCTGCACTCAAAAATATGAAAAAATCAGATAAACAATTTGGATCCTTGTTGCAAATGAAGTTTTAGAACCTTTCAAAACTTTGCACTATCAGTTTCTATCTTATCGGTTTATATCAACTCAACACACACTGCAACTTAGCCTTCCTACTGGTTCTAACTCTCCTTAATCTTCTCTCCCTCTATTTTTCTGAATTCAAATTACACTTGGTCACTCTCTATTAGGTACTTCTTCTTTCAGTTTGTCACCTCTACATTCTATGCTCACTATGTCAGTTTGTTTCTTACACTGGTTTACCTTTCTTCTCCTTACCAATACAATCTTCACTCACAAACATTTCAATTGTTTTTCTCTTCAACTCTCAGACACCAATTTCACTCTCTTCTTTACCCTTTAACAACAACAACTCTATCTATCTTAGGTCACCATATTTAAACTGAAGATTTCCCGCCAAAAACTAATTCAAACAAAGGATGACTAGGGTTTCCTTCTTCTGGCCAAATCTGCATCCAATCTAATTCGATCTTCCTTGGATCACACACCTTCATTGGAGGAATAATCCATCACATGTTTTCCATCTGTCCAAAATATGTTTACCAAAAATAGAAAACCCAACCATGATTTCCGGCCTTGAAATCTATCGACTCATTTATCACCCAACTGTTTCCTTCTCTAGGTCCACTCCAATCTGATTTCCTTGCTTCAATCTAGGTGCCAACAACTCCCTGATCTTTCTTTGTCACTCATTCTTCATCGAGCCATATCAATTTGTTATCGAACCATGATTTGTGGTTGTTTCATTTAATGTCGACTAACAACTCTAACAACCATGTCGATGGAAACTTCACTGACTTTGCATGCTCGCCACCTCAACTCCATGTGGCATCACATCAACATACACTCATCTCAATGACACAAGGTTGGTTTAAACTTGATCATTCATCAAACTCATACCAGCACAAGCCCTTACTGGTGAGACCTTCTCATGCCGCTAACTAGTAGTATACACTACACTAGTAGCACAACTTCACCTTCATTGGTTTTTGATCTCTTTGTCACTCTACCTCTTTATCACAAACATTATCACGAGTAAACAACCAACCTTTATACCAGTTACAACTTGTCATGCCAACACACAACTTCATATCACCTCTTACCGACGATGTCACTGATAGTCTCAATACCTACTTGTCTTCCACCATACCATTTGACAAGCCTTCATGTTAATATTCCTTATGCGTAATCAATATTCATCATATCAGGTTGATATACCTCTACTGATATCCTGCAATACTGATTGATATCAATGACAACTCAATACCAATAATATCATCTTGGGGAGATTGTTGGTTGTCTTCCATTAGGAGAGACTTGTTTGGCATTTCCGGGCACTTAGATGATTTGCACATCTAGTTTTGCAATCAATTTCAAAGGGGTAGATTGCTATCAATTTGGTGGAATTAATTATGTGTTGCAATGATGTTTTTCATTGATGTCAACACTATCTACTTTGGTTGTTTACCGGTATCCGATTGGTCTAGGTAGGATGATTGGTTTCTGGTTGATAAGATCGGGTTGATCTGGTATACTCCCGTATTCTTTGGTCTATGGAATTGGTTTGGATTGGTTATTCATGTGTTCTTGATGTGTATCACATTCAATTTGTTTGGGATTTGATGATCCAAAAGCTATCACTGGTTCTAGTAAGCCTTTGGTTACCGGTAAGGGTTTCATCGACAGAGCTTTGTCGAATATCTTTTGATGAATCTGATAAGTGGTGTTGGTGTGGCTTCTAGAATTTTATCATGTTCATGTTCCAATTGTTTGTGGTGTTTCATTTGGCTTAGGGAAACCTATTTTGGGTCCTTTGTTATTCTGCTAAGTTATGGACTGGTTTATGTAACGTGTGGGTTGATTCTTCCAATGTGTTACCAGTTGGATTCATTGATGGTATGGATTATGGGATTATCTATATATGAATAATATTGTAATCATATGCAAAGGTGATCTAATTGGGTTTGTGGAAGAGGTTTAAAGCCTCTGGTATTGAGCTTAACTGGAATTGTACTCAGCCATGGGAGATGTTATACTTGTAGTTCAATCTTCATTCTGGATTGTTGTCTGATTTTTTATGTAGTCAGTTAGATTCCTTTTGTGATGAGAAATGTGATCTAGGCTATTGGCCTTCCTATATGTGCAGACCCCTTATTGTAATATTGATTCATGTGATTAGTGGATAGATATTGTGGTTCTCAAATCCTACCATGGTTTTTCCTCTTTGAGGTTTTTCGGGTATAAATTTGTGGTGTTATGGTATTCATCTTTGTGGTTGCATTGTTTCTTATTTTTATATTCTTTTATGTTTACCAGTTTCCAAGTTGTTGTATTAATAAGGTTAAATCTCTCTATTTTAGTAGAACACTGATTCACTCCCCCCTCTTAGTGTTCTTGGATCCCAACAATAAGGGTTCATAATCCTAGGTATATCTCTAACTACTTTAGTTGAACTAATATTTACAATTTAATAAAAACTTAGATGATATAAATTCTTATGCCATAGCCAACTCTCATTAATATGTGTAATCAAACATATCTCCTTACCGGATTTCAAATGAAAAATGTTACCTTTAGTCCGAGTACTAGTTGCAATCTTCAATCCAGATCTATTGATGCTTTTGCATTTTCCATCCTTGAACTATAGTTGAAATCCCTTATCCACAAATTGTCCTGCACTCAAAAGATTATTCCTTAAACCTTCAACATAATAGACATTATTAATGTTATGCTTACCATTGAATGATATAGTCCCTCTTCCTCTGATCATGCATGCTTTGTCATCTCCAAATCTAACCAGACCACTATCAAATTCTTGCAAAGATAGAAACTTCCTTTTGTCTCCAGTCATATGATGTGAACATCCATTGTCTGTCACCCATTCATCCTTGTCTTCAACTCTAGCAGCAAGGGCCTTTTCATTTTGAATGACAAGTTCCAGAGCATCTTCCTTGATAGCTAAAAGTATCCATTCCTTTCCATTACTAGATCCAATAGTTGAATCTTTTGCCAGTTCATCATCAGAATCATTAGTCACACCTTCCTCATCTGCATAGTAGCATAACTTGTCTTTGTTCCTCTGATACTTTATGCTTATTCTTATAACCGTTCTTAGGCTTAAAATATCTTCTATCTTTCTCCTCAAATATTGAATTCCTCTAAGGGCATCTAGATGCAAAATGACCTATCCTATTACATGCAAAACATTTAAAAGGTGATTTTCCTTCATATTCACTTCCTTCTGATGCAAAATGACCTATCTTATTACATGCAAAACATTTAAAATGTGATTTTCTTTCATATTCACTTCCTGCCGAACCTTTAGGTAATCTTCTAGCAAATAGGGCTTCAAGTTTGTAAAACTCTTCATCTTCTTTCTTCATATCCTCTAGTTCCTTCGCATATAGTTCTTTCCAATCACAATTGCCAATTGATGATGTAGATGTATGAAAAGTAGATTCAGTCTTTGTAGCTCCTTGAGGACCAAATTCTTCAAGGTCAAAAGCAAATAATTTTCCAACCAAAGTATCCATATTAACATAAGTGTTAGACATTGTTCTTAGCTCATTAATTGCACTATCCTTCATCTCATTAGTCGGTGGCAAAGCTCTTAATACTTTAGAAATAATCTAATCTTCGCTTAGAGATCCACCACAACATTGAATTCCCATGACAATTCCATTGACTCTTTCCATAAAAATAGTAATTCTTTCATCTTCCTCCATTTTTCAAGTTCTCATACCTCACCCAGTAACCATCAAGTTTAGCATTTTTAATAGTAGGGTAACCTTCATTCAAAGTCTTTAACTTATCCCATATGTCTTTTGCAAATGATTTGTGTGTTAATCCCATATCTTACTGATCAGAAATGGCGCTCAAAAGGGCTTCTCTAGATTTACAATCATTCTCAATGTTCTTATCCAAGTCTGTCAAAGGAGGATTCCTAGATGTTAGATCATAAGGAGTATAGCCTTTCTCAGTGATCTCCCAAATCTCCTTGCTAAGACATCTTAGATGAGTCTCCATCTGAAGCTTCCATACTCTATAATTTGTTCCTTCAAGCCTAGGTTTGTCCTTATGATAAGCAATTGAAGTTGAATGATTATTCACCATATGATCTTCCTCAAGAAGTTAAGCTTTTGTAGAGAGGACCAAGCTATGATACCAGTTTTTAGGATAACCAATGGACAACTTAGAGGGGGGGTGAATCAATTGTCAACAGATTATGAAACTTTAAGCACACAAAACCTTTTACCAGAATGCATAAACCAAATACCATAATCGTTGATATATCAATTAAGCATAAACATAAACCATAAACCAAATAACAAGCATTCATGACACATAACACCAAGATTTGTACGTGGAAAACCCGGTAAAGGGAAAAACCACAGTGGGAATCCTACTCGTAGTCAGATGATACTTTTGTAGTAAGTATGTGATTACAATAAGAGGGGCCAATATCCTAGAGCGCACTGCTTATCACATAGGAGCCTCACTAACTACAAAAGAAATCCATACTACAATCCAAAAATAAGAATGAATTGCAAGAATAACATCTCGTATGCCTAAGTACAGTTCTGGTTAAGCTAAATACCAAAGGTCTTAAACTTCTTACACAAACCCAATTCAATCACCTATGATAGATAAAAACATTTGCATATGATTCTAACTTTATTCACACACAAGATAATCCCATAACCCATGCCATACGATCTACAAAAAGATCTTACATCATATATATGCCAACTTGGGACCTAAACAATTAGGGCAGCCACTAAAAAGATAATACAATAAATCTGTAATGTAAACCCACAAACCAATGACAAATCAAGTCAGCCTGAGACCGTAACAACATTATCAAATGAATAAATCCAATCAGTAACACATTGGGAGCTACCACCAACGTGTTACGTAAACCGGACCATAACCTAGTAGAATTGGACCGAACCTAAAATATGTCACCATAAGACAAATCCAACACCACCAATCAACTGGAACATGAACATTATGATCATCAGAACCCTAAAAACCTTTTGGAAGCTGTACCAACACCACTTATCAGATTCATTAAAAGATCTTCAATAAATCTCTACCGGTAAAACCCTTACCGGTAATCAGAAGGCTTACTAGAGAAAATGATAGTATCCAAATCACCAAATCCCAAACCAATTGAATGAGATATGCATGTGAACCACATGAATAACCAATCCAAACCATTACCAACAATCAGACCATATTAGAGAATACCAGAGACAAATTTCCTAATCAACATCAAATTCCAAGCACTCTACTGGAACCCAGTAGACAACCAAAGAAGTTAGTGTTAACATCAATGAAAAACATCAATGGAACACATAATCAATTCCTCCAAATATCCAACACAAATAATTATTAGGGGTAGCCCTAATCACCATAGGATGGGAGTCTTCAAAGGTCCATTCAAAGAAAGTGGTCTAGGAGAAAGTAGAGTTATTTGAGATGACTTCCTCATCCACAATAGTCATCATATTCTTTTCATTCTTTTGTTCTAAGAAATGAGCAAACCAAGTTCACATGCAATCTATCTATGAAATAGCCAACTTCATATAATGAAGAACTTTAGGACATGGACAACATAACAAGGATTTGAATCCTTCTACTTTTCAGGCTCTAGAAAACCTAGGTGGGTGTACCTTTGATGCATTGAATCAGACCCATTACACACATATGATAGCATCAATAAAAGAAGATAGATCTCATAAGGCTCAAACAACAAGGAGGTTACTACAGATGGGCTCGATCTACATTGACATCTCAACTAAATTGAAGCATGAGATAGGTGGAACAAACTAAAAATAAAAACATAAAAGTAAATGGATATTTGATTTCTAAAAAAAATCTCTAAGAATCCCTAGAATCTGCAAGACTAGTGCCTTATCCAAGGGGAACAAAGTCATACATTAAACTGTAAATGAGAACTTCTACTGCAAGTCCATCTTTATATTAAAATATTCCTACATTAATGCCTTGCATAAATGCATTACTCAACTCATCCATGAAATCATCAGATCTTGAATACATATTTCATTATTTATATTTGATTACAAAGTTTAAAATCTTCTTGAAGAATACCCACAAATAGTCACAACAATCTCCTTGAGATGACAAATTCCAACCTCATTGAGGATTTAATTTATAACAAAGAAATATATATCTAGAGACAAGTTTGTGTGAATTTATGCATGCCTTACATACATATAAACCTGCAACTAGAAACACCTAGAGCAAGAAGATATACTCCATTACTTGAAAGAAGACATTAGACTATACAAATTCTGGAAGGAAAACTCAAAGCTGGAAACAAAGAATATGGAGCTCCGCTCACAAAAAATTCTGGAACCCCTACAAAATGAGAAGACCTTAGAATAAGAAGGAAGAGAGAAGAATTTTGGATTTCATCTCTGACAATGACCACTATCCCAAATCTTTCTGCATTAACTTCTCACACACTTGGCCTACAGAAAATCTTCTTTGACAAACTTAAAAAATTCTTCTAAAATTATGAGGAAACTTCTCTTGATATACTTGATGTATGCAACAACTGACTACAAAAATAGACTCCTTAGTTTGAGATCTTTCCAACGATATATAATACTTGTATATTCAGGTAAAAATTAACCTGCCAGTGAATTAAACTCTCTCTGCACAATAGTCATTTAAATTTCTGCATTTTAGACTTTAGTCTAAAACTATATCATTTAACTTTGACTTTTGCCTTGATCTTCCTTCTGTGCTCCATCACATGGCACCCCCTGATTGGCTCCAGAGTCCTTGTCCTGCTACCTTAGCACGACCGGACTCACTGCCAGAATGAAGCTCATCTTTATCATTGGGTTGTGATGGAAAGTCTAATAAGAAGATTCCCATTGCGAGCTAGCGACCACTGTTGGATCTTCTTCAGATCTGCTCACTTGCGAGGTCTCTAGTTGCTTCGGTGTTAGCATTTTATGCTAGCAAGCTGAAGATTGGGTTTAAATCGTGAGGTCTCGAATCAGTCGTTGCCACTCACCCTTTCTATCGGGCCGACCTTGTCACCAAGTCGCGATGGATACTCTAATGAGTATTTTCCCATCACGACCTAGTCACCATCATTGTAGCACTGTGATCACCATCTGATCACCTCCAACCTACTTGATCTTTAACTCGCCTTAGCCGCTCTCCTGCTGGATCCCACCACTTGGTCGCCATGTCGCGAGGGTATTCATTTCGGGCACTTCACAACCGTGGTACAGTGACCACCATTGATAGTCCCATATTTTTACTCACCATTGATCTTCCTTAGATCTGTCATTGGATCTTCTCGATTTGCATGACCCTTAGCCTCTTTTTGCTAGCCTATCAAAAAATTTGGGTTGCTTCAAGATGTGCGCATGTGCGGGTTCCACTGACGCTGAGCATCCACTTGCCAAAAGCCCTTAAGATTTTGACACTATAGAAGTGTGTGACTTTCTATTTAAATACAAAATATTTCCTTCCCACAACCAATGTCGGATAGATGTTCATGCCTGGCGGAAATTAAATGGAAATTTCTCTGGCCTTTTAAAACCCTCTTTGGCACCCAAGTAAAAAATGCTTTACACAAGTTGATTTCATTTTCTCTAAGGTTTCTTTAACCCATGTTTCACAGGCATGTGAGGGGAGGATTGTTGGCTCTATTCTTCATGCCCTCAAACCAGGTGATTCGAGTTGATTCATCAAGTGCCATTTGAAAGTGCAAAGCAGAATTTTAAAATGGGCCTCTCAAATTGACTCAAATTTTATGAGTCCCAACAATGGCTCTGACTAGAGATGGTTGATTGCAAGATCAACACAATAATTCAAAATCTTAGGTAGCGCAAACCACCCAAAAAATGGGACACTTCTCTTCTCAAAAAAATAGGGGTTCCTTATTGAAAACCACACAACTGAAGCAAAGCAACTGTACAATATAGATTTATTTACAAAATGGCCCCAGGCCATCAAAACCGAAATCAATGATTACCTCTATCAAACACATGATTCTCATTTCCATAAACAGAAGGTAAGCTTGAATTTTCATTGTCATCTACCTGGTCACAGATGCTAAAACTTCTCATGAGCATATAATACAAATAAAAATTAGCATACTCGTAATCACCAAACAGTTGGAAATCAAACAGATGTTGAAAGTGTTGATCACTATATAACATAGGAATGTCATACCCTTTACAATTATTTCCCTGTTGAAAAAAAAAGTAATCAAACTCCCTCTGAAAGATGGGAACATCAGGCACATGTTGACCACTAGTTTGCACAAAAGGAAAGAACTCATCCTTAATACTAGCTTGCAAACTAGAGAGGAACATTTCTTCATAAAATGACTCCAATTTAGCATGCTGATTACACCTTATATTAGCCTCTTGCAAACATGAAAATGCATGATCATTTGTCAATGGTTCATTTACCACTTGCAAATCTGGGAAAATTACTTCAGACTTATTTTTCTCTTTAACACCAAGATCAACATAAGATTTAAATTCTGAATTCATATCAGCATATGAATCCAAATAATTACATCTATCAATCTTATATGCATTTTCACCTTGCCTACTATTCAAATCAACTATAGGGAAAGAATAAATATCATCAGTATCAAAACATATAATGGTTGGGTATCAGAGATTGGGGACACTTTTGGATGCATACCTCTGAAGATTAGTAGCTAAGAGTTTTGAGATTTGTTCACTACTTAGTGAACCTTTTCCTTCATTTTCATTTTCCTTGTCTTTACCTTCTTTGCTGTAAACATTGTCCCAATATCATTTGTGCTGATGTCTTTGTGCAAATTTATTTCATCATTACAACAACTTGCATCTACATCATTACCTTTATCATGCTGCTCATAAAGTGCTGCAATATGTTGCAACATGCTTTCATAACCTTGGTTGCAAACAATTTGTGGATTGAAACTAACAACAAGACGATCTATATTATTCAAATCTAAAACCTCAACAAGCTCATGATTATTTTAACAATAACTCATGGTCTCACAATTTTCTTCTTGCTTTGAATACACATCTGCACTGTCATGCTGAGAGAAAGAATCATCTTCAGCATCATATGAGACATCTCCACTCACGGATTCATCTCCATCATTGTACTCAAAACTATGTGCATTTTAAGATTTAGTTACCTCAATTCCATCTATCCATTCTTTGATGCTGACAACACTTTCTTCTCTCAAGGTTCAAGACCAATTAATTGAGTCGGGCTCATCAAACTCCAAGAATAACTCAATCCAAATGGACTCATGGGGTCTAACATCAACTAGGAGCTCATTTAATGCAACACTAAATCTTTCAAAAAAGACATATGATGATTCTTCATTTCTTTTCCCTACTTTCTTTCTTAAAAGCAAGATGAACCTTTCTTGGATCTTTTGAAGATGTATTTCAATCTCCCTATCAATCTCTTTCAGATTTCATAAAGCATTTTTATACCTAGGAACCACACCTAGATCCATCAAATCTGAAACATCTATTGAACCATTACTTGGACAATGCATCTTACTGTTTTACACTCTCTTTTCGAAACATATGCAATCACTAACTTCATAACCATACATACTTCTCACAATATTTTTGACTGAAAATCTTTTAAAACATGAAGTATGTAAATTGCAGATTTCTTTTCCTTTCAATGGTATCCATTTCACCTTGTAAGGAACAAATAATCATCTCAATAATGAGGAATACCTGGAGTAAATTTGTTGTTGCTATTCATTTCACTTCTGACTAAAAATTTGAAGAACTCCTTCAAATCTCAGGTTCATTCTTACAGAGTCACCACCTCCCTGAAGAGGAATAAAATTTAACCACTGATCTTCACTCCAAAACATTTTCAGATTTCTGGGTACTCACATAGCAGAGTCATATAATATTTTTTTAAAAACTTTTCAGCAACAAAATTTCCAGGATACACACTTTCAAATCTAAAAACAACTTTCATATTTCTAAACTTCTAAGACTCTTCCCTAAATGACTTTGGCTAGACTCATGGATTCCCCAGCAGAGTCGCTAGTTTTGTTGTTCTCAAAAATGAGCAAACCAAGTTCACCTTCAATCTATCTATGAAATAGCCAACTTCATACAATGAAGAACTTTAGGACTTGGAAAACGTGACAAGGATTTGAATCCTTCTACTCTTCAGGCTCTACAAAACCTAGGTGGGTGTACCTTTGATGCATAGACGCAAACCCATTACACACATATGATAGCATTAATAAAAGCACATAGATCTGATAAGGCTTAAACATCTAGGAGGTTACTACATATGGGATAGATCTATATTGATATCTCAACTAAATTGAAGCATGAGATAGGTGGAACAAACTAAAAAAATCTCTAAGAATCCCCAGAATCTGCGAGACCAGTGCCTTATCCAAGGGGAATAGAGTCATACATCAAACTATAAATGAGAACCTCTACTGTAAGTCTATCTTCATATTAAAATATTTCTGCATAAATGCATTACTCAGCTCATCCACAAAATCATCAGATCTTGAATACATATTCCATTATTTATGATTGATTATAGAATTTAAATTCTTCCTTGAAGAATACCCACAAACAATCACAACAATCTCCTTGAGGATTTAATTTGTAGCAAAGAGATCTATATCTAGATACAAGTTTGTGTGAATTTATGCATGCCTTACATACATATAAACCTGCAACTAGAAACACCTACAGCAAGAAGATATACTCCATTACTTGAAAGAAGACATTAGACTATACAAAATCTAGAAGAAAAGCTCAGAGATGGAAACAAAGATTATGGAGCCCCTAAAAAATGACAAGACCTCAGAATAAGAAGGAAGAGAGAATAATTTTGGATTTCATCTCTGACAATGACCACTGTCCCAAATCTTTCTGCATTAACTGCTCACACACTTTGCCTATAGAAAATATTCTCTGACAAACTAAAAAATCTTTTTGAAGTCTTGAGGAAACTTCTCTTAAGATACTTGATGTGTGCAACAACTAACTATAGAAACAAACTCCTTAGTTTGAAATCTTTCCAACAATATATAATACTTGTATATTCAGGTAAAAAATAACCCGCCAGTGAATTAAACTCTCTCTCGACAACAATCATTTAAATTTCTGCATTTTACACTATAGTATGAAACTATATCATTTAACTTTGACTTTTGCCTTGATCCTCCTTCTGTGCTCCGTGACATGGCACCCCCTGATTAGCTCTAGAGTCCCTATCCTACCACCTTAGCATGATCAGACTCACCACCATAATGAAACTCATCTTTGTCACTGGGTCGTGATGGAAAGTCTAACAAGCAGTTTCCCATTGTGACCTAGCAACCACTGTTGGATCTTCTTCAGATCTTCTCGCTTGCGAGGTCTCTAATTGGTCTTTTCTGCTCACCCTTTCTGTTGGGCCTACCTTGTCACCTAGTCGCAATGGATACTCTAATGAGAAGTTTCCCATTGCAACCTAGCGACCACCGTTGGATCACTACAACCACCATCTAATCACCTCCAACTTGGTCAACCTTTAACTTGCCTTAGCCGCTCTCCTGTTGGGTCCCACCACTTGGTCGCCATGTCATGACGGTATTCATTTCACACACTTCACAACTGCAGTACAGCGACTGCCATGGATAGCCTCAAAATTTTACTCCACCATTGATCTTCGTTAGATCTGTCATTGGATCTTCTCGATTTGCATGACCCTTAGCCTCTTCTCCCCATTGTATCACAAAATTTGGGTTGCTTTGAGATGCGCACATGTGTGGGCTCCACGAACGTTGAGCCTCCACTTGCCAAAAGCCCTTAATCTTTTGACACTATAGAAGTGTGCTACTTTATATTTAAACACAAAATATTTCCTTCCCACAACCAATGTAGGATAAATGTTCATGCCTGTTGGCATTTACATGGAAATTTCTCTGGCCTTTTAAAACCCTCTTTGGCACCCAAGTAAAAAATGCTTTACACAGGCCGATTGCATTTTCTCTGAGGTTTCTTTAACCCATGTTTCATAGGCATGCGAGGGGAGGATTGTTGGCTCTATTCTTCATGCCCTCAAACTAGGCAATTTAGGTTGATTCATCAAGTGCCATTTGAAAGTGCAGAGCAAAATGTTAAAATGGGCCTCTCAAATTGACTCAAATTTTATGAGTCACAACACATTCTCCTTCTGGGGATGAGTAGGGGTTTCAATATATTTCATTTTGGTCAGGAATTGAGGATTGGCATAGGGGCTTAAATTCGGGGTTACAAGAAGGGGTTAGGCTCAACTAAAATTATACAATTTAAGAATCAACCCTTTATGAAGGGATAATTCATGATTGGATTGGTCATCACAAATGACTAGGAAAGAGAAGAGAAAATTTAGAAAGAGAAATCATCAAAGTTCTATGCCTTAAATGTTTGAGAATTGTAAAATGTTTAGAATAGAACCCTTTCTATTTACCTTCAAGAGTCACATACATCATCAAATTCATAGCCACAAAATTCCATCCCCTAAGGGGTCCTCCTTGTTAAACCCATTTTAACTTAGCCGAGAAAATTTTTCACTACCCACCAAAACTTTATTGAAATCCTCTTTATAGTTGAATTTGGGCTTCTTAGGAAACATGACCTCTTCAACCGAAAGGAAAATGATAGCCACAATGAGATCTATCGATACAATGACATTTCCGAATAATAACCCTACCCTCAACCAAAGAGAGGAAAAATTGGTCAAAAAGAGAGGGATCATGACCAATCATAGCCTCAATAGAGGAGGAAAGATTATCCCTTTTAAAGATTGACCATTCTTTTTAATATTATCAAAATTATTGACCTCCACATGAATTAGTCACCTCCCATGGTAGGATAGATAATAGTGTAATAGAAAATATTGAAAGAAACCAAAATAAGAAATTTTAAGACAAAAAGCAATAGAGGAAAAACTTTAAAATAATTAGTTGTGCTTTCTACAAAATAGATAGTCTTTTTCAACATCAAGAAATGATGACAAGAGATGATAGAAAGGACCATTGCTAAAATGGAAACCCATGATCCTCTAATCCATATCAAATCCTAGATCATACATGATTGTTACATGAATGTCCCCTAGGAGTTTATGCATTGAAGTCAACATGTTGGAATTGGTTAAAAAATGCTTAAATTTAAGGTTTGTTTTCTATTTTAAGTATCAAAAACCAGAAAATCACATGTTAATAGTGGTTTTGTATTCTAATTGTAATTTATTTTCTTTTTCCCACTAATCAATCACTTAAGTTTTGGCTTAGGGTTGCTTTGTCATGTGTTAACTAGCCTTGATTTCTAGTATTTTCCATTTTCCTAGTCAACTATTACTTCCCTATGTCCTTTGTTTAATATTTCCCAAGCTTTAATATTCTTGGTTTCTTCCCCTCGTAGCCTCTTAGTCTATAGTAAGTATTAAGTGCTAATTTCTATTAAATATCTCTTAAGTTGAGCACTCCATCATTGAGATAAAACCATATTTTAAACATTTGAAAAGCTCTGACAATCTAATGAAGTGAATGATGTGATATTATGTGGCAAACAACTCAGCTCATTATTAAGGCTTCAACCATCATTGGAACCTTTCAAAGGTTCCAATTTTTCAGTGATAGAAATGCTAGTAGTGATATGTTGTATACGAAAGGCCATTTATTATCTTATTGTTGGAGGATCCAATAAGCCCCAATGATCCAATAATAAGAGAAAAAAGGATGAATTATGTAGCCTATGGGCCCAGACATATCAGTGGAATATACATTTGTTGGCAATTGATACTCATCTGATTTAGTGGTGTTGTCATTGATGGCAACACACACCATTTTGGGTTGGACACTTTACTGGTACTCACCGACATTCAAGTCATTCGACATACAAGGAAACCAACAAATGACAAACTAGGAACTGGTCTATGAGGCTAACATGGGAGATTGATTCGACAGGTCAACATGATAACGATCAATGACATCGCTCACAAAATTTATTGTATTTATTTTTGTCTAGGCCGACATGTAAATAAATTATAATAAAATTGTAAGCTGACCTGAGGCATTTATGTTTATAATTAGCAAGGGTATTTAAGTTTGTCTGGTTAGGTTATTTTGGATATATATGGTGATATAGGTGTGTAAGATTATGTGAGCGATCTTGATCGACAATATGCAAATGTAATATTCTTTAGTCAGTCTTGGATATTGGTTTAGAGGTTTGGAAAGTGAGGTAAGATACCAGTATAGACTATGTTTTAATCAGAACTCATCTAGCATAGCAGATGCATTCTCAGAGTTCAAAATTTTGTTTGTAACTCCATATTTGGTGTTTGTAGTTAGTGAGGCTCCTTCTGTCATGAGCAATGTGCCCTAGGTTATTGTCCTTTCTACATATGCAGGCCTGTATTGTAATATTTATTCATTTGGCTAGTGGATAGATATTTTGGGTTACTAATCCCACTATGATTTTTCCTCTTTGAGGTTTTCCACGTATAAATCTTTCTATTATGGTGTTTATTCTTGTGATTGCATTGTTGTTACTTGTTACTTCCTTTCATGCATACTAGTTAATAAGTGGATTTATTAATAAGGCTAAAATACTCTACACCAGTAGAACATTGATTCACCCCCCGTCTCAGTATTCTTGGATTCCAACAATTGGTATCAGAGCCTGGTGCCTTGAAATAAGTTTAACAACTTGAGGAAGATCCTGAATCCGAAATCCGTGGAGATGAGTAAGGAGAAATAGCTTGAAGTAACACTTGAGGACTATGACGCTGAAAGGATGAAGAAATTGAAATTGCAACATAAATTAAACTCTACAAAGGAATTCATTCTTATCCTACAGGAGAGGTTATCATCTGTTCAAGCTAGAAGGAAGGAACTTTTGCAAAATCAAGATGATGAAGAGAAGGATGCCCTTTAGGAACAATGTCAAAAGTTGAGTTAGGAGAACGACGTCATGAAGAATGAAATGAAAGCTCTAACTATGAGGATGTATAAGGAGATTGAAGACAGGAAGAAAAATGAATAAAATATTGGTAGATCTCTGAAAGATAGATCTGAGGAATGCATTAGGTTGGTGCATGAGAATGATAAGTTGAGAACTGAACTGGTGCAATCCCAGAATAATGAACAATAAATGGAAAGATTAATAACAATCCTAAGGGGAGATCTGGATATTGATAATGAATACAAAGACAAGTTTAAGAACAGTTCTACAAAATTAGATGAGCTATTGAAGGATCAAAGGCACAAGGGAGACACTAAAGGTCTGAGATTTGATTATGGAGAAACCTCCAATACTACAAAAGAAAATGAGACAAATGGTCAGCAAGAGAATCCACCTGTCAACCAGAATCATAAAAAATTAGTAAGGAAACCCAATGTACATAAATTCAATGGTATATGTTTTGTTTGCAATAAATTTGGTCATATGGCAAGACATTGCAGAAATAGAGAAAATCAGGATAACAATGCAGTTCCTGATCAGTGTTTAAATTGTAAGAAGTATGGTAATAGGACAAAAGGTTGTAGAATAAATGTAAAATGTCATGCATGTGGAAATTTTGGATATATAGCTAATAAATCTAGGTCAAGCAAGGATCAAGGATACATAAAAGCAATTCGGAAAAGAATGTCACTTCCTATGCATGCAACATAATGGGACATATTGCTAAATTATACAGAAGCAAGAATAATATGGTAGGAAATGATGAGAAAGTAAAACAAAAGGTTCAAGATATCCAAAAGGAGCATGAGAAGAAATGGGTTAGGAAATCTAAAGATCAACTGATAGATACAATCAGCCCAGTTACTCAACCGATAGAGCAGAATGTTTCTACACCAGTAGCAAACTCATCTGATAACTAAGGCATTAACCTTAGGGGGAGGCAAATTAATGATAAATATTGCATTAGCCCTGGTAGTAGTCTGAAAGCCTATTTCAGATCTTGGAGAAGTCAGTCTAAATATTTTCTGCTACTGAGATTATAAATTTTGAATCCGGTATGATATGTCGACATGCATTAATGTTAATGAAAAATTAGGGCTTTCATAGAATAAAAAAGAAATGTTGGTTCATTTTTTATCACATAATATTCAAAGAAAAGAAGAGAAAGTTCAAGGAGATTCAAGGCAATCAAGAGCATTTTCAAGTGAATTCAAGTGCATTTAGAGAAGATTTTCAAAATCTTTCACCGATGAAGGTTGTGAGCTATTTTATTAGTTTTCAAGCTATCTTTTGTTTGCAATGGCTTCTAAATTGACTCCCACTTCAGTAGGTGTGGATACCCCTATTTTTGTTGACATTAGGGATCATCCATGCCTGATTTTCAAGAAATACCCTCAAATTATGAAGGTTAATGATTCAGTCGACATATTTTCTAGGGTTCTAGATGGAGTCTTATATGTTGAGGATGTTCGTGCATATATCCACTGCATTGTGGAGGATTTAGCTTCTCCATAAATCAAAAAAATGTACATGACAAATATGTTGGACATGAATGGGTCAATAAAAAAAAAATTCCAAATTTTGAAGGATCAAGGTTTCACAGACATTTTTGAGATGCTAGAATTCAAAGATGATATGATTCGGTATCTGTTGAGTTGATTCCATGGGGAATTCATATGGCTTGACCAACCTTACAAAATCACCAAGAAGGTTATTCGTACAATCACTGGTTTGCCCCAAATTGGTAAGACTCCTAGAAAAGAAGAAAATACCTAACAATGAGGCAGAGAAGTTAACCAATACAACTTTTGACAACCAGACAATGAGGATAAGCACTATCAAAGACAAAGATGTTCAATTTCCAAGAATGATCATCAGTTACAAGGTAACCCAATCAAACTGGTTGAAATCTATTTGTAGTTCATGCATTTAGTATACTCACAAGATGGTCAAACAAAATGAAAAGTATGATCTCTATAAATGGATGTGTGATGAGCTATTTGTAAACCTAGGGAAGATTAAGGTTGAGAAAAAAGGCGCTTTTTGGTATCACAACCTTGTTGTTTTCTTGATGCTTTTATTTTTGAATGAGTTATCAGAATCTAGAAAAACATAATGGGTATTTGATATACCGATAGAAAAAAAATGCAAGAGGCTATAAGGGTTTTGGGATGGGATGAGGAGAGAGACTCCATTCTATGCGGTTATTTCAAATCATTTCAGAAAATAATCAGGCGGAGAGAAAGAATTCCAAAACATACAGTTGATAAATATTCAACTGAAATCTGCTTTATGGTGAAGAAGGATGAAACACTGATGTAGGTAGTACAACCATGAAAGATTTAGATCAATGAGTGGGCTATGAAGTTGATGC
Source organism: Cryptomeria japonica (assembly GCF_030272615.1). Classification (NCBI taxonomy): domain Eukaryota; kingdom Viridiplantae; phylum Streptophyta; class Pinopsida; order Cupressales; family Cupressaceae; genus Cryptomeria; species Cryptomeria japonica. The sequence continues at coordinate 513,086,572 of NC_081410.1, forward strand.
TGGAATCTTGGACTTATATGCCAAGACTGTCATTCATGCCCCTATAGATGAATAGGAGAAAACCTTTGGGACAAAAAAGTAGAAGGAATTCGAAGTTCAAATAGGATTTGACAACAATAAATGGGAAGGAAAAATGAAGAAGGTTGTGGAAGATGTACAAAAGATGTCTTCTAAAATCAAACATATCATCGGATTAGGAGAAGGATCTTCTTCGGTGGCAGTTCAGGCCTCACCAGCAATAGCAACCAGCAAAGGTGTAATGAAGAGAAAGACATCAGAGACTTATATTTCCCCTGTTGCATCTGGTTCTGATACTGATGATGAGCCCCCAAATATCCCAAAGACTTACATCAAGATACAAGGAAATAGGCCTGAAGAAGAAAAGAAATAGAAAGTGAAGGTAACCCCTCTGACACCCCCAAAGAAAATTCTGAAGGATAGGAAGCCCAAAAAGAAGAGGAAACCAGTTAAGAAGACTACTTCTACGCCCGACAAGAAGAAGAAATTGCATATAGATATAGCTCTCGAATTCGGTAAGAGTATTGAAGTTATTCCTCCTCTCTAAGTTACTCATTTGATTGATCAAATAACTAAGGATGAAATTTTGAGTAATATACAACATTATTATGTACATATAGATGATAAGGAGCAAATAGAATTTGAGAAATCAATTTTTTTATACTTAGATATATATAAGAAAGCATTAATATAGATAGAAAGACAAATACCAAGAGATTTTTCCAATAAATTAGATGCTAGAAGGTTATCTATGGTTGAAGAGGATAAGCATATAAAGATAAAGGAGTTTTCAACTATTTGTGGAGCCATCACAGATGATGAGATGTAGCAGTATCTAGAGTTTGTAAATAAAACAATTCTCTAGAGTAGACACTGGCATGTGAGTCTCATGGTAGGTAGAGTAAATGAAATAGTTAAGGAGACCCACAAGGAATGGGTAAAATTCTTTGTAGATAAACCTAGATTATTTACATCACCGGAAGTCCCTCTAGAGTATAACACTCTAGACATCCCGATAGATGATAAGGGAAAAGTGTTAAAATCCAAGAACACTGAGAGGGGGGTGAATCAATCTTCTACTAGTATAATCAATTTTAACCTTATTAACAATGAAATTCACTAACCGGTAAACATGAAAGAATATAACAACAAATAGAAATGAAGCAACCACAAGAGCATACACCATAACACAAAGATTTATATGTGGAAAACCTCAAAGAGGAAAAACCACGGTGGGATTTGTTACCCACAATATCTATCCACTGGCCAAATGAATAAATATTATAATAGGGGCCTGCACATGTAGGGAGGCCAACAACCTAGAGCATACTGCTCATCACAAAAGGAGCCTCACTGACTACAAACACCAAATATGGAGTTACTATTGGCGATTCGGTGGAATTGATTATGTGTTGCATTGATGTTTTGTTATTGATGTCAACACTAGTCTCGGTAGGTTGAGTGGTTTTTGTTTAACTTGGATCCACCATGATCTGGTTAACTTTGGTATAATCTAGTGATCGAATTAGCTTGCTCTAATGCATATACTCATATTTGGTCAATTGATTTCAGTCTGGTGATTGGATGCTATCTTGCTTACACAAAAGATTGGTTTTTGGTTCTGACGAGGGTTTCACCAACAGATCTTTTGCTGGAGATCTTTGATGTATTGCATAATTGGTGTTGGTCCAGCCTCTAATAGAGTTTTAGGATGTTATTGGTAATCTTGTTTGAGACTTGGCATTTGGTGATCATTGTTGAAGCGTATGGACCTATTCTTGCTCCCAGTTGATCAAGGTTATGGATCGCTATTAATGTAATGTGTGGACAATAATTATTGTTGGATTTTTTGGATGTCTTATGTGTTGGATAATATTTATTTTATTCTAAGGCTAACATGGTTTGTAATAATGTAATTGGTTTATTGTCTGGTATCCGACCTGATTATTTATGGTTGAGGGTTTGTATAAATAAGATGTAAGATCTCATTGTAGATCATCATGGTTATTGTAAGAGGTCAATGTCAAGGAATGTAGTGTGTGAATATTGTAATATTATTCAAACAGAGGATTTTTTCGATCAATGGAGATCGAATTGGGTTTGTAAGAGGACTTAGTCCTCCGGTATTGAGCTTAACCGGAACTGTACTCAAGCATAGGAGATGCTATCTTTTGCAATTCAATACTTCTCCATATTGTAGTCTGGATTTGTATGTAGTCAATAAGACTCCTTTTGTGAAGAGCAGTGTGCTCTAGGTTGTTGGCATTCCTACAAGTGTAGACCCCTTCATTGTAAATTCTCATACTTACTATAGAAGTATTATCTGACTGTGGGTAGGCTTCCCACCATGGTTTTTCCCTTTATCAGGTTTTCCATGTACAAATCTTGGTGTTATGTGGATGGCTTTTATTTTGTGATTATTGTTGATGCTTAATTGGATTAACTGCTATTCTGGTATTATTTTTTTGAATTGATAGTGCTTCAGTAATCTATGACAACTGATTCACCCTCCCCCTCTCAGTTGTCTTCTGGTTATCTGAACTGTCTAACAATTAGTATCAAAACTTTGGTCCTCTCTGTAGAAAGCTTAATAGCTTGAAGAAGATCATATGGCAACTAACAGTTCAAGTTAATCCTGTTCTTCTGGAGCTATTTTTTGAAGGGATATACTGAGGCTTGAAGGAACAAATTAAATAGTATGGAATAGATGGAGACACATTTGAAATGTCTTGGCAAGGAGATTTGGGAGATCACAAAGAATGGTGTCACACCCTTTAATTCAGGATCTCAAAATCCTCCTCTGACAAACCTGGACAAGGAGCTTGAGAATGATTGTAGAGCAAGAGAAGCCCTCTTTTCTGCACTTCCTAATCAGAAAATTATGGGATTAACAAACAAATCATCTAGAAAGGCTATATGGAATAAATTGAAGACCCTACAGTGAAGATTGCTAAACTTGATGGTTACCGAGTGAGATATAAAAATATGAAGATGGAAGAAGGTGAAAGGATTACTGCATTCATGGAAAGAGTAAATGAGATTGTTATAGGAATTCAATGTTGTGGTGGAACTCTAAGCGAATATGAGATTGTTTCTAAAGTCTCGAGAACCCTACCACCGGCTTATAAAATGAAGGCTATTTTTATTAATGAGTTGAGAACAATGGCAAATACATCCGTCAACAGAGATACTTTGGTTGGGAAACTATCTGCTTTTGATCTTGAGGAATTTGGACCCTCTGGAGCTATGAAAACTATACCTTCTTTTTATGCATCTACATGTACAATCGACAAGAAATATTAGAGAGTTTTGTATGCAAAAGAATTAGAAGATATGAAGAGAGAAGATGAAGAGCTTGAGAAACTTTAAGCACTGTTTTCTAGAAGATCACCGCAAGGACCAGTAGGAAGTAAGTATGAAGGAAAATCACCTTTTAAATGTTTTGCATGTAATAAGACTGGTCATTTTGTATCTAGATGTCCTAAAAGAAATTTAAGATTTGAAGAAAGAGTTAAGAAATCATGCATGCCTAATCATAACAAGTTTAGATTCAAGAAAAATAAATTATGCTACATAGTAGATGAGGAAGGTATTACTGATTCAGATGATTAACCGGTAGAAGACTCTACTAGTGGATCCAACAATTGGAAAGAATGGGTATTATTGGCAATCAAGGAAGATGATCTGACACTAGAAGAGAGTGTACAAGAGGAGAAGGCACTTGCTGCTAAAATTGAGGATAAGGATGAATAGGTAATTGATAGTGGTTGTTCATATCATATGACTACAGATAAAGGAAAGTTTCTATCTTTGCAAGAAATTGATGGTGGATCAGTTAGATTTGGAGATGACAAGGCATGTATGATTAAGGGAAAAGGAACTATATCATTGGATGGTAATTATGTTGAAGGTTTGAAGCATAATATTTTGAGTGTAGGACAATTGGTAGATAAGGGATTTCAATTATAGTTCAACGATGGAAAATGCAAAATCATTAATAAATCTGGCTTGGAGATTGCAACTAGTATGCAGAAAAAAGGTAACATATTTCATTTGAACTCCAGTGAGAAGACATGTTTGATTACAAAGATTGATGAAATTTGGTTATGGCATAAAAGGTTGTGTCATGTAAATTTTGATGGCATTGTGAGGATCAATTCAACTAAGGTTGTTTAAGATATACCTAAGATTATGAAGCCCTATAATCCGATATATAAAGAATGTCAAATGGGTAAATAGGTCAGAACCTCTTTTAGGAGTATACAAGATAAATGAAACGATGTTCTTCATATTATTCACACTGATTTATGTGGTCCTGCTAGAGTTAAAAGTTTTCATGGTGATAGATATTTCATGATAATCATTGATGATTATTCTAGAATGATGTGGGTTACATTTTTGAGAGAAAAATCTGAAGCATTTGAAAAGTTTAAAATATTTAAGGCTAAAGTGGAAACTGAGACAGGATTGAAGATTAAATGTTTGAGATCAGATCATGGTGGAGAATTCACATGCAGTGAGTTTAATAACTTTTGTGACAAGAATGGTACCGGAAGATAATTTTTTGCTCCGTGGATACCTCGACAGAATGGAGTTGTGGAAAGGAAAAACAAAACTATCTTGGATGCTACTAGAACAATGATGAGGGAAGAAAATCTACCTCATATCTTTTGGAGAGAAGCAATTAGTACAATGGTTTATACATTTAATAGAGTACATATCAAAGGAGAAACCGATAAGACACCTTATGAATAATGGTTTGGAAATACACCTACAGTTAAGTATTTTAGAATCTTTGGTAGAAAATGTTTTATCGGGAGAGATGATGTTATTAGGAAATTTGATCTTAGAAGTGATGAAGGCATATTTCTTAGTTATTCTAATGAAAGCAAAGTGTATAGATGTTATGACAAGAGATTGCAAAAAATAGTTAAGAGTGCTAATTTCAAAGTAGATGAGCTGAGCAAAAGTCAAATCAGAATTTATGAGAAGGAACCAATAGTGGAAATAATTATATCTGAACTAGTAGCACCTTTATTGGAACAGAGAATTGAACCAGTTACTCCAGCAATATCAGAAAATTCTACAGTAATTGAAGAACAAGGAAGAGGACCAGAGAGTCAAAAGACTCCTAGGTATGTGAGATTGAATCTTTCTGAAGATCAAATCACTAGGGATAAGAGCAATGGAGTGATAACAAGAAGAAGACTGGCAACTAATGAGGTATGTTTAAATTCACAAGTTGAACCGGTATCAGTAATTGAGGCATGCAAAGATGAATTTTGGTTAAAAGCTATGGAAGAAGAATTAGATCAGATTGTGAAAAATAAGACATGGACTTTGGTTCCCCAACCTAAAAATAAAAATGTTATTGGAACTAAATGGGTTTTTAGGAATAAATTGAATGAGGATGGTAAAGTTATAAGGAATAAGGCTATATTGATTTGTAAAAGATATTCTCAAAAAGAAGGAATTGATTATGGAGAAACTTTTGCACCTGTAGCTAGGATTAAAATTGTAAGACTATTTCTTGCCTATATTGCTTATAAAAAATACAAGGTTTATCAGATGGATGTTAAATGTGCATTCTTGAATGGGGATCTTGATGAGGAAGTTTATATTGAGCAACCTGATGGTTTTTCACTATAAGATGATAGTGATATGGTTTGCAGGCTAAGGAAAGATTTATATGGATAGAAACAAGCACCTAGAGCTTGGTATGCAAGGTTGGATAAATATATTTTGAAGCTTGTTCTTACTAAGGGTAGTGTTGACAGTAATTTATATTATAAAATCATTGATGATGATATACTGATTGTTGAAGTATTTGTTGATGACATTATTTTTTAAGGTGAAGACAAATTATGCATAGAATTTTCTAAGAACATGGAGAAAGAATTTTAGATGTCTATGATTGGTGAGATGAAATTTTTCTTAGGTTTGTAGATTACTTAGACTGGCAAAGGTATTTTTATCTGTCAAAATAAATAAGCTAAGGAATTGTTGAAGAAATTTGGTATGGGAGATTCTAAACCGGTATGTACATCTATGGTTACAAGTGTGAAATTGACAAGGAAAGATGTTTCTGCACCAATAAATCCTACAAGATACAAATCTATGATTGGAGGTCGACTTTATTTAACTTAGACTAGACTTGACATTATGAATGTTATTTATATTGTTTCAAGATTTTAGAGTGATCCTAGAGAAAATCGTGAGATGGCGGTGAAAAGGATTTTTAGATACCCTCAAGGTACATCAAAATATGGTTTGTGGTATCCTAAGGATGATAACTTCACTTTATGTGCATATACAAATGCTGACTGGGCTAGAGATGTTGATGACTAGAAAAGTACTTCTCATGGAGATTTCTTTCATGGAAAGAAGTTGGTTTCATGGATCAACAAGAAACATTCATGTACTTCTTTATCTACTATTGAAGTTGAGTATTATCGACTGTTGAAGCTAAGAATGTTGCTACTACTACTAATTGTACACAAGTTTTATGTATGAAGCAAATGTTGAAGGATATAAAGGTGGATTGTGATGCACTGGTCTTTATTCACTATGATAACTCTATTGATATTGATATATCAAAGAATCCAGTATTTCACTCTAAGATAAAGCACATATCTATGAAGTATAACTTTTTGAAGGAAAACATGGAAGAAAATGAAGTTAAAATTGTTTATGTGAACACTAAAGAACAAATTGCAGATATTTTCACTAAACCATTATCCAAGGAATCTTGTGAGTACATGAGAGATAGATTGGGGTTTTCTGCCCCTCCAACAAAGACTTGATTGATGTGGTTTGGCATCAGCCCAGTATGCATTATTAAAGATACTATTCATTTCGACGCTGATTCGGGATGCTACTACTCAGGGGGAGTAATCATCTTTGAGATTAAGAGGCTTATGTTTTTGATTTGATATTTCTGTCACATTTCTGGCATTGATGTCAAAGGGGGAGAGATATTGATTTGAAAAAGATAAAAAAAGAGAAAGGAAAAATCATAGGAGGATAAATTAAAAAAACAATAGTCAAAACTTATAGAGATATTATTCACAGGGGGAGAAACATTGATATTCAGAGCTATATGCAGCAGACTGTTGGTTGTCTTCCACAGGGGGAGACTTGTTTGGCATTTCTTGGTACTTAGATGTTTTTCACATCTAGCGTTGCTATCAATGTCAAAGGCTGATATTTTTGGCCATTTGGTGGAATTGATTATGTATTGCATTGATGTTTTGTCATTGATGTCAACACTAGTTGTTTGGAGGCTTTACCGACACCCTTCTAGTCTCACTAGGTTGAGTGGTTTTCTGGTTAACTTGAGGGGGAGACTTGTTTGGCATTTCTTGGTACTTAGATGTTTTTCACATCTAGTGTTGCCATCAATGCAAAAGGGGGATATTGTTGGCCATTTGATGGAATTTATTATGTATTGCATTGATGTTTTGTCATTGATGTCAACACTAGCTATTTGGAGGATTTACCGACACCCTTCTGGTCCTAATAGATTGAGTAGTTTTTGGTTAAATTGGATCCGACATGATCCAGTTAAAATTCTGGTATAATCTGGTGATGGAATTGGCTTGTTCATAATTCCTATACTCATATTTGGTCAGTTAATTTCAGTCTAGTGATTGGATGTTATCCTGCATACACAAAAGATTGGTTTCTAGTTCCAATGAGGGTTTCATCGATAGATCTTTTGGTGGAGATCTTTGATGCATTGCATAATTGGTGTTGGTGTAGCTTCTGATAGAATTTCAGGATGTTGTTGGTAATTTTGTTTGAGACTTGGCATTTGGAGATCATTGTTGAAGTGTATGGACCTATTCTTGGTCCTGGTTGATCTAGGTTATGAACTGATATTAATGTAACATATGGACAAGAATTATTATTGTATTTCTGGGATGTCTTATGTGTTGGATATTATTTATTTTATTCTAAGGCTGACATGGTTTGTAATAATGTAATTGGTTTATTATCTGGTAGTTGACATGATTGTTTATGGTTGAGGGTTTGTATAAATAAGATGTAAGATCTCATTATAGATCATCATGGTTATTGTAAGAGGTCATGGTCAAGGAATGTAGTGTGCTAATATTATAATATCATTCAGATAGAGGATTTGGTCAATCAATGGAGATCGAATTGGATTTGTAAGAGGATTTAGTCCTCTGGTATTGAGCTTAACTGGAATTGTACTCAGGCATTGGAGATGTTATCTTTTGCAGTTCAACACTTCTCGAGATTGTAGTCTGGATTTGTATGTAGTCAGTGAGACTCCTTTTGTTAAGAGTAGTGTGTTGTAGGCTATTGTCCTTCTTGCATGTGTAGGCCCTTTCATTGTAAATTCACTTACTTACTACAGAAGTATTATCTGACTATGGGTGGGCTTCCCACCATGGTTTTTCCCTTTACTGGATTTTCCACGTACAAATCTTGGTTATATGTGGATGGATTTTATTCTATGATTACTTTTTATACTTAATTGGATTAACACTTATTTTGGTATTATTGTTTTGAATTCATAATGCTTTTAGTAATTTGTGACAACTGATTCACCCCCCATCCCTCTCAGTTGTCTTTCAGTTATTTGAACTATCTAACAGCTACAAATAAAATTTTAAACACTGAAGGTGCATCTACTATGCTGGATGAGTTTTGGTTATAGCATAGTCTATACCGATTTCAGTATGTAGTACTTTACTAGTATCTTTCTTCGCTTTCCAAACCTCTAAACCAATATCCAAGACCAACTATAGAAAATTACATTTGCATTCTGTTGATCAAGATTTCTCACACAATATCACATCACCATATACCATTACATTACATTGCATACCAAAAATATCCTAACCAGAATTACTTAAATACCCTTCCCAAACATAAACACAAATGCCTTATGTCAGCTTACAATGATATTACAATTTTCTACATATTGGCATAAACAAAAATAAATTCATTAAACTTCGAGACTGATGCCTTTGATCATTGCCGTGTAGACCTGTTGGTTCAATCTCCCATGTTTGCCTCATATACCAATTCCTAGTTTGTTGGTTTCCCTTATGTATTGATGCCAGTGTCTGTGTTGGTTGACTTGAATGCTAATTCCCAAACAATGAATACTAGTGAGTACCAGTTAAGTGGTCAACCCAAAATAACGTGTGTTTCCATCAATGACAACAACACAACTAAACCAAATGAGTGTCAATTACCAACAATCTTCCCCTTTGGTATTGATGCCAACACTCATGTGAAAAATGGATCATTGAAGTATTGTTAGAGTTCCCTACCAAAAACTCCAAAACTAATCTCAAAAAGTGTAGACTTCTCCCCTTGAGCTACACATTACTTCTTATGTCCCAATAATTTTTCACATCAACCTCTTCCCCTTTGACATCAATTACAAAGATGGGATAAAAAGGAATAAGAAATGAAATTATGTACAAACCAAAATATGATTACCAGATCTAGATATACTTAAAAATATTAGGGTAAGCACCCTTCAAAAATCCTAAGTATGTATCCCAACCTATCTTTAATGTGTTCAAAATGGATATAAAACCATTTAGAATATATGCATGAATCTCTTCTTTTGTTAGGTTTGTCAAAGTAGGTTTATTCATTAACTCTATTCTTTCCCTCTTAAGAAGTAACAAAGTATTCAATTGAGGACTCACCAAACCTCTTAATTCCCTTGCACGCTGGATTAACCTCTCCATGTCCTTCTCTAATGTAGAAATATCAGATTGTTATCAAAATATGACCATCAATGGTACTATTCAGTGTCTGAGTACCATCAAAACTATTAGCCAAATGTTCTAATCAGCCCTTTGCCGCTTGCAATTTCACCTCAAGGTTCATTGCTATTTTATCGGTGTTAGTACTGTCAGTATTATGGATGAATTCATCATGTGTTTCATTGGTTTTGTTATTTATGTAAACACATATCTTCTTGTAGGTCTACATTATTGATTTGGCACTATGGTTAAATTGGTTTATTGTTGAACTGACATATTGTGTTCACCGACATGGATATTGGCTTATGCATAGTCACCGGTATATGTTCACCAATAGGTTACATTGTTCACCGGCATTGATGATAACTTGGAGATCTTTTTGTAATGTCGAAGACATGGATTGGAAGTTTGGATTTGGTGTTTTTCTTATTGGTCTAATCAGGTTGACATATTTGCCTTTACCGGCAGATAGGTCTGGGTTATGGACCGATACATGATATCTGTTCCTGATCAACACGACACATTTTGGAGATGGTTTATTGATTGGATAATGTGGTAAATTTATTAAGCCGACATATTGTATTGTATCAAGACTTATTTGTAATTGATTTAATTGTAACATCTTTAGTGAGCCGACCTCATGTATAGGTCTTAGGTTTTGTGTATATGATTGTAAGATCTTATTGAGATCATAGGATCATGATAAGAGTGTGGGAATATTGAAGAGCAAAAATAAGAAGATCCTTATGCAAATCACACAAACAATATCTGAAGGTTGAAGGAAGGTTATGAAAGTGTTTGACACTAATGTTCAAAGGTTGAACCGGTACTAAATCCAACATTGCAGATGCTATTTTGAATAGTACATTGTTATTAGATTTAACAATCCAATTGTAGTCAATGTGACTCCTATTTTGTGATTGAGCAGTGAGCTCTAGATGGTTAGCCTTTCTGCATGTGTAGACCCCATTTTTATACACTTATTATCTGTAGTAGTATCATCTAATTATGGGTAAGGTTTTCCACCATGGTTTTTCCCCTTATCGAGTTTCCATGTCAAAATCTGTGTCATGTGTTGTGGATGTTGTTTCTCTTTCTTTTGCATGCATTAAGTTATACTGGTACTACTATAACTATTAATCAATTTTACTGGCACTTAAGTTTAATTTACATGTATTAAGTTTAAATTGGAATAATTTGCATTTGGGTTATAATTTATTGACAATTGATTCACCCCCCCCTCTCAGTTGTCCTTCTGGTTCCTAACAAGTACAAGACCAATATATAATGCTACAGGGGGGTGAATCACTATTCTACTAGTTTAGTAACTGGGTTGATTGTTTATGTCATTTGATCTTCAAATTTCCTAACCTATTTCTTCTCATGCTTCTTTTGGATATCTTCAACCTTTTGTTTTCCTTTCTCATCATTTCCTATCAGATTGTTCTTGCTTATGAAGATTTAGCAATATGTCCTATTTTGTTGCATGCATACTAAGTGACATTATATTTCTAAATTGCCTTATTGTATCCTTGATCATTTCTTGACCTACATTGATTAGCCATATGTCCTAACTTTCCACATGCATGACATTTCACATTCATTCTAGAATCTTTTGTCCTATGACCATGATGAATACTAAGAGGGGGGGTGAATTAGAATGCCAAAACTCTTTGCACTTAAACACTTTGTAAGACTGACAGTAAACCAGTAAAACAATTTAGCAGACAAATTGGTTAACAAACATGAAAACCAAATAGCTAATAATGAATTCACCCACAGAAGCACAAACACCATAACACAAGAGATTTTGATATGGAAACCCAAATGGGAAAAACCACAGTGAGATGGAACTCACAAGTAACTATCTACAAAATAGAAACCAGACAAGTTAAGGTCAGACGGATTAAAGTCTTACAACATTCTTCACCAGAACAGATCCTGTTAGGAATCTCAATCTCTATTAGGAGATAAGTCCGATTAAAGACTACCTTGCTAGAGGATTTTAGATCCATAGATGTGAACCACCTTGTTAGAGAATCTACAAGAGGCTTTTGGGCCTACCCGATTAAGGGCTGCAAACTTGTCAAAGATGTGAGTAATCAACAAGTGAGTGATCTAGCAAATAGCACTGATTTCTTGGTTAGATCCTTGATAGCTCAATCTTAATGCATTACAACATTACTTCAGTCTTCTACACATTCATACTCTCTCTAACTCTTCAGCTACCTTGAACCCTAGTAACAACATCAACCTTAACAACAACAACCTTAGAACCCTAGACATGATGTCCTTATAAATGAATTTGATTTCATGTAGGTCCAATAGGATTACAATACAATTTCCTAGGTTCAATGCATCTAGACATATCTGGTAACATGACACAAAAAGCACTGCCAGAGAGTCGGCACCATCAAATGTTCGATGGATGGTAACTCATCACAAAATGTCGATTGGTAATTCATCACAGAGTATTACCGGTTCATACAAAAAATCGGTTGTTGGTTTGTCAAAATGAAGACTGGTAACAATGTGTTATGCCGCTTTAATCCCTCGTACCGCTTGGTATCCATGAACTGCTTGGGGTCGACATGCTGCTTCAGACTGGTAAACACATTTTGCAAAATATCAATAGTCTAAAGACTATAATACAACATGCTAGTTGGAACAAATACCGGTTGTGCTCTAACTCACACGTATAAAGAGAATCTTAATGCAAGTGTGTGTCCATCAATGACAATCACAACATGAACATCAAAAATGCCAACAATCTCCCCCTTTGGCATTGATGGCAACACTTAGGAAAATAAAATTTTGACATCTATGTGTTTTACAACAAAAACATGCCATTAGAAAAATTGCTCCCCCTAAGCATATACACCATCCCTTTAACAATACGATGTACAACAATTTTGCATATAGAGCATAAACACTGAGATATCAGAGCATATATCAAAGCATATAGAAAATTTTTAAATCTAGATACTTCTCCCCTATACTTATTTAAAATAGATAGAGTACTTCCCCCCCTTTGCCAACAATGACAAAGTACCGCTGAACAACCCTGTTTCCATTTGATATTAAAATAATAAAAGTTTATGACAACAAGGAATAATACTTGTCAAAAATAGATTTATAGTCCTGCAAAAATTGTTTCATTGATAGAGACCAGGACTCAAGTAGGGAGGTGGCTACTTCTTTCTCTATTTGCATCTCGAAGACCTGTTCTTCCATGGCATCAACTATGCTCATCTCCTGTGTAACTGTCAAGGCATCCAGGTTCAGATAACACTTCTGAAGAATTTGTAGATTTGGAAGTAGAACCAGTTGTAGCTCCTGCAAATCTCTAGACCATGTGTTGATCTCTTGCTCCATTTTGGCTGACTGGATGTGAAACCGGTGAACGGTTTGCCCATAAGTTGCAAAGGAATCATAAGGCATCTTGAATGTGCTCATGTAGGACTGTAAGTCTATTTGAAGCTTTTTCTTCTGAGCTAGCACATCATCATAGAATAGATGGGGTTGACAGATTTTGCTAAGTAACAGATTTCGCTCATCCAAAGCATCCCTTATATCCTTTTGTTCTTTCTTCAGTTTAGTTCGGAGCTCATTCAACTTCTTCACTAGAGCTATATTAAGAGTTTTTTGGTGCTCCTTCTTGACATTAGCCTCTGCTGCCTCTTCAAGGCTCTGCACCTGATCATCTACTAATATGCATAGGAGCTTAAGTCTAGCTAGTGATGAATCGGTGTTTGGAAGATTTGTACCAGGTATCAAACTGGTGAGCATATCCACAGCTACTTGGATTACATCTTGCTCCTTCTTCTATCAAATGATTTCAAGTCGCTCTTGAGCTACCTTGATGCTCTGCATTAGCTCCGTTTCACTTGTAGACTAGAGATCTATAGGACTGGTGGGATCAGCTAGTTTAGCTTGACTCCCAATTGCCTTCGAAGCCTCCATCTGGGTGCTCTTCGCCACTTCTCCTGTCTTGTCCTCTTCTGCTTTCTTCTTCTCCTCTTCTCTCCTCTTCTCTACTTCCTTGTCTTTCTTAGTCTTTTTCTTTTCTACTTCCTTCTTCTTCTCTTGTTCCTTATCTTCTTCTTCCTTCTTTTTCCTCTCTTCTTCCTTCTTCTCTTCTCCTCTTCATCTCTCTTATTTTTCTACTCTTCATCCTTTTTCTTCTTTTCTTCTTCTTCCTTCTTCTTCTTCTCCTCTTCATCTTTCTTCTTTCTCCTCTTCATCCTTTTTCTTCTTTTCTTCTTCTTCCTTCTTCTTCTTCTCTTCTTCATGTTTCTTCTTTTTCTCCTCTTCATCCTTTTTCCGCTTCTCTTCTTCTTCCTTTTTTCACTTCTCTTCTTCAACCTTCTTCCTCTGCTCAGGCTCTTCCTTCACCGCTTCCTGTCTGTCCTCAACTTTCTTCTCCTATTCAGCTTGATGCTCCTATCCTATTGCCTCAGATGGTATCTCCTAGGTAACATCCTTAGGATCTAAAGCATCGACATCAATGGTGTCAATTGGTTCAACAACCAGATTTCCTTCATCATCAAATGCTTCGTCCAGTTTGGATATAACCGGTTCTTTCTTAGCTTGCCGGTTGGCTAGACGCGCTTTGTGAGTCTGGACAATAGTTACCATATACTGATGAGTGTCCTTTTCAACATCATCAACTCTTCCTTCTAACAACCAGAGTCTTCTTCTTCTAGTGAGGAAGAGTCCTTTATTTTGGTCAATAACATCAAATAATTCAGAATTTGATAGGTTGGGAAAGTACTGAGCAAAAAATTTCTCCTTAATTTCATGTTCGTTTTTTATGGCAATGCACCATTTATTATCTAATTCCTTATACAAAGAATCCGGTGTCTGAGATTTAATCTTTGGTGGTGACCGGTCATTTGTACACAAATAAACAATAATCTCCTGTAGCACTTCTTCTTTCTCCTCGACACTAAAATCATCATAGTAGTCTACTAAATCATGTAGTAATTTTCTCTTAATATTCTTTATTATTCTTTGACAATGTGTCAAAGGTTTATATGAGGAGATATCAATATTTATCGGTGCAGATGATGCTGGTTCATTATTTGTTTTCTTTCTTATCTATCTCGCCTTCTTGGGATGCTCCTCACACACAGTTTCTTCAGAGTCCAGTGTATTGCTCTTTGTCTTCCTTTTCCTCTCGAAGACTTTAGCTGGTGCTGCTTCTGGTTTCTTTTTGGCTGGTGACCGCTTGGTCACTTTTGGAGTTGCAGTAGTAACCAGTGCTGATGTTGTAGGCACTGCCTTTGCCTTCTTTACTACAGGTTCTTTTCCTTTCTAAGAAGAGGGTTCCTCGACTAGTGTAACCCTTTCCAGATAGGTTCTAGTCCTCTTTGCCTTAGGATCAAGAGGTGAGGCAATAAGGGTAGAGGCATACCCTTCCAACATATCATACATCACCTCATAGCCCATTGGCTCCACTTCTTCCATTCTAGGCTCAACAGCCTCCATTATGCATTTGTCCACCTGAATGGTGAAATAGATGTCATCTTCATATTTCTTGACAATATCACCTGAGATCCTCATCCTTTGGCTCATTTTTTGTCTGAACTCATCAAAATACTTGTTTAGAACATCAGGGTAACTGGTTCCAATTTCTTGAATGCTCTCCTTGATTTGCTTGGTTACCGGTTGGTCAGGAGACCACTAGACATCTCCTACTCCTGGAAAGTATCCTTGAAAGTAAAAGAATAGCCCAACTAGTAGTTGTCCAAACTTAAACCTTTGTGCATTATCCTATTTGATCTACTTCAGATTTAATAGGAGTTGCCTCTGCATATCGGTGCACAGGTCAAATGATGCATCCTCCTTAATCATCCGGTAAGCAGCATTTACCACTGTAGTAGATACAGAGTTAATTCTACTAGCAGAGAATGTCCCATAGCCTATCACCATGCAGGCATACTTAACCAGATCATCCTTGATGGAGTTGACTATCATGCGTCGTGAGTCACTCACTGAACCAGTGAGCCTTGTCATTTCTATTTTTCTTATTGTCCTTAGGGATGGCACTTCCCCTGTGTTGCAGAAACCCATGACTGCATGAATTGCCTACGGCATGATATCATGTGTCCTCTCCAGGTACATCTTGTCACCATGGACTCTGCTCAAAATGATCCTTATGTGATCTTCTGTAAAATCTTCTAGGAAGTAGACAAAATTGTGGAGTTTCTTCTTCTCTAAGATATTATACTCCAGTTTGATTTTCTTATCCTTGCCACAAAACAAACCTAACTGGCAATGGATAGCTAGAAACCCTAGGTCTTGAATCTTGTAGTCTATGTAGTTAGAAATTCCCTCTTCTACTATCACACCAGCTGGAACTTGTGATAGAGCATTATAATTGGACTTTCATTGAATAAAACTTTCAGACTCAATGGATGCACTAGAACTGGTATGAGATGCGGAAGCCATGATAGAAACTTTAAGAACTTTGAGAAATACCTTTTTAAAACACATGAATTTAGGGCTTTCCGATTCTCCTTCACTCCACATTTTGTCGGTTGCTGAATCACCGCTTTGTGTTCTCCACTTGACCGTTTGCAGTTTGAATTTGAATCTCCTTTGTGGTTTGTCAATTTCTCAAGATCTCAGCTCAAATCCCCTTTTCATCACTCTTCTCTTTGAAAAACTTTTCTTCACTCGAAAATAGATAGTGAGAAATGATTTGAAAAATACCTTTAAATATATCTCTCACCTATCACCATTAATGCTCCTCTATTAGGGCGTAAACCCTAATTTGCCTTTTTATCATTTTTGGTCTTTTGCCAAGCAACAAGTATCACATACCGGTTAAGGTGTTTTACCTGTGTAAATCGGGGGTTCGAAACATTTTTCTGTTTGCTCCCCCTAAGCTTTTCTGAAGCTTAGTTTGTCGGTTTTGTGATTTCCACACTAGGTGCAGAAACCAGTTCCTCTTGTAATACCACTACTTTCTTCTTCCAAGTTTTGTTCATATCCACTTGAACAGTGTCAACATCAATGTCTCCTTCCAGAGTGACCAGTATATCATCAGATATGTCCTTTCTTGATCTATAGAATCTGGCAATGTGACCCAGTTTGTTGCAGTGATAGCAGACCAATCCAGGTGCTCTCCAAGGTCCATTGTTCATGTTTCCATTCTTCCTTCTACATGTTGCAACAATGTGACCATAACCATGACAGCTCATACAATTTTCTCTCCATCCAGTTGCCGCTTGATAGCCACCACTTGTTGGCTGATGATTGAAGATATTAAACCAGTTGTGATTCCAATTCACAAAAGGTTCAAGACCAACTCCTTGGGTCCTCTAAGGGTATCTTCCAGTGTCATTCATGACAGACCTACATTCAAATGCTCTATGCCCATACTTGTTGCATGCATAACAGTTACCATTGAATCTATAGGATCTAGGCTTATCATTTACAAAATAAGGAAAATTGTTGTAAGCCTTACTCCTACACACATCTGCAGTATGTCCTTCTTTAAGACAGTTAAAGCAAACAGGTTTAAACTTTTGCTTACCTTTATCCTTTGATGCCGGTTTTTTCTTTGATGCTCCAACATTTGTACCAGAGGTCTCACCTTCCTCATGACCAGAACAACCAAGTCCATTGGTATTCTTGACCGGTTTGGCAGATTCAAGCTTTTTCTCTAGCTTGACAATACTCTTGTTGAACTTAGCAAGTATTTCCTAACTCAGAGAGTTCTTTGGAAATAGCAGCATTTGTTTCCATTAGGTTTTCATTCTCAGAGATGGCAGTGTTCAATTCTCCTTGCATGTCTTCCTTTTCCACCTTGCTTGCATGGAGTTGAGCATTTAGGGCACTCATCTCTTGTTTCAGCTTGGAGATCTCATGATCTCTTTCTTTCACCAGATCTTCAGCTTTCCTCTGGTTCTCAAGCTCTTGACACATCTGGATAGTCAGTCCTTCCAACTCCTTTCTTAGGTTGGAGTTTGATTCATTCAACTTGTTTACTTCTACAATTAGGGCTTCCATGTCTGCTTCATCTGCAAAACTATTTTCAGATAGCTCCATCAACTTTTGTGCATGTTCTCTCCTTTTTGTTTGAGATGCCTTGTATTTGACCATAAGATCATCATAAGCTTGCTCAGATAGAGTGTGCCATTGAGTAATTTCCCTCAAGGTGTATTCCCCTATATCTCTTTCCAAGTGTTTAAACTTATAGAAAGGTAGGCTCTGATACCAATTGATAAATACTAAGAGGGGGGGTGAATTAGTATGCCAAAACTCTTTGCACTTAAACACTTTGCAAGACTGACAATAAACTGGTAAAACAATTTAGTAGACAAATTGGTTAACAAATAGGAAAACCAAATAGCTAATAATGCATTAACCCACAGAAGCACAAATACCATAACACAAGAGATTTTGACATGGAAACCCAAATGGGAAAAACCATGGTGAGATGTAACTCACAAGTAACTATCTGCAGAATAGAAACCAAACGGTTAAGGTCAGACTGGTTAAAGTCTTAAAACGTTCTTCACCAGAATAGATCTTGTTAGGAATCTCAATCTCTGTTAGCAGATAAGTCTGATTAAAGACTACCTTGCTAGAGAATTTTAGATCCACAGATGTGAACCACCTTGTTAAAAGATTTACAAGAGGCTTTTGGGCCTACCCGGTTAAGGGCTATAGACTTGTCAAAGATGTGAGTAATCAACAAGTGAGTGATCTAGCAAATAGGACTAATTGCTTGGTTAGATCCTTGATAGCTCGATCTTAATTCATTACTATAGGTCCCAGAGACAACTGAGATGGGGGGGGGGGGGTGAATTAGTTGTCAAATAAATTCAAACCAAAATCTTTTTAACCAACTTAATGCTTAATACCGGTAAGACAGTTAAGTATGCCGGTAAACAGTGTTAACAGAAAATTGTTGTACCAGTAATAATTAATGCATGAAACATAAGCACAAAGTCATCCACAACACATGACACCAATATTTGTATGTAAAAACCCTATAAGGGGAAAAACCATGGTGGGAAACCTTACCCACAATCAGATGATACTACTGTAGATAGTAAGTGTACAAAGAGGCATCTGCACATGCAGAAAGGCCAACAGCCTAGAGCTCACTGCTCAATCACAAATGGGAGTCACACTGACTATAGTTGGATGGTTAAATCCAATGAGAATTTACTGCACAAAATAGCATCTTCATATGCTGGATTCAGTACTGGTGTAATGCTGATATGCTTCTACAAAAACTTAACTTCACCTTCAAATGATGTCTTCATGTATATCCCTGCTTGATCTCTCATATACCCTTCCTTAAATCTTTTTCACATTCCACATTTGATCTTACAAATAAGATCTTACATTTATACCATACCCTAAGACCAATTTTAGTAGGTCGGCTCTACAAGATATTACAATAAAAACATTTTACAAACAATACAATAGCCAATGCAATAACCAATTGAACATGTCAGCTTAATGCATTTACAAAAATAATAAATCATCTCCATAGCGTGCCATGCTGATCTGGAAAAGATAAACCTGCCGGTGTAACCCTAGATAACCTAGACCTATTTGCCAGTAAAAGCAAATATGCAAATGAGAATATACAAATGATTATTACTTCAAAGTAAAGTGTCCACATGATGTCTTTGACATTACCAAGTGTCTTCCATGTCAATGCAGGTACTGGTGAACATTATATCTTGCCGGTTAACCATATACCGGTAACTGTTGTACAGTTTACTATTTGTCGATGAACGTTGCTGGATCTCCAAGGTAGGTGAATTTAGCAGGTGTTGACATCAATGACAAAACCATACCAAAATACCAACAATCTCCCCCTTTGGCATTGATGGCAACACAAGATGGAAAAACCATCAAAGTGCCAAAATAGAAATGCCAAGTACAAAAATCAACAATCTCCATTTCTCCCCCTGGGAGTAACATGTGTTTATTCAAAGATTTATTTTCAATACCAATCTCTCATACCAATCTCTCCTCAAAAAGTTAATGCATTTTTCCATATATCTTTCCCTAATGTTTTTCCATATATCTCTCCCCCTTTGACATCAAATGCCAAAGCCACAAGAGGTCAAGTTCATACAAAATACCAACCAATTCAATATACCAACTACTCCCCTTGAGAAGTAGCTTCCTCATCAAATACTAGAAAAAAAGATTTGTCCATTTAACTCTGCCGGTTGATGACAATCATCAACTGTCTAAGTCTCTACCGGTGGAGGTAAGACTCCAAGCTGATCTCTGAGATACTCAAAAGTTTTCTTAGGCAAAGGTTTTGTGAAAATATCTGCAAGCTGTTCTTTAGTATTCACATAAACTAGTTTTATCTCCTTTTCTTCAACTTTTTCCCTTAAAAAATTCAGTTTGATAGAAACATGTTTTGTTTTAGAATGTAATACTGGATTCTTAGATATATCAATTGCTGCAGTGTTATCACAATATATAGTAATAGGTTCCTTGCATTTTACCTTTATGTCTTTCAACATTTGCTTAAGCCAAAGTACCTGTGTACAGTTTGTTGCTACTGCAACATATTCTAATTCTGCTATTGATAAAGATGTACAACTCTATTTCTTACTTAACCAAGAAACTAATCTCTTTCCAAGAAAGAATGCTCCTCCAATGGTGCTTTTTCTATCATCAACATCTCCTGCCCAATTTGCATCTCTGTATGCATATAGATCAAAATTTTCATCTTTAGGATACCATAATCTAAGATTTGTTGTGCCTTGTAAGTACCGAAAAATCCTTTTTATTGCTAATTCTTGATTTTCCCTAGGATTACTCAAAAATCTAGAAACTATACATACTGCATTCATAATATCAGGTCTTGTTTGTGTCAAATATAGTATACCTCCTATCAAAGATTTGTATCTAGCTGGATTAACAGGTGTAGATTCATCCCTTTGAGATAATTTTTCATTTGTAGTCATAGGTGTGCTTATCGGTTTAGAGTTTTCCATCCAAAATTTCTTAAGTAGTTCTTTCAAGTACTTAGATTGACTCAAAAATATGCCTTTATTAGTCTGTAAAATCTGCAATCCTATAAAGAATTTTATTTCTCCAATCATAGACATTTCAAATTCATGTTTCATTTCAAGAGAAAATTATTTGCATAATCCATATTCTCCTCCAAAGATTATATCATCAACAAATATTTCCATAATTAAGATGTCATCATTAGTTACTTTGTAATATAAATTGCTATCTGCATTTCCTTTAGTAAAACCAATCTTTAAAAGATACTTATCCAATCTTGCATACCAAGCTCTTGGAGCTTGTTTTAATCCATACCAAGCTTTTCTTAATCTGCAAACCATATCATTGTCATCTGTCAAGGAAAATCCATCAGGTTGTTCAATATAGACTTCCTCTTCAAGATCTCCATTAAAAAATGCACATTTAATATCCATTTGATAAACTTTGTAATCCTTGTGAGCTGCAAAGGCCAAGAATAATCTAACTGCCTCAATTCTGGCTACCAGTGCAAAGGTTTCATTGTAATCAACTCCTTCTTTCTGAGAATGTCCCTTACACACTAGTCTTGCTTTATTTCTGACAACCTTACCATCTTCATTGAGTTTGTTTCTAAATACCCATTTGGTTCCTATTACATTTTTATTTTTAGGCCGAGGAACTAATGTCCAAGTATTATTTTTCTCAATTTGTCCTAATTCTTCTTCATAGCTTTAATCCAGAATTTATCTTCACATGCCTCATTGACAGATAATGGTTCAATTTGAGAAATAAGACATACCTCTTCATTAGCCAATCTTCCTCTTGTCATGACTCCTTTAAATTCGCTTCCAATTATCTGATCTTCATAATGATTTAGTCTTACATACCAAGGTGTCTTAGTCTGTTGTTGTTCTTCAATTACTATGGAATCCTCTGATGATACCAGAGTAACTGGATCATCATTCTGTACTGGTGGATTTACTGTTGGTTCATTTGTCATAATTTCTGTTACCGGTTCAGAGTCTATATACCTTGAAGTTCCTCTGAATTGTTCATCAATCTTTACATTTGTACTTTCAACAATTTTCTGTAATCTTTTATTAAAACATCTATATGGTTTACTCTTAGATGAATAACCAATAAATATTCCTTCATCACTTCTAGGATCAAACTTGCCAATATACTCATCTCTTCTAATATAACATTTACTTCCAAAAATTCTAAAATACTTAAGAGTACGAGTATTACCAAACCATAGTTCATGAGGGGTCTTACCAGTTTCACCTTTGATATGAACTTTGTTGAATGTATAGACAGCAGTGCTTACTACCTCTCTCCAATACACATGTGGTAGATTTGCCTCTGATAACATACTTCTTTCTACATCCAAAATAGTTCTATTTTTCCTTTCAACAACTGCGTTCTGTTGTGGTGTCTGAGGTGTTGATAACTGTCTTTTGATTCCATTTACTTCATAGAATGTATTAAAATCTCTAGATGTGAATTCTCCAACTTGATTTGATCTTAAACATTTAATTTTCTTACCGGTTTCATTTTCAACCATTGCTTTGAATAGCTTGAACTTCCCAAGTGCTTCTGATTTTTCTCTAAGAAAAGTAACCCAACACATTCTAGAATAATCATCAATAATTAGCATGAAATATCTATCACCTTGTAAGAATTTAGTTCTAGCTGGACCACATAAATCAGTGTGAATTAAATCAAGAGCATTATTGGATTTTTCTGGAATGCTTTTGAAACTAGCTCTAACTTGTTTTCCAAACATTCCTTGCAAATTGTATTCTGAGGTTTCACAATTTTAGGTAGATCTCTAACTGCCTTAGAAGTACTGATTTTTACCATGCAATCAAAATTTACATGACATAGTCTTTTATGCCATAGCCAACTTTCATCTATATGTGCAATTAAGCATGCCTTTTCACTATTATTCAAATGAAAGATATTACCTCTAGTCTGATTACCAGTTGCAATTTCCAAACCAGTTCTATTTATGATTTTGCATTTTCCATTTTTAAATTGTAACTAAAAACCTTTCTCAACTAATTGACCAACACTTAAAAGATTATGTTTTAATCCTTCAACATAGTAGACATTGTCAGTGTTATGTTTACCATCAAGAGATATTGAACCCTTACCTTTGATTGAAAAGGCTTTGTCATCTCCGAATCTTACTAAACCTCCATTGTATTCTTGAAAGTTCAAGAATTTACCTTTGTCTCCAGTCATGTGATGTGAGCATCCTGAGTCAATAATCCATTCATCCTTTGATTCAACTTTATCTGCTAGGGCTTGTTTTACTAGTTGAGCAATAGGTACCGGTTGATCTTCTATTATAGCAACAAAGACCCATCCATTGTCTACTGGATCCTCATCAGAATCATTAGTCACACCTTCATCAGCAATGTAACAAGATTTATCTTTGTTTTTCTTAAATTTGTATCTCTGATATTCAGGATTAAGTTTGTATGTCCTTCTAGCTTCTTCTCTTAGTCTAGCATGTCTATCAGGGCATCTTGAAGCCATATGACCAATATTATTGTAGTTGAAATATTTAAAGTGTGCTTTACCTTCATACTTCCAATTGGACCTTTTGGCATTTTTCTTGCAAATAGTGCTTCAAGTTCTTCAAGCTCTTCATTCTCCTTCCTGGTTTCTTCAAGTTCTCTTGCATAAAAGGCTTTCCAGTCTAATTTTTCGAAGGATGGAGCAGATGATGTTGATGCTTTAAAGGCCAAATTAGTTTTTATAGAAGCAACAGGACCAAATTCCTCAATTTCAAAAGCTGAAAGTTTTCCAATCAATGTATCCCTAGTTACTGATGTATTAGGCATTGTTCTCAACTCATTTATAGCAATAACCTTCATTTTATATGCTGGTGGCAAACCTCTTAAGATTTTTGAAACAATCTCATCTTCACTCAAGGTTCCTCCACAACATTTGATACCCAAAACAATTTCATTTACTCTTTCCATAAAAGCAGAAATCCTTTCATCTTCTTCCATTTTTAGATGTTCATACCTGACTCGGAAGCTTTCAAGTTTTGTAATTTTGACTATGGAATCCCCTTCATTCAGTGTTTCCAAATGATCCCAAATAGCTTTTACAGTGGATTTATCTGATAATGCGCTCAAAAGTGCTTCTCTTGCTTTGCAATCATTTTCTTCATCTTTAGCTAAAGTAATGGGAGCAGTCTGACCAGCTACAATAGCAATATAACCATTCTTAGTAACTTCCCAGATGTCTTTACCAATGCAATTCAGATGTGTCTCCATTTTGATTTTCCATATCCCATAGTTGGTTCCATCAAGTTTAGGACTATCCTTTCTGAAATAATTAGTAGACATTGGATCTCCTCAAGTTGTTAAACTTCTGCAAAAAGAGGACTAGGCTCTGATACCAATTGTAGGTCCTGGAGACAACTGAGATGGCGGGGGGGGGGGGGGGTGAATCAGCTGTCAAATAAATTCAAACCAAAATCTTTTTAACCAACTTAATGCTTAATACCAGTAAGATAGTTAAGTATGTTAGTAAACAGTGTTAATAAAAAATTGTTGTACTGGTAAGAATTAATGCATGAAACATAAGCACAAAGTCATCCACAAGACATGACACCAATATTTGTACGTGGAAACCCTATAAGGGGAAAAACCACGATGGGAAACCTTACCCACAATTAGATGATACTACTGCAGATAGTAAGTGTACAAAGAGGGATCTGCACATGCAGAAAGGCCAACAGCCTAGAGCTCACTGCTCAATCACAAATGGGAGTCACACTGACTATAGTTGGATGGTTAAATCCAATGAGAATGTACTGCACAAAATAGCATCTTCATATGCTGGATTCAGTACCAGTGTAATGCTAATATGCTTCTACAAAAACCTAACTTCACCTTCAAATGATGTCTTCGTGTATATCCCTACTTGATCTCGCATATACCCTTCCTTAAATCTTTTTTGCATTCCACATTTGATCTTACAAATAAGATCTTACATTTATAGCATACCCTAAGACCAATTTTAGTAGGTCGACTCTACAAGATATTACAATAAAAACATTTTACAAACAATACAATATCTGATGCAATAACTGATTGAACATGTCGGCTTAATGCATTTACAACAATAATAAATCATCTCCATAGTGTGCCATGCTGATCTGGAAAAGATAAACCTGCCGGTGTAACCCTAGATAACCTGGACCTATTTGCCAGTAAAAGCAAATATGCAAATGAGAATATACCAATGATTATTACTTCAAAGTAAAGTGTCCACATGATGTCTTCGACATTACCAAGTGTCTTGCATGTCAATGCAGGTACCGGTGAACATTATATCGTGCCGGTTAACCATATACCGGTAACTGTTGTACAGTTTACTGTTTGCCAGTGAATGTTGCTGGATCTCCAAGGTAGGTGAATTTAGCATGTGTTGACATAAATGACAAAACCATACCAAAATACCAACAATTACAACATTACTTTAGTCTTCTACACATTCATACTCTCTCTAACTCTTTAGCTACCTTGAACCCTAGTAACAACATCAACCTTAACAACAACAACCTTAGAACCCTAGACATGATGTCCTTATAAAGGAATCTGATTTCATGTAGGTCCAATAGGATTACAATACAATTTCCTAGGTTCAATGCATCTGGACATATCTGGTAACATGACACAAAAAGCACTGCCAGAGAGTCAGCACCGTCAAACGATTGGTGGATGGTAACTCATCACAAAATGTCGATTGGTAACTCATCACAGAGTATTACTGGTTCATACAAAATACCAGTTGCCAGTTTGTCAAAATGAAGACTGGTAAAAATGTGTTATGCCGCTTTAATCCTTCATACTGCTTGGTATCCATGAACCGCTTGGGGTCAACATGCTGCTTCAGACCGGTAAACACATTCTGCAAAACATTAATAGTATAAAGACTATAATACAACATACAGGTTGGAACAAATACCGGTTGTGCTCTAACTCACACGTATAAAGAGAATCTTAATGCAAGTGTGTGTCCATCAATGACAATCACAACATGAACATCAAAAATGCCAACAGACCATACTTCTTACAATTTGAACACTGATCGAAAACAACATTATTATTCTGATTTTCTCTATTTTTGCAATGTATTGCCATATGACCAAACTTATTATAAAAAAAGAATCTAACATTAAATCTATGTGCATTGGGTTGCCTTATTGGTGATTTCCAATTCCATTTTTTTGGTGAATTTCCATGATTTGCAATACTAGAGCTTTCTCCATGCTCAAATCCAAGACCTCTAGTGTCTCCTTGATCCTTCAATAATTCATGAAGGCTTGCAGAGCTGACCCTGAACTTTTCTTTGTATTCAATTGCACCATCTAGATCACTTCTTAAGATTGACATCATTCTTTCCAACTCTTGCTCATTGTTATGTGATTGCACCAACTTAGTTCTCAACACATCATTCTCATGTGCCAACCTAATGCATTCCTCAGATTTGTCTTTCAAAGATCTGTCAATATTTTCTTCATTCTTCTTCTGGTCTTCAATCTCCTTAGACATCCTCATAGTCATGGATTGCATTTAATTCTTCATGACACCATTCTCCTGAATCATCTTTTGACATTGTTCCTTTAGAGCATGCTTCTCTTCATCATTTTTATTTTGTAAAATTTCCTTCCTTTTAGCTTGAATAGATGACAACTTGTCCTACAGGGTAAGAATGAATTCCTTTGTAGAGTTCAATTCATCTTGCAACTTCAAGTTCTTCATCCTTTCAACATCATAGTTCTCAAGTGCTACTTCAAGTTGTTTCTAGGATTCCATATTTAGGATCTTCCTTAAGTTGTTAGACTTACTCCAAGGCACCAGGATTTGATACCAATTGTTGGAATCCAAGAACACGAAGAGGAGGGGGGTGCGAGGGGGGTGAATTAGTATTTCGACTGTATAACCAATTTTAACCTTATTAACAATGCAATTCAATAAATGGTAAATATGAAATACAAGAGCATACACTCTAGTGAGCAATGATGGTGTTGTCATTGATGGTAACCTACTGGTAGCCTATCGGCAACCTACTAGTAACCTTCAAGAAGCCACTCGGTATTCATCTAATACACCACCGATAGGCACTAGAACCGATAGACTCTTCACCTGTAGCATCAACAATACATACTGACACTCCAGCTGATAGGAATAAACTTTTGTTTATTGTATTTAATTGTAAATATCTTTTGTAAAGCCGAAATGGCATATTGTAATAGACTCATATATGTATGAGATCTTGTAAATCATTTTGATATGAACATATTATGTATATGGTAGAAGTGATGAGTGAATATTAAGGCAGATTTTGTATAAGGTTTATGGTTATAGTATGAGCTTATGCTGGTGCTCAACCTGGCATAGCAGATGTTGAATTGTAGCAGTACATTATATTATATTCTCATAATCCATTTTGTAAGTTAGTGAGAATTCATTTTGTAGATTGAGCAGTAAGATCTAGATAGTTGGCCTTCCTACATGTGTAGGTACCACATTGTAAGTAATATCCATTCATTGGCCAATGAGTAAATATCATGGGTCGGAAATCCCACCGAGGTATTTACCACACCGGCTTTCCTCATTAAACATCTTGTGTTATGGTGTATTTTCTATGTTGTCTTTACTGTTCCTATTTACTATATTAATTCTTGTTTACTGGTATGCTGTTTTGGAATGCAAAATACTTAATAAGGGTAAATATTTTGTTAACCAGTTAGATACTAATTCACCCTCCCCTCTCGGTACCTTTGGGACTATCATTAATCCTAACAATTGGTATCAGAGCTTGGTCCTCTATTTTCAAAAGTCTAATAGCATGAGGAAGATTTTGAAACTGGTACAGATGGAGAACTTAAGAAAGCAATTAGAAGGAGCTCTTGTAGAATATGATTCAGAGAAGTTGAAGAATATCAAACTTGAAGATGATCTGAGGATTGCACAGGAATTTATTCAAGGACTTCAGGAGAATCCTACTATTGCTAGAAATAAGAGAAAAGAACTTCATGAGAATATGCAAAGTGATGATGATGAAAAGGAAACTCATAATGATCTTGTGAATAAATTGAGGCAAGAAAACAATACTATGAGGAATGAAATGCAAGACATGACTATGAGATTTTGTAAAGACATTGAAGACAAAAGAAGAATGAAGATGACTTGAATAGGAGACTCATTGATGCTAGAAATGAAAATCTAAGACTCAGACATGAAAATGATATGTTGAACATAGATTTGATTCACATGCAACATGATAAAACTAAACTTATGAGACCAAAAAATTTTTTGGAAAATGAGTTGGCTACTGCAAATCAAGATAAAGAAAAATTCAAGAAAAGTTTAGAAGAACATGATGATATGCCAAAAAGTCATAAACCTAATGGAGATACTAATGGACTTGGATTTGAAGTTGGAGAAAGTTTCGGTACTACAAACAATCATGATAAAAGTAAATCGGTAAGACAACCTAATGCTTACAAATTTAATGGGAAATACTTCAACTATTGATGGACTTGAAAAGCACTGAGAGGGGGGGTGAATCAGTGATACCAAAACAATTACTACTTTAAACACTAACTGGTAGATGAACTTAAATAGGGAGTTACACAAAATACATGCTATCCAAAATGAAGTAACAACATCCACATAAAGTAGAACATCCATCATAACGCAAGTGTTTATACGTGGAAAACCCAACTAGGTAAAAACCATGGTGAGATGGATCTCACAAGTTAACTATTAGCATTAATAGAAAACTAACCAGTTAAGGTCTTATAAAGAGCTCTGCTAGGAGAGAATCTTGTTAGAGATCCCAAGCTTGATTAGAAGCTTATACCCTGTTAAGTGTACTACCCTGTTAAGAGTAACCTTGCTAGAGGATTTTAGAATCCAAACTAATGGATCACCTTGCTAGAGGATTTGTACAATGAAGCTTGTTAGAGCTTACCCAGTTAGGGGATTTAGTTCTGTTGTAATGATTAGCAAACAAAAAGAAAGATTTGATCGGTTCTGAGTAGCACAAACTTGCTTGATCAGATCATTCTAAGTACATTGAGCACTGCTCTCCATCTAAACACTTATCGCTCTTCAACAAAAGTATTCACATAGATCACCTCTACTATATATGTTCTCTCTTTTTCATTTCTCTTAGAATGCTTCACAAAGATGTCATTAAATAGGAATTCAAACCTTATGTTGGTCATAGGAACACAATTTCCTAGGTGCAGTGTATCTAGACATTTAGGTATAACTCATCACAAAAATGACTATCAAACAATCGGTGCTAGTAACGCATCATAAAATCAGAGACCGATTAGAGCAGTCAATACTAGTTGGAATAAAACTAGTGAATCATTGTATAGGAATCTTCCACTTGATCTTCACCTTCAACTTTATCTTCACTTTGATGTCAACTTAGTATTACGACAGGTTATCTCTTAGGCACATACCGGTTGATACAAAGTACCGGTTAGAGATAGACATTGAACATACCAATTGGTAGTAAAAACCAATTGAAGTTATATCGGTAGTCAATGTAATCATATATGTGTGAGAGTGTCTCATCAATGACAATAAGTGATGAATACATTACAATCATCATCAAGCCAACAATCTCCCCCTTTGGCATTGATGGTAACACTTAAAATTTTTTGAGTAATACAATACTGCTAAGTGTGCATACACAACATATTTACATATTTACTCATATTCCCCTTTTAATGCAATAATCCTCCTTAATGCATGCATAAATACAAAATTTTAAAAAACACACACATATTATTACTCCCCCTTTGACAACAATGCCAAAATGATAAAGTAAAATATATACATATATATAGAAAATTTGTATCAAAGTGTTCATCATATATTACAATTTTAAACAAGTTCATGCATTGGATATTATCATGAGAATATTATTGAAATTATATTGCATTTGGGATAGAGCATTCTTCCATGATTCTAGTATGTTGTCTATATAATCAAAGGTAGATAACTGTTGAGAATATAATTATTCCATTGAACCTAGCGTGTAGGTTTCAAGAGGAGCTAGAATAGCTTCTACACTAGAGTAGGCTCTCTAAAGAATGTCAGTATGTGAGGTGAGCTGACTCTTTAGCTCTATTAGAGATTGGAATGTCTTAGCTCTCTCATTATCATACTTGTTCAATTTGTCATGCAGTTCATCTATAGACTAGTTAAAGGCATGAATAGAGTCTTGGATTGGGACATATGCCTTGCATAACCTTTCTATTTACTACTTCTATTTACTACTCAGTCTCAACTTGATTCTTAGAAATATCAGAATAAAAAAAAGTAATATTGGAGGTAGAGGCAAGATACTTTCCTCCAGATTCAATAGCTTTCTTTAACTGACTACCATTATGAGATAAAGACATTTTTCTATTTTCAATGTGCTTAGCCAATTTATCTCCATATGACTTCTTGTGGCTCTTCTCAATAGATATTTGAGATGTATCTTCAAGCGATTTGATTTGATCAGATGCATCTGCAAATAACTGACCAAGTTTGTTGATAGGAGTAGGAAAATGTGCGACAGAGGTTTATGGTAGTAATCTAGACAAAATTTCTACAAAATTCTAGATTGTCTCTACCTCAATTCTTTTCTCTTTCAACCTCTTCTTGTGTGAACGAGATTGCATAACATTAGCAATCGTCATCATTTCAGATGCACTCAATGTATTCATGTCAATAGGTCCCAAAATGCTTAAAGAGTTTTCATCATCATCATCAAGGAGTTCTGGCTTTGCCGGTTCATGGGGTGTACTCCTAATGATGGCTCTTTTGGTGATCTTTTCTATTGCATCTTCTGTTTGCTGAGTAATAAATTCCTCAGTGGACTCCTTTTGAGTAGTCTCAATGACCGGTGGAGATTGGGGTTTCTCCAGTTGTTCAGTTGTCAATTCACTGACCTCTTTTAGTTGATTACCTGGTTGATCACTTGATGTAACCTATACTTTTGTGATTGTAGGAGGATCCATATCTAGTACATTAATGTCTCCAGATAGGTTTACTGAGTCCTGAATATCTTCATCAACAAGAATAATGGAATCATTCTTATTCTTGGTTGGATAAACAATGTCAGCTTGAACAATTTTCTCTTCATCCATTTTTGGTCGAGGAACATCTTCTGTGGTATCATCCTTACTACTTGAATGGATGACATCTTCCCTCTTTTTGATTATACAGTCTAGCTGATGTGTCTTAGACTCAACAAATGACCTTTTTCCATTTAGAAGCTTCAGTCTTCTTACTTTAAAATAAAAATATGCTTTGTATTCGTCAGTTAAATCACTAATTCCATTTGATGATAGATTGGGAAAATACTGTACAAATACTACATCAAAAATATTCTTTTCTCATTGAATGGCTTTTTCCCATTTATCTAACAAAGTATTATACAAAGAGATGGAAATATCTCTCTAATTCATGTGGAAATCTACTGTAATGACCTAAGTAGGTTAGTACCTATTGAAGTACTTGCTTCTACTCATCTTCAGCAAAAGAATCATAATGTTCTTTGACATTTTCAAACTTGTTTCTCCTCAATGACTTCATTGTTCTTTCAAATGTTGTATCAGGTTTGTACCTTTACCTTCTTAGGTGTTCTGATGGTTGCCTTTTCCTTTTTAGGTTCTTCTTCAGAATCTGTACCCTGAGACTCCAGTTGCAAAATCAGTTTCCTATTCCTCTTCTTTTGGTACACTCTCCTTCTCAAAAAATTTAGGTGTTGGTTCCTTCTTGGTTAGGACACTCTGAGTCACCCTTGTAGCCTTCTTCACAGGAGATTTATCATCAAATTTCTTTTCCTTTCCCTTTGCTTTTGCTATAGGTGCAGTACCGGTTTTAGTTGGTGCAACTTGGACTACTAAGATGTCCATTTTTTCCTTCTTCTTGTCTTTGGGAGATGCTAACATAGTATTAGCATATCCAACCAGTAAGTCATGATTGACCTCGTAGCTCATTTCTTCCATCTCTTCCTCCATTGGTTCAATTGCTTGCATCAAGCAAAATTCAGTGGTAACCGTGAAGATTATGTCTTTTTCAAAGTGTTTTACCACATCTTTAGGTAACCTCATTCTCAATCTCATCTTCTTCTAGAATTATTTAAAGTACTTATTTGTGGTAGCTGAAAATGTATTCTTCACAGCCTTAATGTTGTTCTTGATCTGTGCATTGACCGGTTGTTCTTTGGACCATTCAATGTCACCTATACCCCAGCTAACAACTGACAAAATTTGAACTTCTGAGTATTGTCCTTCTTAATGGATTTCAAATTTTGAAATAGCTAGAGTCTAATAGCTTCATAAATATCATATTTTGCACTATCAATTATCATACTATGTGTTGTATGAATTGTTCTGGATGGAACACTGTTAAGTCTACTAGAGTAGAACACTCAGCAACCTATCACCATTTCTGCAAGTTTCACCATAGGGTCCCTAATATTGTTGATAGAAAAAGCATGCCTATCAGAGATAGAACTGGTTAATTTGAAGATAGTATATTTTGGAATTCTCTTCAGCTCAGGAACTTTACCGGTTGAGCAATAACTCATTACAGCCCTACTAGCCTCCTTGGTTATTGTATGTCCTCTCCAAATACATATTTTTACCATGGACTCAACTCAAAATTATTCTTATGTGTGTTAGGGGTCCCACAAATACTGAGAGGGGGGGGGGGGGGTGAATTAGTATCTAACTGGTGATTAGAATTTCTTAACTTAAAACATGCAGAACATAATATAACAATGTACCGGTATGTAAGAAATAATGCAATAAATAGAATCAAATACATCCACATGAAAAGTACACCATAACACAAGATGTTAACGAGGAAACCCGGTGTGGGAAAAACCTCGGTGGGATTTGTGACCCACAACATTCACTCACTGGCCAATAAGAGAATATTACTTACAATAGGGGCCTACACATGCAGGAAGGCCAACTGCCTAGAGCTCATTACTCAATGGGAAGTCTCACTAACTTACAATAAGGATTATACAAATCCAATATCTTGTACTGCTTTACAATAGCATCTTCAATGCCAGATTCAGTACCGGTTCTTGCTCCGTTCTTTACATATACCCTTGACCTATATTTCACACATTAGGTCTGCCTAATATTTTTCTTTTTTCTTCTACATCACTCCTACAAATGTCTACAATGATCTCCTTTATATATAAGAGTCATTTTACAATTTTCCAAGTCGGTTTACAATAATAAACAAAATATTATATAACAAAAATCCTATCGACCTTTGTGCCGGTATACTTCTTTTCTTCTGTTCCGATGCCAGTGTCGGTGTCCTGAGTGCTAGTGTTGAGTGTGATTTGCTGATGCTGGTATAATGTCTTTTCCAGTGCCATGGGATTGCAAGGTTGCCATCAATGACAAATCCTTCAATCACATGTAATGTCTCATTGGAGTGTGCATATGCCAACAATCTCCCCCTTTGGCATTGATGGCAACACTCATGAGAAATTTCAAAAAGTATCCAAAAAAGTGTAGTCCAAAAATGTGAGAGATCCCCCTAAGCATATGACTCCTGTGTTTTGAATTTTCTCATCCCACTACTCCCCCTTTGGCATCAATGACAAAGGTTGTCAAGATGTCAGTAGAGTTTGTAGTTTCAACTATCCATAACCTCAACCTTGTAGCTGGGTAGTTATAATCTGAAAAAGATCTCCCAAAATCAATTTTATACTATCCATAAACTTCTTACTATCCTTTATTGTTGTCTCAGTTCGCTTCACTGTACTAGTGAGATACTACAAATGCTCTGCTGATGTTTTGCTTCCCTGTGTTAATGCCTCAGAAATTTCCTTCCGCAGAGATGCTAGATAGTCCAATCTTGGACTTAGTTTAGATCTCAAATGTTTTGCCTAATTTATTATTCTTTCTTTCTCTTTTTCCAAATTGAGTAGTTCTTCCTCAAAATTTTCTATCTTCTTTTCAAAAACTGATAGTGTATCAGGTGAGTTGACAAAACTATCTGCAAGTTTATTGATCTCATCCTGTACCTTGCTTATTTTCTTGTCAATATCTATAGTCAAAAAGTTTGTTTTACAGGTATCTTTATATAGAATTTTGTATTCTTTCAACAAATTACATAGTTCTAGTAGAAGTGTGTCAAAATCTCTATTACACTTCTTTATTTCCTCATCAAAGAATTTCTGTTTTTCAATTTCTACCTTATCCTTCACTGACTCTTCCTTTATTTTCTCAATGTTTTCTGAGATATATTTACACAATGTATCCAATTGTCCTAAAGAATCTTTGTTATCTATATTACAGTTGGGAGCTATTACCTTCAAATTTGGTATGGAATCATCAATTGCTTTGTAAGCTTGTGAGCTGCAGTCGGTTATTTTCTTGATAGAATCTAATAACACCTCAGTCACATTTGTTGATTTATACCCTGATGATGAGCCAACAATCTGAGTACCAGTGGAAGTAACCAAGCTTGTATTGACCTCTGGTAGGTAAGTTTGTGTCTACATTTCTTTAAGCATTGGTTTTCCTACTTCACTAGTTACTGGTGGCACCGTTTCCTTATGTACCTATTCTAGCTGATGTTGTTCCAGAGCCTTTAGCTCTGTTTGTTTCTTTGTATGTTGTATTGCCTTAGTCTGTGACTCATTCTCTACCTTTTGCTCTTTATCTTCTGCCAGTTTCTCAATTTCCCCTGCTACCAGAGGCTCATTAGCCATATCTGACTTATCAATTGTATCTTTATCTACTACTATGTTGATCTTCTGAGTATCAACATCCATAGTGTATAGAACTTCAAAATTAGGATTATTATCCTCTACACCATACTCTCAACTATCGGTTGATCTTCAGTAGTTGTTGTTTTCATCAATGGAGTATTTAAAGAAGGTGGGGGTAAGTTGTCTTTAACTTTGATGCTTGGTGGTCCACCCACTTTTCCTTTCCCTTTGTCTCTGTCTTTCTCATAAACCTTTATACGTTTGGGATTCCTGTACTCTTCTTGTTTTTCTTTCTGAACTAGGAATATATCCCATCCATCTTTTGTTTCCTCTGTCACCTCGTTAACTCTTCCTGCCATTAGTGAAATATGTTGGTGTGCAGTAGAGAATACTGACCGATTTGCTTGAGCAATTAAATCATCAATTTCTTGTGGAGAGTTTATCGGATATACAAGTAATTTCTCAATTTTTATTTTCTTATCCAATTCTATCACTACCTCTCTTCTTGGCTCAAGTCTTTTGAATAATTCATCAGGAATTTTATTTACTACTTCCATCAAAAATTTCTTGTACATATCCATGTGCAATATAACACTATTTTCAACTTGTTCTTTCTCATCAGCTGTTAGAGTGTCATAAATTTTCTTTATGTTCTTCAGTTTACCTTCCTCTGTGATTTCATTCAGTAATATATCAAGAGGGGCCAAGTCTCTGTTTGTCCTCTTCTTCTTCTTGGGTGTTAGTTTCTTCTTTGGTGTGGTCTTTCTAACCGAAGATCTCACTGCTTGTTGCTTTTGCCTTGTCCTCCTAGGTGAAGGTGTGGTTGCCAGTGAGGGATCTCTTTTTCTTACAACTCTTGTAAAAGTTGCAGGCATGTCACTTCCTGAAGAAGTACCTATCGGTGATAGGTGAGTTTCAGGCTATGGAGCTACTAACTCATCCTTTGTTATGTCGGTTTTCTTCAATAAATCTTCCTTAATGGCTTTTGCTTATCTGGACCCTTTCCTTACAACTGCCTCAATCTTTTTCACCCTTTTCTTTGATTGAATTTGTCTTTCAATATTCTTTTCACTACCAAATACTTCTTCCTTTGGCTCTCTAGGGGCTTCCAGAAGTGCTTTGGCATATGTTTCAACTATGTGATCATCTATTTCATATCCCATCTCGGTTACCCAAACTATCCTTGGGATGACCGCTTCCATCTAGATTTCATCTTTCTTGATGACAAAGCATATATCATCTTTGTATTTGTCTACAATTTTCTGTGATAACCTTACTCTTTTCTTCATTTTAGATTTTAATGCTTGAAAGAAGTCATTAATATTGTTTTCCTTGATCTCACCCATGTTATTGAATAGTTCAGTCAATTGTTTTCCTACCAGTATGTCATATCCAAGTTCTTTGTAACCTATATCGGGAACCTATTTTGTTATGTGTAGCATTAGGCATACTAACAAATTTCCAAATCTGAAAGTTCCTTTCTTGTTCTTCTTGATCTTTCCAAGGTTGTCAATTAGTTCATCCTTTAACCACTCACATATGTCAGTTTTTGCATTATCTGTGACCATGTCATAAGCACTCTTAATGCATAAACTTGAAACTGAATTAAGTCTATTAGCATGAGTAGCTTTATAACCTAATATCATACTGATGAATCTCACATTGATATATGTTACATCATTAACCCTTAGAGACCTTTTGTCAAATGTTGCACCAGTTAGGTTTATAACTAGGTCATTGGAAACCTTCTTGGTTTTATCCGGTCTCTTACCAGTGGTCGGTAACCCTCTGATAGCTTTCACAACTTCCTTGGTGATCTTATGGATTGCATCTAACCAGAAAAACTCTCCATGCACCCTGCTTAAAACTATCCTAATCACATCCTTTGGAAATTTAGGAATGCTAAGGATTTTTGTAAATCCTAGGGTCTCAATGATTTTGTGTTCATCTTTAACATTGCCGGTATTATCACATATCATATTTTTATACATGGTTTTCATTTCCTCATCTCCTAACTCTTCAATGTTGTAGTGGATGTACATTCTGGGGTCTTCAGCATAGACAACTCCCTTAGGAATTTGAGAAAAAGCACCTAAGGTATCATCCTTCTTTTCTATCTCGGGAACTAACTTTTACTACCTTGGATGGATGATTGCTTGGAGTGTGCTTGCTTCTTTCTTGAAATGCCTTAGCTCGGAGTCTTCGCACTCTCTAAAAATTTGAAATCTCAGTGAAATGAAATGGAGCCAAAACCTTAACTTTATAGTGTCTTTTCGCCATCAACCACATTAATTGCGTGCCGATTAAGTATTCACTTAACATTGTTTGCTGGTAATAAGTAATTTTCAACTTCTTATCTCTAACCGAGGGAATAATTAGCACATGTAGCAATAGATTGCCAAACCCTTAAGGAAATTTTCTTCAATTAGATGAAGAACTTCCTGCCAGTGGAGCACTGCTCTATCCTTCTAGTGAAGCATCACTCTGTCCTGCCGGTGAAGCATCACTCTATCCTTCCAGTGAAGCATTGATTGGTTCTATCAGTGGAGGAGTATTCCCAATATTTAGATCAGCTTTTCTAATCCATTGTTTTGACAATTCTTGCTTAACATCTTGAACTTTTTCTTTACCTTTCAAGCTAGAACTTTTGTTGTCTACCGGTGTTCCTTTACTTCTACATAATTTAGCAATATGCCCAATCTTGTTACATGCATAACAAGTTACATTATTCTTCTGAATAGCTTTCCCATAACCTATGCCAATTTGTGTTCTGCATTGATTTGATAAATGTCCAAATCTTCCACAAACATAACATCTCACATTCATTCTGCAGTTTTCAGAGTTGTGACCAACTTTGTTGCATTTAGAACATTGACCAGTGGGTGTGTTGATATTCTGATAATTTCTAGATCTACATTCATTTTCTTTATGACCATACTTATTACAGTTAAAGCATTTACCTGTGAATTTATAAGCATTAGGTTGTCTTACCGGTTTTCTATGATCCTAAGTATTTGCAGTACCGAAGCTTTCACCAACTTCAAAGCCAATTCCAAAAGTGTCACCTTTAGGTTTTTGATTCTTCAGCAAGGTGCCAAGTTCCTCTGAGATTTTCTTAAATTTTTCTTTATGTTGATTTGCAGTTTCCAGTTCTCTTTCTAAAATTTCTTATTGTCTCATCAGTTCATTTGAGTCATTCTAAGTATGCATCAAATCTGTCTTCAACATGTCATTTTCATAGCTAAGTCTTGTGTTCTCATTTGCTGCATCGCTTAGTCTTCTGGTCAATTCTTCTTCATTCTTCTTTCTATCCTCAATCTCTTTGCAAAATCTCATAGTCATATCCTGCATTTCATATTTTGTTATCATGATCTCTTGTTTAAACTTGCTTATCATATCATTAAGTGATTCCTTTTCATCATTCTCATTTTGCAATTTTTCACAAAGTTCTCTTCTCTTATTTCTTGCAACAGTAAAATTTTCTTGAAGTGCTTGAATGATATCCTAAGTTGCCCTTAAATCATCTTCTAGTTTGATATTTTTCAATTTCTCTGCATCATAGTTTGTAAGAGCTCCTTCAAGTTGCTTCATCAAATTTTCCATCTTTACCGATGTCAAGATCTTCCTCAAGCTGTTAGGCTTCTAAAAATAGAGGACCAGGCTCTAATACCAATTTTTAGGGGTCCCACAGATACTAAGAGGGGGGGTGAATCAGTATCTAACCGGTGATTAGAATTTCTTAACTTAAAACATGCAGAACATAATATAACAGTGTATCGATATGTAAGAAATAATGCAATAAACACAATCAAGTACATCCACATGAAAAGTAAACCATAACACAAGATGTTAACGAGGAAACCCGGTGTGGGAAAAACCTCAGTGGGATTTGTGACCCACAATATTCACTCATTGGCCAATAAGAGAATATTACTTACAATAGGGGCC
The DNA here is from genome assembly GCF_030272615.1 of Cryptomeria japonica. Lineage (NCBI taxonomy): Eukaryota > Viridiplantae > Streptophyta > Pinopsida > Cupressales > Cupressaceae > Cryptomeria > Cryptomeria japonica. The sequence goes on from NC_081410.1 coordinate 513,125,070, forward strand.
TGCACATGCAGGAAGGCCAACTGCCTAGAGCTCACTGCTTAATGGGAAGTCTCACTGACTTACAATAAGGATTATACAAATCCAATATCTTGTATTGCTTTACAATAGCATCTTCAATGTTAGATTTAGTACCAGTTACTGCTCTGTTCTTTACATATACCCTTGACCTACATTTCACACATTATGTCTGCCTAATATTTTTCATTTTTCTTCTACATCACTCCTACAAATGTCTACAATGATCTCCTTTATATATGAGTCATTTTACTATTTGCTAAGTTGGCTTACAATAATAAACAAAATATTATATAACAAAAATCCTATTGGCCTTTGTGCCGGTATACTTCTTTTCTTCTATGCTAGTGTCGGTGTCGGTGTCCTGAGTGCCAGTGTTGAGTGTGATCTACTGATGCTAGTATAATATCTTTGCTGGTGCCATGGTATTGCAAGGTTGCCATCAATGAAAAAACCTTCAATCACATACAATGTCTCATTAGAGTGTGCATATGCCAACAATGTGTTCATCCTCAAAGTCTTCAATAAAGTAAGCGGCATTATGAAACCATTTTTCAAAAACCCTAGCATATTTAGCTTCAATCTTTCCATCCTTATTACAGAATGATTTAAGCTGAGTATAGATGTGAAGAGTTTCCAAATCTTCAATTTTGCAATCTATATAGCTAGACAAATCACCTTTGACCAAGACACCACTCGGGACTTGCGACAATGCATTATAAGACATAATTTCATCTGCCTTTAGAGCTCCCTCAGGCTCAACAATGATCATCAACCTCCCTATAGACTTAGAAGTAGATGCCATTCTAGATAAACAAGTTTCGAGGTGGTATACAAAGAAATACCTAGAATCTTGCACATCGCTCCATTTCCTGGTTGGACTGATCAAACACACTCTCGTTTGCTTCTTTGCAACTTCCAATTCAACCTGATTTCTCTTAATCACAAAGCAATTCGCCAATTCGCATCAAGACAATCTTTCTCTGCTCTACAATCACTTCAATTTCTTTTTCCAAAAGAGTTAGGGTAAAAAAATGATAAGGTAAAACTTGTTTTTATCCTTTTTACCAACATCAAAAAATGCTCATACTTTTTGGTTACAAACCCTAATTTCACTGCTTAAGTGAAATACTGGTTAATAACACGTCAACAAAAATCACCAAAATTCAAAGTTCAAAAAGAAATATTTCTTGCTTATTTTACAAAAGGGGTTCATAAATGTTTTCATATATACCGGTTGCCAATTCGCACCAACTAAAAATGTTGACACACCACATGAGGACACTAACCCTAAGTCAAAAAATTTATTCACCATGAACATTGATACTCAGGAAGTGAACATTGTAGTGGACAAGGATAGCATTGAGGTGAAAAATAATATTGCTAACACTGAAAACATTACAGAGCAACCGATAGAAAATATTGAGGTTGGAATACAAGTAGAGCAAATAGAGAAAATAGTGCATACAGAGCAACCTTTGGACAATGAAAAAAATAATGGTAGTGTAGATACTGGCATTAAGAAACTGATAGATACATAGGTGTAACTAGGAATTTGGAATGCATCAAAGCAATATCAAACTAGCTCAACCACAAAAAATAAATTGCAATGAAATAAAATCCTATTACAGTCAATAGAAGAATTGAAAATAAGACATTCAAAATAAATGAAACATCATCACCAATGTCTCTTTCAATTGACCTCCATTGTCCTTCTTTCTCCTTCAAATGAAACATTGCAGAGTAACCGATAGAAAATATTGAGGTTGGAATACAAGCAGAGCAAACAGAGAAAACAGTGCATATAGAGCAACCTTTGGACAGTGAAAAAAATAATGGTAGTGTAGATACTAGCACAAAGAAACTAACAGATACACAGGTACACATTGAGATAGTACAAATGGTAATCACAGAGAAGCCCAAACCATTACTAGTTGAAATGCAAACTCAGTCTAATCCACCGAAGGTTGATTCAAGCAAATTGGTTGCTAGTACTGCAAGCACTAAAATAGTAAAGGTAGTTGGTCACCCATCTGGCACTCAAACCTACAAATGTGGCAGAGGTACTTTTGGACTCAATAACGAAGATAACAGATTGTAATGCATTGGCCTATAAGGCAATTGATGACACTATTCCTATTCTAATGATAATTGCACCAAAATGCAATGTAGATAATGTAAAATGCCAGTTACACACATTGTCTAAATTCACTGCTGGAAATATTTTAACAGTTAACCAAATAAATGAGGAAACATTCAAAGAGAAAATGGAAAAGGAAAAAGAAAAATTCTTTGAGGAAACAATAAAGAAGTGCACGAAACACATTAACACACTTTTACTGGCACTAAATAAAACAACTTAAGAGTACAAGGAACTGTACAGGGACACATGCAAGCCACATCTGTTAACACAGGATATCAAAAAGAAAATAAGAAAAGTACAAAAGAACATAGATGATATAACTAATAATATCATTGGTTCATCTAAACTTATACCAGTTATTGAGCAAGAGATAGCAGGATTTGAGGAAAAGTTGGAGAAGCTAGAGAAAGAGAAATAAAGGATCAAGGAAAATGCTAGAGAGCTTAAGCTCAAACTCAGTCCTAAATTAGACAGCCTTATCTCTCTGAGGAAAGAGATCTCTGAGGCATTTATTCAAGGGAAAAAGTCACTGGAAGAGAATATGCATCATCTCACTAGTACAATCCAAAGAAATGAGGCAACCATGAAGGACAACAACAGATTCATACAAAGTTTAAACTTGGTTTTGGCCAATATATTTCAGATTATAACCAACGGGTTACAAACATTGAGGTCAAACTTTACACTCATTTGACAATTTTTGACAATCTTTGTCATTGATATCAAAGGGGGAGTAGTGGATAGAGAAATGTGGTTAATCAGAGGAGATCATCTTCTTAGGGGGAGCACATATTTTTTGGTAACATTTTGGACTTCATTTTTGGAAACAGTTTTTGGATTTTTCTCATGAGTGTTGCCATCAATGCCAAAGGGGGAGATTGGTGGCATTATACACTCTAGTGAGAAATGATGGTGTTTTCATTGATGGAAACCTACCGGAAACCTATTGGAAACCTTTAGGTAGCCACCCGACATTCATCTGGTAAACCACAGGCAGGCACTGACACTGGCAAACTCTTCACTGGCAGTGATAAAAATACATACTGACACTCCAACCAAGAGGAATAAAATTTTATTTATTGTATTTAATTGTAAATATCTTTTGTAAAGCCAACATGGCATATTGTAACAGACTCATATATGTATGAGATCTTGTAAATTATTTTGATATGGACATATGATGGATATGGTAGAAGTGATGAGAGAATATTAAGGCGGATTTTGTATAAGGTTTATGGTTATAGTATGAACTTAAACCGATACTAAACTTGGCATAGCAAATGCTGAATGGTAGTAGTACATTATATTGGATTCTCATAATCCATTTGGTAAGTTAGTGAGACTTCCATTTTGTAGATTGAGCAGTGAGCTCTAGGCAGTTGGCCTTCCTGCATGTGCAGGCACCACGTTGTAAGTAATATCCATTCATTGGCCAATGAGTTAATATTGTGGGTCACAAATCCCACCAAGGTTTTTCCCACACTAGTTTTCCTCTTTAAACATCTTGTGTTATGGTGTGTTTTCTATGTTGTCTTTACTGTTCTTGTTTACTGCATTAATTCTTGTTTACCGATACACTATTTTGGAATGCAAAATACTTAATAAGGGTAAATATTTTGTTAACTGGTTAGATACTAATTCACTCCCCCTCTCAGTATCTTTGGGACTATCATTAATCCTAACACATAACATAGATATTTATACATGGAAAACCTCAAAGAGGAAAAACCACGATGGGATTGGTGACCCACAATATCTATCTACTGGCCAAATGAATAAATATTATAATAGGGGTCTACACATGTAGGAAGGCCAACAACCTAGAGGCTCATGAAAAAAGGAGCCTCAATGACTACAAACACCAAATATGGAGTTACAAACAAAATTATGAACACTGAAGGTGCATCTGCTATGCTAGATGAGTTCGAGTTATAGCATAGTCTGTACCAGTTTTACTATGTACTACCTTACTGGTATCATGCTTCTCTTCTCAAACCTCTAAACCAATATCCAAGATCAACTATAGAAAATTAAATTTGTATTCTATCAATCAAGATTGCTTTCACAATATCACATTACCATATTTCATTACATTACCTTTCAGACCCAAAATATCCTAACCAGGCATACTTAAATAACCTTCCCAAACATAAACAGAAATGGCTTATATCAACTGACAATGATATTACAATTTATTTACATGTCGGCCTAAACAAAAATAAATTCATTAAACTTTGAGACTGATGCCTTTGATCATTTTTGTGTAGACCTGTCAGTTCAATCTCCCATGTTAGCCTCATATACCGATTCCTAGTGTCGGTTTCCAATTGACTTGAGTGTCGATTGCCAAACAATGAATATTGTTGAGTATTGGTTAAGTGATCAACCCAAAATGGTATGTGTTTCCATCAATAACAATAACACAACTAAATTGGATGAGTGTCAATTGCCAACAAAATGGTATATCAGACATGGATCCACCAGTTTTAGGACAAAACTAACAAAGGATATTCCTCCAGTACAACCACCTATACAAAATGTACAAAAACCTGTGGGTAACATTCAAACTGTATAGGATAAGAAGGATACACTGGAATATAATATTCTAAATATAGAGGTTAGTGATCTAGATACAAAAAAAAATAGGCTGAGGATATTGAACCTTCAACACCAAATGTACATACAAAAGATTTTAAGGTTGAGTAGGTAATTACATTGAGTGGCAAAGCCACTGGTGCAAGTCATAAGGTTGAATCATCCAAAAACATATTGTATAGTCATTCATTGTTGGCACTTGGCTCATCCGGTCAGGTTGATTTTGCACAAAAGAATATTGAACAACTAAGAAGTTTTGAATTGATGTATGATGGGATAGGGTATGGGATAGACTAGCCTAGTCTATGCTCTTAGATCCTTTCTTTGGATCACCATGTGTTCTAACCACACCCTAGGATCTCTAAGACTTCCCCTACTTGTGGAATCCCCTGACCTTACCCAATCCACCCACCAACAACTTGAATTACTTCTCCTAAGGTCTCACCTACTCATGAGATTCAAAGAACCCTTACTTAGGCTAATAAGGGTTTGGCTTGTCCCACATCTTCTTAGGTCCTAGCAAGGATAGGATGGGTCTTAGATATGGTTTTCCATCCATTCATGTTCCCCCAAGAGGTTTTAACCTTCCAACCCCTTACCGATTTCACTATTTTGTCTTTTTCCTACAAAATAGGGCTACAAGAAATGTGCCCAATTAGGCCTCCTATCCGGACTTTTAGGGCTCCCTCTTGTAGATGATGCATATGCTTGTGAAACTTCCCAAAAGAACTGCTATTCATTTGGCAAGGGCTCAAGGATTTTTCTAGTTTTGGGCCTCCAAGTGTCCGTACACTTCCCTAGGTGAATTTTGAGGTTTTTAAGGGTTTTAAAGAGGGTTATTAGGCCTACTAGGGTCATAATGTTGGTTTGATGTTTGTACCACCTTTTCTAGATTGGTGTAAGCTCCTCCTTCTCACCAATGGTGCTCCACACACCCCTCTACAACTCATCCAAATGGTGCATCCTCCTCTAACCTTCCTTGCTCTCCTGGACCTCTGCAATTTTAACCCTTCCTAGTCGGGCACTGTCTAGTCTTGCCTAGGAGTGGATCTTTGGTTGGCTTCCCTACATTTTCAAGGGCCTTTCTTTCTTTGAATTAATGTATAGGGTCCTATACTCCTATTCCCCATGGTTTCATGGTGATTCCACAATGGGGAAAGGAGTTGTCAACCCATTGACACAAACCAGTCCAAAATGGGACAGTGAGAAGAAAGTTTACAAAATATTTACAAACACACAACACCTCCAAAACAAAACCTAATATAAATTCTCAAAATGAAGGTATATACACCATATAAGACTCTCAACATAGTTTTGTATGAAGATCAATCCATTATCAATCCCTCATTGCTCCATTAGTGTCGATTGGCAACAAAATTACAGTCACTATCAAGTCACATTCCTTGGGCCGTACACAACTAACATCCAACCCATCATCTTAGGGTTTGAAAATACATATAGTACCCTTTCCTCATTCTATGTGCCCACATTAGGGTTGTCCATGCTAAGCTAAGGGTTTTGACCCACTAGGTGGAAAAGTTGCTTGACAACTTTGAAAAGTTGTCATGCAACTTTTGAGCAACTTTCTCAATGTGGCTTTTCTTGACTCCTAGGCCCACATTGGGCTATCCTATGGACACCACCATGCTAAGAAGGACCCTAAACACATCAAAGGCACACATACCCTCTACTCCACAAGAAAATTCAACCTAGACTTATGAAACTAGGACCTAAATAAGACCAATGAGCACATGGCTTTTATTATATTTACAATGGCTTCTTAAAGAAGCAAGAACACAACAAAATAAAATGGTGGGAGCATTTTGAAGGGTGGTCCTAAACCAATCTATGTTGTAGCTTAAAAGCTAAGGAATGAAGGCAATGAAGACAAGAAGGTCATTGAGCAAGTCATCCCTATTTTGTAGTAGGTTGCACCAAAGTATAAGGTAGATCTGATTGGAAGTCCATTTGGTAAATTGAAAGGTTTGACATGGCATATTTCCAAAGAGTTTAAAACTCTTCAACAGGTATCAAAATGTTAATTGATAGAGAGGTACAATGTAGCCAGATTGGTAACTTGTAATAATATGATTGCATTTGATAAGACTAGTCTGACCGAAGAATTAAAAAGGATTGATGAGGCTCTCATTTTGTGTAGTCATCTATACCCATGTTTCTCTAACATAGCATTGTTAGATATTTGATCATTCCCAAAGATACTAAGAGACAAGAGTGAATCAGTGTCTAACTAGTTAACAAAAGATTTAAACTTGTTTGCAACTTTATAACCCAAATTAATATATTGGTAAACAAGTAATAATGCAATAAAGAGAAATAACAGTATAACCATCAATGCACGCCATAAAACATATATTTTTGGTGAGGAAACTCGGTAGGGGAAAAACCTCGGTGGGATTTGTGACCCACAATATTTACTCACTGGCCAATATGAAGAAATATTACTTATACAATAGGGGCCTACACATCAGGAAGGCCAACAACCTAGAGCTCACTGTTCAACAACAAAAAATGGAGTCCCACTGACTACACAATTGGATGATTAAATCCAATGACAATGTACCGCTAAAATAGCATCTGCAATGCTAGATTCAGTACTAGTTTAAGCTCTTTCAGATACCTCTTCCATAAACCTAGCTTCGCTCTTCTCTACTCTTAGTCTCTCATAAAATAATTACATCATAATGTATATACAATTATTTACTCTCATATACTGCTTGCATTCATTACCTAATTACATTCCTTACTTTTCTTACTTGCTTACAAAATAACCTATAAGATCTCATACATATGTGAGTCTATACAATACATCAAGTCAGCTATACAAATAATATTACAATAAAAAATAATATAAATTCCATGCTGGCTAGGAGTGCCAGTAAGATCTTCTGTCGATGTAGAATCAATGCCAATGAGAATAACCTTGTTGTGCCTACCGATGCTGGTAGATGATGTCTATTGTCAGTGTAACCTATGAACCATGTTACTAGTTGGTTTCCATCAATGACAACATCAACTATTCTTATATGAATTTATAATGCCAACAATCTCCTCCTTTGGCATTGATGGCAATACTCATGAGAAAAATCCAAAAAATGATATCCAAAAAATGAAGTCCAAAAATAAGAGTGCTTCGCTTGAGAAAATTACCCCTTATGTACATTTTTCTCCCACACTACTACTCCCCCTTTGACATCAATGACAAAGGATGTCAAAAAAGAATCAAAGAGCTCAAAATTCTACCTCATAGCCTGTAACTAGTTGTGTACAATCTGAAAGATATCTACTAAAATCATATTAAGACTCTGCATAAAGTTAGTGATGTCAAAAATAATGGTTTCCATCTGTTGGATCATCCCAGTTAGATAATGCATGTGTTGCTCTCATGATCTTTCTCCTTGAATTTTTTTTTAGACAGCTCAATCCGTTGAGTTAAAAGGTTGTCCAATCTAGGACCAAGTTTATTTTTCATCTCCTAGGCCTTCATTCTTATCCTTGCTTTTTCTTTTTCTAATTTTTCAATCTTTTCTTCAAAAACTATCATTTCTTGATCAAAAACTTAAGTAAGTTCCAAAGAACCTATCATGTTATCTGCTATATCATCAATCTCTTTTTTTCTTTTCTTTATCTCCTCATCAATGTCCTCTATTAGGTGGTGAGGCTTGCATGCTTCATTATACAATTCTTTATATTCCAAAATAGTGGAATTAAGTGTCGGTAATAAAGAATCAATATGGTCTATGGAGCCCTTAATAGTCTTATCAAATATTTCACCTTTCTCCTTATTCACCCTTTCCTTAACAATATCTTCATTAATTTTGTCTACAGTTAGAATATTGAATCAATGAATTTGGACAATGTGTCCAATTTACCTAGAGATCCAAAAATGTGATCTATCTTACAATATGGTGCAATCATTTTCAAAATAGGTAAGGTATCATCAATGGCCTTAAATGCTAAGGCATTGCATTCAATGATCTTCTTTATGGAATCCAAAAGTACATCTATCACATTAGTAGGTCTATAATCCATAGTGGAAGTGCTACGTAGAGTGTGAGGTTCTACAATTGGTTTCTTCTCATCTCCGGATTCCTTAACCACTTTTTCTATCTTGTTTCCATCAATGACCTTTTCTTTATTCACTATTTTTTCCTTATGCTCACTCTATTTTTTTTAAAAAATCATCCTTACTATCTATCTTGTTGACTGCTAGTTCAGCTATACTCTGTTCTTGTCCCTTTTTTGCTTCAATTTGTGCTTCTACTTCTGCTTGTTCTTCTACTAGTTTCTCAATGTTAAGATGAGTATCATTAGGGGTGGTATCTGATTTCTTAACTTCAGCCGTCTCCTCAATATTTTGCTAAGAGTCAACAGTGTTTACCAATGACTCAGAGACCTCAACATTTGTAGCTTCAACTCTCTTTTCCTTTGCAGTTTCCTTATCCATGATAATTATAAAATTTTGTGTGTCCACATTCATGGTAAAAATAATATCAAACTCTAGAATAGTGTCATCTTGTGTCATTTACTCTGCCTTCTCTTCCGATTGACTATCATTTTGTGTCGGTGCCTGTGTAGTTATTGGTGGGGTGTCCTGTGCCGATGGAGGAAGGTTATTCTTGACCATGATATAAGGTACACTATCAATTTTTCCTTTACCCTTATCTTTCTGATATACCTAGGTAAATGACTTGTCTACTTTTTGTCTATCCTTCTCTTCTTTCTTCTCTCTTTCCACAAAAAAATATATCCCACTTATCTATCGTTTCATCTTCTATTTCTTTCACTCTCCCTGCCATAAGGCTAACTTGTCGGTGACCACTCACAAATAATGTTCTATTTGCCTCTAATATTAAATCATCAATTTCTTATTTGGAATTAACAAGATGCACAACAAGTAGAGCCTGTACTTTTAATTTCTTATCTAATTCCATTACCAACATTCTCTTAGCCTCTACCCTTACATACAAATCATTTGGTAGATCATCTACAACCTCAATAAGAACTTTCTTGTATATATCTAGGTACAAAATAATGCTTTCCTCTATAGTATCCTTATCTAAATCCTTGAAAGAATGATAGTTTATTCACATTACTAAGGTTACCTTCTTGTGTGATTTCATTGATCAACTCTTCTGATGTAAGAGTATTCGGTGCCTTAGGTTCTTATTTCTTCTTTGGAGTCACTTTCTTCATCTAAGAAATGGGCTCTCTTATAGCCTGTTGCTTCTTTCTTTGTGTCCTTGACTTCTTGGGAGATGGAGCAGGTGCTGGTGAGGGTTTTCTTTTCTTCGTGTCCACTCTCTTGAATTCAGTTGCCCTATCACTATCAGAATCAGAAGAAGTAGCCATAGGAGAAATGTGAGCTACCGGTTTCTACTCTGATTGACTTTCTATCATACTAGCAGCAATACCACTAAGATTCATCAAACCTTCTATAACATCTTTTACTATTTTAGAAGCATCTTTCATAAATTTATCTCTTTTCTTCCACTGCTTCATCATAGAAACATCACTTTCAATGGTTTCAACATTACCAAATATTTTCTCTGTTGGTTCTAGTGGAGCATCTAGGAGTATTTTATCATATGATTCCAAGATGTGAGAGTCCACCTCATATTCCATTTCAGTAATCCAAACAGATCTGGGTCTAACTACTACCATCTAGATTTCATCTCCTTTTACTACAAAGCATATCTGTATCTAATATTTATCCACAATGCTTTGGGGAATCCTTCCCTTTGTCTCATTTTATCTTGGAAATTCTTAAAGTAATCTTTAACCAACTTATCACCATCAGATCACATACCAGTGATTGCCTCTTTTATTTGTTTTCCAGCTAAAGTATCATAGGAAAAATCCTTATGACCTAGACTGGGGATCTCTCTTGAAAATTAAAGCATTAAACATACTATCAGACTTCCAAATTTGAAGGTTCCTTTCTTATCACCTTTATTCTTGTGCAAATTCTCTAACTATTCTTCCTTTAACCATTCACAAATATTAATCTTTGCATTGTTCAATATCATCTCATGTGCACTATGAATGCATAAACTAGACACAGAATTCAACCTATTTGTATGACCAACTTTATAGCCAATGACCATGCTAGCAAATTTAACATTTTTATCCTTTATATCATTGACCCTAAGTGACCGGTTGTCAAATGTAGCTTTGGTTAAGCTCATAACCTCTTTGTTATGGATTTTCATCTTCTTGTCAAGTCTAGAACCGGTGGAGGGTAAACCAATAACAACTCTGATAGCTTCCTTGATAATCTTAAATACTGAGTCCAACCACATAAATTTACCATGAACCCTGCTAAGGACATAGTGGACAACTTCATCTAAGAATTTCAGCATAAGTAGGATATCTATAAAACCTAAATCCTCAACTACCTTATGCTCTGATTTCACTACCCCATTCTTGTCAATGATTATATTCATATACATGTTCATCAAATATTCAGACCCTAAACTTTCTATGTAACAATGTATGTATTCCCTAGGGTCTTCAGCGAATGCGACTCCTTTCAGGATTCTAGAAAATGCGCCAATAGAGTCATCCAATTTTTCTATCTTAGGAATAATCTTGAAAAGGGGTCTAGGTCGTTTAATGTTTTCCACAATGGTAGGGTTTTCTATGAATTTGGGAATAGAAGATGAAGATGCCATTGTGAAAGATAAATACCCTTTAACTAAAAAATCCTTGAATGCTCTGAAAAGACCTTTGTTTCTTCACCTTTAGAATGCCTTTGCTCAATTTTGCTCTCTTCAAATGCTTGGATGCTTGGTGAATTGAAATGAGAGGTTACAATGCCTTAATAACAAAAAATTGACTTACAATCACAATAAATGCTTCGCCAGTGAAGTGAAAACTCCACATATCTGCCGGTAAAGAAGAAATATAACTTCTTACCACCAACCGAGGGTAAATGCATGATTTTTCAATTTGTTTCCTTACCCCTAAGGATTATTCCTTAGTTAGATGAAGAATCTCCTACCGGTGCAGGATTACCCTATTCTGCCAGTGCAGAGACAGATTCATCAATTCTCTAATCTCTCTTCCTAATCCATTGTTTAGAAAATTCTTTCTTGATTTCAGTTACCTTTTCTTTGCCTTTGTTATTGGACCCTTTATTGTTCGCTGGCATAGTCTTACTTCTACCAAATTTTGCAATATGCCCAATCTTGTTACATGCATAACAAGTTACATTGTTTCTCTAAAAAGCCTTTCCATAACCTTGACCGGTTTGAGTTCTACATTGATTAGATAAATGTCCAAATCTACCACAAACATAGCATTTCACATTCATTATGCAATTGTCTGAGTTATGACCATTTTTATTGCATTTGGAACATTGACCGGTGGGTAAGTTTGTATTATGATTATTCCTAAATCTACATTGATTTTCTATATGACCAAATTTGTTGCAATTAAAACATTTCCCATTAAATTTATAAGCATTAGGTTGCCTTTTCTATGATCATGATTGTTTGCAATACCAAAACTTTCTCCATGTTCAAATACAAGTCCAATTGTTTCTCCATCAAGTTTCTGACTTTTCAACATATCATCAAGGTTATCTGAACTTTTCTTGAATTTATCTTTGTATTCATTTGCAATGACCAACTCACTTTCTGAAGTGCTAACTTGTCTAAAAAGTTCCTCTTTGTCATGTTGCATGTGAATCAAATCAGTTTTAATCATATCCTTTTCATAACTAAGCCTTTGAGATTCATCTGATCTTTCATTAAGTCTTCTAGCCAAATGTTCCTCATTCCTCTTTATATCTTTAATATCCTTGCATAGTCTCATCATTAAATCTTGCATCTCATTCTTCATGTTAGTGTTCTCTTGTCTCAATTTGTCTACAATATCTCTGAGAGTTTCTTTTTCTTCATCATCTTGATTTTGTAATTTCACATGTAGTTATTTTCTCTTATTCTTTGGTATAACTAGGTTATCTTCAAGTGCTTTGATAAATTCCTGAGCAGTTCTGAGTTCATCTTCCAGTTTGATATACTTCATTTTTTTTGCATCAAAATCTTCAAGAGCTCCTTCCAACTATTGTCTCAAACTTTCCATCGGTACCGGTTTCAGAATCTTCCTCAAGTTGTTAGGCTTCTAGAAATAGAGGACTAGGCTCTGATACCAATTGTTAGATACTTGATCAATCCCAAAGACACTGAGAGGGGGAGGGGGGTGAATCAGTGTCTAACCAGTTAACAAAATATTTAAATGTGTTTGCAACTTTATAACCCAAATGAATATACCAGTAAACAAGTAATAATGCAATAAAGAGAATTAATAGTATAACCATCAATGCACACCATAACATAAATATTTTTGGCGAGGAAACTCGGTAGGGGAAAAACCTTGGTGGCATTTGTGACCCACAATATTTACTCAGTGGCCAATATGAATAAATATTACTTATACAATAGGGGCCTGCACATGCAGGAAGGCCAACAACCTAGGGCTCACTACTCAACAACAAAAAATGGAGTTCCACTGACTACACAATTGGATGATTAAATCCAATGACAATGTACTACTAAAATAGAATTTGCAATGCTAGATTCAGTACCAGTTTAAGGTCTTTCAAATACCACTACCATAAACCTTTATTCTCTCTTCTATGCTCTTATTTTCTCATTAATTAATTACATCATAATACATATAGAGTTATTCACTCTCATATACTGCTTGCATTCATTACCTAATTACATTCCTTACTTTTCTTACTTGTTTACAAAATGACCTATAAGATCTCATACATATATGAGTCTTTACAATACATCATGTTGGCTATACAAATAATATTACAATACAAAACAATATAATTTCCATGTCAGCTAGGAGTGCCAGTAAGATCTTCTGTTGGTTTAGAATGGATGCCGGTGAGAATAACCTTGTTGTTCCTGCTGGTGTTGGTAGATGTCTATTGTCAATGTAACATGTGAAGCATGTTACCAGTTGGTTGCCATCAATGAGAAAATCAACTATTCTCATCTGAGTGTATAATTCCAACAATCACCTTTAACAACTGACCTAGATAATGAAATAAAGGAAGAGAAGGAGAAAATTGAATAGATCCTAATCAATTTTGATGGTACAAAGCCATTGACCAACTCCACTGATGGTCAAATATTTCTTCTTGAATTTGAGATTTCAGCCCTGGAGAAAGATAAGGACATAATCATTCAACGAGCTAGAGAATTGAGAGGATTGGTTAGTCCCCAATTAAATATGTTATTGCTTCATAAGAGGGAGTGTATAGAATAGATGGGAAATCCCACACTGGCAGACCTAGCTGATTTGAAAATCCATGCTTATTTATTGAATGGACTTGCATCACTTTTGGGTACCTTGAAATCTGGCTGGGACACTTACTTGACATTATTGAAGGGTGCTTATCCGGACATTTTCAAGCATATATAGATCTGGTAATCAAAGTTTTTCTCTCATTGTTTAATTCTTTATTTACCCTCGCTTTGTCATTGATGTCAAAGGGGGAGAGGTTGATGTGAAAAATGTTAAGGGATATAAGAAATAATGTATAGATCAGGGGGAGAAGGGTCGGTTTTGGTCATCAATTTCTTGAGGGACTGAAACAACACTTCAATGATCCATTTTTCACATGAGTGTTACCATCAATGCCAAAGGGGGAGATTGTTGAAAATTGACATTGATCTAGTTTAGTGGTGTTGTCATTGATGTAAAAACACACCATTTTGGTTTGGATACTTTATCGGTACTCACTGACATTCAAGTCATCTGACAAACAGGGGAACCAGGAACCAGTAAGCTAGGAACCAGCATATGAGGTTGACATAGGAGATTTATCTAACAAGTCTACATCGCAACGATCAACGACATCAGCCACAAAGTTTAATGCATTTATTTTTGTCTAGGCCGACATGTAAATAAATTATAATATCATTGTAATCCGATCTAAGGCATTTGTGTTTATAGTTAGCAAGGGTATTTAAGTCAGTCTGTTTAGGTTATTTTGGATATATATGGTGATATAGGTGTGTAAGATTATGTGAGTGATCTTGATCGACAGTATGCAAATGTAATATTATGTAATTAGTCTTGGATATTGGTTTAGAGGTTTGGGAAGAAAAGTAAGATACCAGTAAGAGAGGACATAGTGAAAACCAGTACATACGGTGTTTTAACCGAACTCATCCAGTGTAGCAGATGCATTCTCAGAGTTCAAAATTTTGTTTGTAACTCCATATTTGGTGTTTGTAGTCAATGAGGCTCCTTCTGTCATGAGAAATGCATGCTAGGATTTTGTCCTTCCTGCATGTGCAAGCCCCTATTGTAATATTTATTCATTTGGCTAGTGGTTAGATATTGTGGGTCACCAATCCCACCATGGTTTTTCTTCTTTGAGGTTTTCCAAGTGTAAATATTTATGTTATGGTGTTTATTCTTGTGATTGCATTGTTCTTACTTGGTGGTACTTCCTTTCATCCATATCGGTTAATAAGTGGATTTGTTAATAAGGATTAAATACTCTACACTGGCAGAACACTAATTCAACCCCCACCCCCTCTCAGTGTTCTTGTATTCCAACAACATTATCATTGAAGCTTCTCCTAAGCTCCAATGATCTAGGTATAAGTCTAGAAGGTGAGATGTGGAGGCCTACATGGAAGATGATGTAGCAGTGACATGTTAAGATAGAAGACCATCATTGGAAGTTAAGCTATCACTAGATACTTCCTTGAGCTCCAATGGTACAATGATCGAACAAAGTAAAAATCCATGTAGCTAGAGGGTTTGAGGCTATCGATGAGACCTAAACTATTATTGGAGCTTCTCCTAAACTCCAACAATACAATTATGGGATCATGATGTATGAAGTGGTGACTTATGTGGATTCTTATGCATGTGACATGTAAGGCATCATTGAGACCTCTTTGTATCGTTGAAACACCTTTTGGGTTCCAATAACCTATTGACCAAATCAATAGCATATTCCACATCACTAGAGACTTTTCAAATGTAGCTAATGATTTGAACATACCTATGAAAATTTTCCTATAGCAACCCAAGATCTAGAGGCCAAATAACTAGGACATAAGAGAGAATAAATGCGATAAGAATAAACTATATTCCTATCAAGATGCAAAAATGAATCAAATATATTTGATTGGATTAAATACAATGTAAATGAGCCTACTTATAAAGACAAGGCTATAAGAGAACACAATAATGGTGTTGTTCTAAGAAATGAGTAACCCAAGTTCACCTGCAATCTATCTATGAAATAGCCAATTTCAATTTATAAAATACTTCGGGGTTTGGGACAACATAACAAAGATAAAAATCCTTCTACTCTTCAGGCTCTGCACAACCTAGGTGGATGTACCTTTAATGCATAAGATTAGACTATCTACACACAAGACATAAAGCATCAACAAAAGCAGATAGATCTCATTAAAGGTTCAAAAACAATGAGGGTATAGCAGATAGGCTAAATCTACATTGACAACTCAAAGGGTTTGAACATGAGATAAGTGGAACATTTCCACAAAACCAAAAAGAAAGATATTCTGATTTGATTTTTAAACTGCTGCAAGTAACCTCTAGCTATAACAGATCAGTGCCTCAATTTAGGCATAGTCAATACAAATAACCACAAATGAAATACAAGCTACACATCAGATTCATTGAAAATATATCCCTATATTAATGCCTGATATTAATACATTCTAAACTCAAACAAATGGATCCAAACATTAATTCTATTTCACAATTTCTGCTCATAGAATTTAAATCCCTTTTGTAAATGATGCCTAAGAACTAGAATTACACTCTCCCATGGGAGGATAAACCCAAAATCCCTTGAAGATTGGATTTATTAAAATTAAAAAAATGTCTGAAGACAATCCAATGGAACTGCATATATGCCTTACATATATGTGACCTGCAACTAAGAATTTACAACTAAATGCATATATTCAATGACAGAAGAATAGGAACATCAACAATTACAATTCAGAAAATTAAATGCACTAGACTAGAACCCCTCTTGAAAACATCCCTTTGAGAATTCCTCAAAAATTGGAACCTTTACAAAAGAGAACTCAGAATATATAGAAGAGAGAAAAATATCTGATCTCCATCATGAATTGCAGAGTGTCCTCTTTTCCCTAATAAAAAATATTCTTTGCAATTCCCATGGAAACTAATCTCCAAAAAAAAGAAAAGTGTTACAACTGACTACAGAAATAGATTCCTACATCTAATATCTTTCCAACGATATATAACACTTGTATATTTGGGCAAAAATAACTCGTCAGCCATTAATTTCTGGTAGATCAGTCATTCAAATTTTGACATTTTTGCACTATAGTCTAAACTATATATGAATTAACTTTAATTTTTGCCTCAATTCTCCTTCTGCACTCCATCACGTGGCACCTCTTGATTCGCTCTAAGTCCACCTCAATGCCACCTCACTTGCCACTGGACCGTCGCCTCACTATTTGTTGATCTGTAATGGGTAACTAGTGAGAATCTTCATCTTGCGGATTAGCAACCACCATTGATCTACCTCGGACCTACTCAACCTTTAACACATGAGTTTCTCAACTGTCAGGCCCACCATCTTGTTGCTGAGTTGCGATGGTTAACCAACGTACATCTTCACATAGCAGATCAACGACCATCATTGATCTACAATGGACCTACTCATTCTTTAACTCGCGTGAGTTGCTCTCCTATCGGGTCCCACCACTTGGTCGCCATGTCATGATGGTTAAATAGCATGCAAATTCACATTGTGGTATAGCGATGGTCATTTGATCATCTCCAACTTGCTCGGCCTTTAATTCACCCTTCTGCCACAAAATTTGGGTGCCTCAGGATGCGTCCACGTGCATGGGGTCCACCAGGTTGCTGAGCTAGCTCCTTTTCAAAAGCCTTTAAGATTTGACACTATGAATGTGTTTAACATTGCTTTTAAAGATATTAAATTTCTCACTCACTACCAATGTGGGATAAATATTTATGCACATTCCCCTGGTTTGTACATTTGCTTGAAATATTTCAATGGTCATGTCTCAAATATGCATTTGTTTGAAACTTTCTGAGGGATTTCACATCCCCAATTCTATTTCCACCCAGCCCCTTACATTTTCTTGAGAGTTTCTGAACCTTTCACCATACCACATTCTCAACTCATGCATGGGGGGTTTTGGCTTTGAGCCTACCCATTGCGTTTGGTTAAAAGTTTACTTTTAAAACCATCGCCTTCCAAAAACCATGCAGAGGAAGGATGCAGGCAAGGTTTGTGGAACATGGTTTTACACATACTAATTTGCATTTCCCTAGAGGTTTCTAAGCCCTTTCCAATGCCTTGCAGAGAGGATTCTAGTTTTAAACCTGACAAATGCATTTACTTGAAGTTTAAATAGCCCACCATTCACTTTTCACGCCACACCCCACATAGGAAAGGAGGAGGTTTGGGCTTTCCATTTAAATTTTCCAGTGGTTTTAACTGCTTCCCACACCATACACCACACAGGAGAATTGACATTAAACTAGCCAATTGTACATGCTGAAACTTTCAATGGCCACATGACCCCTAGAGGAGCAATGCATTTGCTTGAAAGATTTAAAAAATGCCCACTACAGCTCACATGTGGAGGATACTAGCGATGCACCTTCCTATTCACTGGTATGCATGCCACTCCTTCATATTTAAATCATATAAACATGAGATTTAATATAGAAATTTAAACCTTGATTCAAAAGACATAGTAAAGCTACAAGACATGTCGGGCCCCAAAGTGGGTCCAACTAAAAAAAAATTTGTTTCCATGCCACTGACCCTTGAAAAGCTTTCAGGCATCTTGAACATGCCTCTAGACTTAATTTGCACCATTATCCAATCATTAAGATTCAACTTGCAACTTTCAGGTGCTTGTGTCACATTTTCACATTTAAACCCAAATAGGCATTTTCAAAACTGGTCAGAACAACTTCCTGGACTTCACAAACTGATAGGCGTGTACTCTGATATATTAACTTTCATCCTGCAAAATCATCCCTCTAAACAAATTTTAGGTGATAATATATTAATCAACAAAGTTGATTTAATGGCTCCGTCAGCATACGAACCTGATAAAATCAATGTGCATGGATCACAAAATGCCTTTACTAAAAATATCTAATGATCCCCATGGATCCCCAAATCTGGGGCATAGATACCTTGAAGTACGGGGAAGACAATGGGATGTTCATTACTAGTAGTACCCTGGAATGAACATTCTGACATGACACTCATTAGGGCATTTCTTACACATGCAAAGTGGTGCTCTGACTAGCTGTCAAAATAGGGACCTTTTTAAAAAGCACAAATTGCAAATGGATTGGGCTTACTAAGCTCAGCAAATAGATTCATAGAGACTTTAAATTAGGCATGTGGACTCACCTATATGCATAAAATTCAATGCACTTTGAGTTTCAATATGACAATCAAGTGGGCAAAAGTTATCAGCACTCAAAGTAGGCCACTTAATAAAATTTGAATATGTGCATAGAACAACTTTCAGTCCACTCTTTGAAATGGGTACTTGATAAACTG
Source organism: Cryptomeria japonica (assembly GCF_030272615.1). Lineage (NCBI taxonomy): Eukaryota > Viridiplantae > Streptophyta > Pinopsida > Cupressales > Cupressaceae > Cryptomeria > Cryptomeria japonica. The sequence continues at coordinate 513,144,452 of NC_081410.1, forward strand.
ATCTAAAATGAATTTTGAAAGTTTTAGAACACTTCATAGGCTAAATGAAAGATGTAGGACACATTTCCCAAGCCTTAACCCTTGATAATCAACTGGCTCCATTTTACCCTTCTTCAAAATAGGCCTATCAGGTTGACTCATTAGGTGGTCCTTTGAAAGTGCAGATGCAAAAAAATGAAATGGGCCTCTCAAAATATTCAAATTTTATGAGTTGCAACAGTGGCTCTGACTGGGGATGTTTGATTGCAAGATCAACACAAGAATTCAACATCTTTGGTATTGCAGACCACCCAAAAACAAATGACTTCTCTTTTTTGAAATCTAAGGGTTCCTTATTCCACTCGAACAACAGGCCTCCTTATTGAAAACCACACAACTAAAGCAAAGCAACTGTACAAAGATACAATTTATTTACACATGGCCTCGGGCCATCAAAAGTAAAATCAATGCTTACCTCTGTCAAACACATGATTCTCATTTTCATGAATCAAGGGTAAGTTAGAAGTTTCATTTACACTTTCCTGATCATAGACACTACAACTTCTTGTCAGCATATCATACAAAGAAAAATCAGCATACTGGTAATCAACAAATAGTTGGAAATGAAACAAATGTTGAAAGTGTTGATCACTATGTGACATATAACTGTCATAGTCTTTACAATTAATTCCCTCTGAAAAGAAAAGTAATCCAACTCCCTCTGAAAGCTAGGAACATCGGGAACATGTTGATCACTAGTTTGCACAAAAGGAAAAAACTCATCCTTAATATTGGCTTCCAAACTAGAGAGGAACATTGCCTCATAAAGTGACTGCAATTCAACATCTTTCTTGTCACAATTTTCCTCAACATTGTGTAAACATAAAGAAATATCATCTAATAATGGTTCTTTAACCACTTGCAAATCTGGGAAAATTACTTTAGATTTATCATTCCTTTTAAAAGCAAGATCCACACAATACATATCAAATTCTGAATTCATATCAGCGTATGAATCCACATCATCACATCTATCAACTATATATGCATTTTCATCTTGTAAACTGCTCAAATCAAATATAGGGAAAGAATCAACAACATATGTATCATACTTCACACCCTCAAAAACATCATTAGTATCAAAATGCATACTAGTTGGGTATGAGATATTGGGGACATTTCTGGATGCATACTTCTTAAGCTCAACAGCTAAGAGTTCTGAGATTTGTTCACTACTTAGTGAACCTTCTCCTTCATTTTCATTTTCCTTGACTTTATCTTCTGTACTACTGTAAACATTGTCCCAATCTAATGCAGGTATCAAATTTGCAGTGCTCATGTCTTTATGTGCATTTCTTTTATCATTACAACAACTTGCATCTACATCATAACCTTTATCATGTTGATCATAAAGTGATGCTATATGTGGTAACATATTTTCATAACCTTGGTTACAAACACTTTGTGGATTGATATTGACAACAAGATGATCTATATTATTCAAATTAGAAACCTCAACAAGCTCATAATTATTTGAACAACAACTTATGCTCCCACGATTTTCTTCTTGCTCTAAATACACATCTACATTGTTATGCTGAAAATAAGAGTCATCTTCAGTATCATAAGAGATATCTCCACTCACAAATTAATCTCAATCACTGTATTTAATATTATGTGCATTTTTATATTTATTCATTTTAATCTCATCTATCCACTCTTTAATATGTGCAACACTTTCTTCCCTCAAAGTTATAGACCAATTAATTGAGTCAGACTCATCAAGCTCTAAGAATAACTCAATCCAAATAGACTCATGGGGTCTAACATCAGTTGGAAGCTCATTTAATGTAGCTATAAATCTTTCATAAACATACGATGATTCTTCCTTTCTCTTCCCTACTGTCTTTCTTAGAAATAAAATGCACTTTTCTTGGATATTTTGAAAACATGTCTCAATTTCCCTATCAATGTCTTTCAGATTTGAAAAAGGATTTTTATATCTAGGAACCACATCTAGATCCATCAAATTTGAAACATCTACTAAACCATTATTATGACCATTCATCCTTACTATTTTACAAACTCCTTTCAAAACACATGTAGTCATAATTTTCACAACCACATACTTCTCCCATCATTTAATTGAAATTTATTTCAAAACATGAAGTATGTAAACTGAAAATATCTTTTCCTTTCTATGGTGACTTTTTCACCTTATAAAGAACATGAATAGTCTCATAAATGAAGAGTAACTAGAGTAAATTTTCTACTTCTATTCACTTCACTTCTAACTGAAAATTTGAAGAGCACCTCCAAATCTTAGGTTCGTTCTTACAGAGTCACCACCTCCCTAAAGAGGAATAAAATTTAACCACTGATCTTCACTCTAAAACACTTTTAGATTTCTGGGTCACACCACACAGAAGAGTCACATAATATTTTCATATTTCATAGAAACAAAACCTTCCATGATATACACTTTCAAATCTGAAAATAACTTTCAGATTTCTACACTTCTAAGACTCTTCCCCAAAGGAATTTTGGCTAGACTCATGGGTTTGACTTAACAAAATTTTTACATCATTATCCCCAGTAGAGTCGCCATTTTTGTTGTTCTCAAAAATGAGTAACCCAATTTCACTTGCAATTTATCTATGAAATAGCCAATTTCAATCTATGAAATACTTTAGGGCTTGGGAAAACATAACAATGATAAAAAACCTTCTACTCTTTAGGCTCTGCAAAACCTAGGTGGGTTTACCTTTGATGCATAAGATTAGACCCTCTACACACAAGAAAGAAATCATCAACAAAAGGAGATAGAACTCATTAAAGGTTCAAAAACAAGGAGGGTACTATAGAAAGGCTAAATCTACATTGACAACTCAATAGTTTTGAACATGAGATAAGTGGAACATTTCCACAAAACAGAAAAGAAAGATATTCTGATTTGATTTTTTAACTACTGCAAGTAACCTCTAGCTGTAACAAATTAGCTCCTCAATCTAGGCATAGAGTCAATACAAATAAACACAAATGAAATCCAAGTTGCACATCGAATTCATTGAAATTATATCCCTGTATTAATGCCTGACATTAATACATTCTAAACTCAAACAAAGGATCATACATATCCAAACATTAATTGTGTTTCACAATTTTTACTCATAGAATTTAAATCCCTTTTGTAAAGGATGCCTAAGAATAGGAATTACACTCTCCCGTGGGAGGATAAACCCACACTCCCTTGAAGAGTGGATTTATTGAAATTGAAAAAATGCCTGAAGACAATCCAATGGAACTGCATATATGCCTTACATATATGTGAACTACAACTAAGAATTTACAACTAAATGCATCTATTCAATGACAGAAGAATAGGAACATAAACTGTTACAATTCATAAAATTAAATGCACCAGATTGGAACCCCTCTTGAAAATCTCCCTTTGATAATTTCTCAAAAATTGGAACCCTTACAAAAGAGAAGAACTTAGAATATATAGAAGAGGGAAAAAGATCTGATCTCCATCATGAATTGTCGAGTGTCCTCTTTTCCCTGACATAAAATATTCTTTGCAATTCCCATGAAAACTTCTCTCCAAAGAAAATATAAGTGTTACAACTGATTGCAGATGCAGGATCCTCATTCCGATATCTTTCCAATGATATATAACACTTGTATATTTGGGCAAAAATAACCTGTTAACCGTTAATCTCTCTTGTAGATCAGACATTCAAATTTTGGCATTTTTGCACTATAGTCTGAACTATATGAATTAACTTTAATTTTTGCCTTGATTCTCCTTTTGCGCTCTGCCATGTGGCACCTCCTGATTCTCTCTGAGTCTACCTAGATGCCACCTTGCCTACCACTGGACCACCACCTCACCAATAACTGATCCACAATGGGTAACTAGCGAGCATCTTCATCTTGTGAATCAGTGACCACCATTGATCTGCCTCGAACTTGCTCGACCTTTAATACCTGAGCTGCTCATCTTTCAGACCTACCATCTTCGTATTGAGTCACAATGGTTTATCGAGGTGCATCTTCGCATAGCAGATCAATGACCATCATTGATTTGTGATGGACCTACTCACTCATTAACTCGCCTGAGCTGCTCTCCTACTATGTCCCACCACTTGATCACCATGTTGCGATGGTTAATTAGCATGCAACTTTTCATTGTGGCATAGCGATGATCATTCGATCATCTCCAACTTGCTCGGCCTTTAATTCGCCCTTTAGCCACAAAATTTGGGCACCTTGTGATGTGTGCATGCACGTGGGTTCCACCAGGTCTCTAAGCTATCTCCTCATCAAAAACCTTTTAGCTTTGACACTATGAATGTGTTTAATATTTCTTTTAAATATATAAACTTTGCCACTCACCACCAATGTGGGATAAATGTTTATGCACATTCCCTTGGTTTGTGCATTTGCTTGGAAGATTTCAATGGCCATGTCTGCAAATATGCATTTGTCTGAAACTTTTTGGGGACTTTCATATCCCCAATTCCATTTCCATGCAGCCCCTTGCATTTTCCAGAGAGGTTCTGAACCTTTCTCCATACCACGTTCTCAACTCACGCAGGGGGCAGCTTTTTGCTTTGAGCCTGCCCATTGCATTTGGTTAAAAAATTATTTTTAAAACCATTGCCTTCCAAAGACTACACACAGGAAGAATGTAGGCAAGGTTCATGGAACTTTCTTTTACACATACTAATTTGAATTTTCCAAGAGGTTTCTAAGCCCTTTTTAACGCCTTGCAGAGAGGATTCTAGTTTTAAACCTGGCAAATGCATTTACTTGAAGTTTAAATAGCCCACCATTCACTTTTCATGCCACACCCCACACAGGATAGGAGGAGATTTAGGCCTTCCATTTGAATTTTCCTTAGGTTTTAACTTCTTCCCATGCCACGCACCACACAGGAGCATTGACATTAAACTTGCCAATTGTACATGCTGAAAGTTTCAATGGCCATGTGACCTCTGGAGGAGCAATGCATTTGCTTGAAAGATTTATAAAATTTCCACTCCAGCTCACGCATGGACGATACTAGCAATGCACCTGCCCATTCACTAATATAAATTCCACTCCTTCATATTTAAATCATATAAACATATGATTTAAAATAACTATTTAAACCTTGATTCAAAAGACATAGTGAAGCTACAAGACAGGTCGGGCCCCAAAGTGGGTCCGGCTAAATTTTTTTTCATTTTCATGTCATTGATGCTTGAAAAGATTTCAAGCATCTTGAACATGCCTCTAGAGTTAATTTGCACCATTATCCAATCGTTAAGATTCAACTTGCAACTTTCAGGCGCTTGTGTCACATTTTCACATTTAAACCCAAAGAGGCATTTTCAAAACTAGTCAGAACAACTTCCTAGACTTCACAAACTAATAGGCATGTACTCTGATATATTAATTTTGATCCTACAAAACCATCCCTCATGAAGAATCCCAGGTGATAAGATATTAATCAATTAAGTTGATTAAATGGCTTTGTCAGCATACGAACCTAATAAAATCAATGTGCAGGATCACAAAATGCCTTTACTAAAAATATCAAATGATCTTCGTGGATCCCCAAATCTGGGGCATAGATACCTTGAAGTAAATGGAAGACCATGGGATGTTTAGTTTAACCAGGAAGATAATAGGGTGCAAATGGTGAGCTCATGAAAATAGCCACTTTAACAGATGCAACAACGGAAGTGCAAAAAACTGAATAAAATGGCTCAAGAAACCCTCTTGGCAAACTGATCAAACAGATTAGTAGGAGCTTCAAACTAGAAACATAATGTGTCCTTCATACTAGTAGTAACTTGGAATGAACATTCTGACATGACACTCATCGAGGCATTTATTACACATGCAAAGTGGTGCTTTGACTAGCTGTCAAAACAAGGACCTTTTAAAAAAGCACAAATTGCAAATGGATTGGACTTACCAAATTGAGAAAATAGATTCATAGAAACTTGAAATTTGGTATGTAGACTCACCTATATGCGTACAATTCAATGCATGTTTAATTTCAACATGATGATCAACTGGGCAAAAGTTATAGGTGCTCAAAGTAGGCCACTTAATAAAATCTGAATATGTGCATAGAATAACTTTCAGTCCACCCCTTGAAATGGGTACTTGATAAACTGATCTAAAATGAATTTTGAAAGTTGTAGAACACTTCATATGCTAAATAAAGGTTTAGGACACATTTTCCAAGCCTTACCCCTTGATAATCAACTGGCTGCATTTTACCCTTCTTCAAAATAGGCCTATCAGGTTGACTCATTAGGTGGTCCTTTGAAATTGCAGATGCAAAAAATTGAAATGGGCCTCTCAAAATATTAAAATTTTATGAGTCCCAACACATGGCAAGTGTACCAATAAGATACAAGGGTAGGTAAGGATAGGTAGGAGAAATAGTAGAATATTCTACTAAAGGTGGATCACCCACTGAATGTGGAATATGATAACAAGATAACACCACAAAAGGTGGAATTTCTCCTACAACCATCTTCTCTAGGTGCACACTTCCCTAAGTGTCTCATATGAAAACTACAATTAATGCATTATCCTAAGTCAACTTAAGTAAAGCATAATTATGAGACATAATTTATGCCAAAACTCCCCCTTATGTGCAACTTAGGAGAATATAGACTCAAACTAAAAATGCAAGATGGGTCCTACCTACTAGGCCATGTTAGGTACCCATGTACAAATGAAATACAATCTCTCAAAAATGAAGAAAGGGAAAAAACCATGTAGGAAAAAAATCCCTTCCAAAAGAGAGATGAAAATACAAAAGAACTTAAGAAGTATGAGAAGAAAGTCACCCCCATAAGAGAGAATAAGAGAGACCAAGTACCCCCCCCCCCCCCCCCCCCCCCTTAATGTTGAATGTGCACCAATTGTAGAAGATCTAAATTGAATGAACAAGTTGCTCCATGATCATCAAACAATTTTCCTTCCCTTACGAAGAAACAAAACAAAAGGTGTATCCATAAAGTCTCCCAATCTTGAAAGGAAGATGTAGAAAGAAACCTGAAGATATACAGAGTCTCTAAAACCTACTTAAGTGTCCCCATGTTGATGCTAAAAGTTGTCCCCTCCAAATCAGGTATACTGGTCCATACTACTCAAAAGGACAATCCAATATTTAGTGAAGATAAATGTAGAACATGATCCAAAGACTCAAGTGTCTCCTCTAAAGATAAAGAGGCCTCCTCCAAATATTGTACATAAGTATCCATAATTATGTCAACCTCAAAATAATAATCATGTAGAGAATGAACAACAGGGTAAAAAATACCCCTTGTAACATCTTAAGAAGGATTATCTTCATCAAATAGAAGATGAATATTATCAATGATGTCTCCCAAATCTACAATGTAGGACTTCACAAAAAAGGCTACAATGTATGTCAAGTAGTCATCCCAAGGAACTATATCTAGAAGATAAGGGTATCCTACAACACTCAATCACATCAAGAAAAAATTGTAGCAACATAATAATTGTCAAGTGTAATAGTAGATGTGATATCAATAGGACTCCACAAAAAAGACTACAATGTATGTCAAGTAGTCATCCCAAGGAACTATATCTAGAAGATAAGGGTATCCTACAACACTCAATCACATCAAGCAAAAATTGTAGCAACATAATAATTGTCAAATGTAATAGTAGATGTGATATCAATAGGAGGAGATGAAATACAAGGCTCTAGAACTGGATCTCACATGTGAGAACACACAAGTTCAAGTAACCAAATTTCTCCTTGATATCGGAATCCACACGGTAACTATGGTCATCATCTGAAGAATCAGACTCATCAATACGAACAAAATCTAAAAGGGAGTACAACCGAGATTCATGATCCACCACCCTAGTAGCAATAATAGCTCGACTCTCCAAGTCTATAATGATAACTAAATTAGGTGTGGACTCCAAAATATTCCTTGTTGCCACATGAGTGATTTGATAGATGGAAATAAAACTATTTGTCAAGTAAGGTACAAACAACATATTGTTAAAGGTACTATCCCCAATAGAAATAGATCCTTTCGCAATCAAATTCATATATGTATGACTTTTATTCAAAATTGGTGGCATGTTGCAAGTCTCAAATGGAGAGAACATAGACTGTGAAGATGCCATATGATGAGAAGCTCCTAAATCTAGAAGTTATCTCCCTGAATCATGACTTGCAGTAGCACAAAGATCTTGTCCCTTCCCTTTTGACTGCAAGGAAGTAGAAGGAGATGAATCCTTCTTCTTGTTAAGTGGATGGAAAATTGATTTTGTTTTTATTGATGATGTTTTTCAACTCATAAATTTATTTAGTGTGACAGCAATACTCATCATAACCAAATATTTTATAATATGAGCAAGGTGGCATGTCCTTATTAGGTGTATATCCCTTTTTGGAAGAAGATGAAGAATTTCCTTATTTTTGAGAGGACGAATGTTATTTATCTTGTTGAGGATTTGTCTTAAACTAATTCTACTTCTTGTTTTAACCTTCATCATGATTCTCTTGATTCCCTAGATTAGCCACTAAAGATTTGAACTTTGAATACTTGAGAATCCCCATCTTGATCAAATTTTCTTGCTCAAGTATCAACATCTTTGTGAATGCATCAAATGATAGTGGATTGAATGAGGAACATGAAGTGAATAGATGGGTTTTGAAGCTAGAAACAAAGGTTACATATTATAATAGAAGCTTTTACAATAAATTGTAAACCGATTGAGCATCTGTGTCAATGCCATAATCCTTAATCTTTTCTCATAGCTTAATTTATTTCATGAAATAATCTTGGATCATCAAAATACTTGTGATCCAACATTGAGAGTTTATTTACAAGCTTGTATCCCCTACTCTCATCAACTTGACCATACAATTTGGCATATATATATCAAGCCTCTTTAACTGTAGTACATTTATCAATGTGAAAAATGAGACCTCATTTGATACTTACTTTCTCAAAGTTCCAAGAGCCATATAATTTTTATTGATCCATTCAAATTGTGCATTAGGATCAGCTTTAGGATCTTTTGGTGTCATGGTGCAGGAGCACCCTTCCAAGCTCTTCCTTCTTCTTTTTTTTGTTGGTGTTATGCTTCTTTTGAAGCCATTGTAAATAATATAAAGAGCCATGTGCTCATAGGTCCTAGGTAGGGTCCTAGTTGAGGTCCTAGGGTGATAAGTCAAGATTGAGATTTTCTTGAAAATAGTGGGTATGTGTGCCTTTGAGGTGTTTAGAGGTCCTTAATAGCATGGTAGTGTCCTTATGTTGGCCCAATGTGGGTCTAGGAATCAAGAAAAGCAACATTGAGAAAGTTGCTCAAAAGTTGCAAAAGTTGCATGACAACTTTTAAAAGTTGTCAAGCAACTTTTTCACCTAGTGGCCAAAAATATTAGTTTGGCATGGAAAACCCTAATATGGGAACATAGACCAAGGAGAGGGTAGTATAAGTTTTTTCAAACCCTAAATTAAGGGGTTGGATGTCAGATATTGTACACCCCAAGCAAACTAACTAGTTGTGACTGCAATTTTTGTTGCCAGTCGGAACAAATGGAGTAAAGAAGGATCATTAATGGAATCATTTTCATGCAAAACTATGTGGAGTGTCTTGTATGGTGTGTTAAATTTCATTTTGAGAAATTAGATCAAGTTTTGGTTTGTAAGTGAGGTGTGTTTGTCAATAGTTTGTAATTTGCATTCTCTCTGTCCAGTTTTGGACTGGTTTGAATAAATGGGCTCATAACTCCATTCCCCATTATGGAATCACCATGAAACCATGGAGAATGAGAGTATAGACCCTGTACTATAGTTCAATGCAAGTAGGGCCCTTGAAAATTCAAGGAGGCCAAACAAGGATCCACTCCTAGGCGAGACTGGATAGTGCCCGGCTAGGAAGGGTCAAGTTGCAGAGGTCTTGGAGAGAAAGGAAGGACAAAGAAGAAGGAACCCTTTGGAGGAGTGGTAGAGGGGTGAGTGAAGAATCATTGGTGTGAAGGAGGAGCTTCCAACAATCCAAAAAAGGTGGCAAGAGAAGCAAACCTACACTGTGTCCCTAGCAGGCCTAAAAACCCTCCTAAAACCCTTAAAAACCTTAAAATCCACTTAGGGTAGTGTACGGACACTTGGAGGCCTAAAACTGAGAAAATCATTGAGACCTTTCCAAATAAATAGTAGTTCTTTTGGGAAGTTTCACAAGCAAGTGCATCGTTTGTGAGAGGGAGCCCTAAAGGACTGGGTAGGAGGCCTAATTGGTAAAAATCCTTGTAGCCCTATTTTGTAGGCAAAGACACAAAATAGTGAAATCGGTAAGGGGTTGGAATCTTGAAACCTCTTAAGGGCACATGAATGGGTGGAAAAACCATGAAATAGACCTTTCCTAACCTTTCTAGGACCTAGGAAGTAGTAGGACAAGCCAATCCTTATTAGCCAGAGTAAGGGGTTTTGAGTCTCATGAGTAGGTGAGACCTTAAGAATAGCATTGCAACTCATTGGTGGGTGGATTGGGCAAGGGAAGTCTTAGAGACCCTAGGGTGTGAAGAGAACACTAGGTGATCCAAGGGAAGGATCCAAGAGCATAGAATAGGCTAGTCTATCCCGAACCCCATCCCATCAGATTGGTATCAGAGCTCTTAAAGATTTGTTGGATCGTGTATGTCTTTGTATTATAGTGAATCAGTAGGGGAAAGCACGATGGTCACTAATGTAGAGCTGGCTAGGGAGGTAGAAGAGTAGAAGGAGAAGAATAGACTCCTTGAAGAAGCTATGAGTGAGATAAGGGATAAGTTGCAAGAAGTGGTGGATCAGAGGACACAAGGACCTTGGGGAGAAGACACCAAGGATAAAGGCAAGAAAACTATAGAAATAGATGACATTCTACCTGAACCAGATCCCTTGTTTAATGAAGAACCATTTGTGAAGGCTATTAAGGCTTTGAACACCAAAGCTTTTGAAGGATTGCCACATTTTAGTGGAAGGATGGACATTGACACTGTCATGGAATGGATTAAGGGCATGGAAAACCACTTTGAGTATGAGGGAGTGATAGAGGCTCAAAAGGTTAAGGTTGCCAAATCAAGATTAAGGGGAGCAGCTCTAACTTGGTGGAAGTACCTGCAAGAAGAGAGAGTTAGCATGCGGAAGCTACCTATTGCCAATTGGAAGGCCATGGTGAGTAAGATCAAAGAGAACTACTTACTAGAGGATTATGAAGTCCAACTTCATAAGAAGAGACAAGGATTGAAGCAAAAAGACCTTGATGTGACCTCCTACATTGAAGAATTTCAAAAGCTTTGTCTTAGATCCAAAGTCCAAGAAGATGAATCTATTAAGGTGGTTAGGTATCTCAGTGGCCTAAAGTGGAACATTCAAGAGGAGATAAGCCTATGGACTCCTACTACTATTCAAAAATGTCATTATATTGCTATCAAGGTAGAAGAGAGGAACAAAAGGAAAGGAGACTCTAATAATAGGGGTAGAGGCAGAGGTAGAGAACAAATGAATCACCGAGGTGGTTACCAAAGCAAGGCAAATGAGCAGAGGAACCAAGGAGAAGCCAAGTTGACTGAACATGGCAATGAAACCAATCTCAGAGGGGGCCATTCTAGGGGAAGAGGTGCACAAGGTGGTCCAAGTATGGGTAGAGATACCGGCAGAGGTAACTCCTACTTTGCAACTATGAAATGTTACAATTATGGTCAATTGGGACACCCGACATATAGATGCCCTGACAAGCCTGCCTCATCAAATAGTGGAAAGAGGGTTTCCTATGCACATGAAGACTCTTCAAGTAGTAAGACACCTGAGGTGGACCATATTGAATCAGAGATTGGAGAAAATATGATGTTCAATAGGGTCTTGATAAGACAGCTAGTCAAGAATGAACCTAAGCATAGGAGAGCATTGTTTAGGATGAGATGCAAAATCCTTGGTAAAGTTTTCAAGGTGATAGTTGATTCAGGGTCAACTGATAACATAATATTAGAGGAGGCAATCGAGAACTTGAAACTCACAAGGATACCCCACACTAACCCATACAAGGTGACATGGTTGAATCATGAGTAGAGTGTGCTAGTCAATGAACAGACTTGGGTAGAATTTTCTATTGGAGGATACAAGGATAACATCCTTTGTGATGTGTTACCTATGGATTCCTGTCACCTATTACTAGGTAGACCCTAGAAATTTGATAGGAAGGTGATCTATGATGGAGTGGAGAACTCCATTTCATTCAAGAAGGACAGCAGGACCTTTAAGATTTAGTCTTTGACAGAGAATGAAGAGGGCACTTCAAGAACACCTAGTGTCTTATAGGCTACTGGTAAAGAGTTCTTACGCTTGCTACATGAGGAAGAGATAGTGACGTGTGCCATCTTTGTGAAACCAAAGGAGGAAGAAGACAAGTTGCAGGCAAAAGTACCCAAGGAGGTGAAGCAAATGTTGCAAGAGTATAAGGACATAGTGAGTGATGGAGCATCTGCAACACTCCCACCAAGAAGGTCTATAAGCCATCAAATAAACTTTGTTCCCGGAGCATCCCTACCTAACAAAGTTGCATATAAGCTCACACTTGATCAAAACAAGGAGGTAGCAAGGCAAGTGCAGGAGTTATTGGAACAAGGACTGATTAAGAAGAGCATCAGCCAATGTGTAGTCCCGGTAGTGCTAGCATCAAAGAAGGGAGGCAAGTGGAGACTTTGCACTAATTCAAGGGAAATCAATAGGATCACCATAAGGTATAGGTTTCCTATTCCTAGAATAGAGGATTTGATGGAATTTTTAGGAGGTGCTATGTATTTTACCAAGTTGGACCTTAAAAGTGGTTATCACCAGATTAGAATCAAGGAGGGAGATGAGTGGAAGACTACTTTCAAGACCACAGAAGGATTGTATGAATGGCTTTTGATGCCATTTGGACTCACTAATGCTCTAAGAACCTTCATGAGGTTGATGAATGAGGTGTTAAAACACTTCACAGGAAGATTGTGGTGGTGTACCTAGATGACATTCTCATCTATAATAGAATCAAAGAGGAGCACCTTGAGCATTTGAGGTTAGTCTTAGAGAGGTTGCATGAGGAGAAGTTATCCATCAACCTAGATAAGTGTGACTTCTTGAAGCAAGAGCTGGTCTACTTAGGATTTATGGTGTCTAAGGGAACCTTGAAGATGGATCCAAGCAAAGTGGAGGCAATCTTGAATTGGCCTACACCTAGAACAGGTACTGAAGTTAGGAGTTTCCATGGATTAGCCCAATTCTATAGAAAGTTTGTGGGGAAATTCAGTGGCATATGTGCACTAGTCCTTGACACCATAAAAGGAGGCCTTAAAACTAAGTTTAAATGGATTGAGCAGGCTAATAAAGTATTTCAATTGTTGAAGCGAGATGTAGCCACAAAACCTATCCTTCTCCTACCTACTTTTGGCAAGCTATTCACATTGGAGTGTGATGCAAGTGGAATTGCAGTAGGGGGTGTGTTGAGTCAAGAGGGAAGACCTGTGGCATTTTTCAATGAGAAGCTTAATGAGGCAAAGAAGAAGTACTCGGCCTATGACCTAGAGTTCTATGCATTAGTGCAGTCTCTAAAGAAATGGAGGCATTACCTACTTCCAAAGGAATTTGTGGTGTTCACAGACAACCAGGCATTGAGTTACATTAAAACTCAAGAGAAGCTTAGCAATAGGCATTTGAAATGGATGGAATACCTCCAATCCTTCACCTTCACCATCAAGCATAAGAAGGGGCAACTCAACAAGGTGGCAGATGCATTAAGTAGGAAGTTGTTGATAGTTCAAGAACTACAGTTGTAGAGAATGGGAATAGAAGGTTTCAAGGACCTCTATGAAAGAGATGAAGACTTCTCATAAGATTACAAGGTTTGCAAGGAGTTTGAGAACCATTTCCATGGTGAGTATGCAGATTACACTCTCCAAAATGGCCTCTTGTTCAAAGGTAATCAGTTGTGTGTGCCTAGAGGATCCATGAGGGAAAACCTCATCCAAGAGAAGCACAATGGTAGTTTAAGTGGACACTTTGGAGTCAACAAAACCTTGGATTTAGTACAGAGGTACTACTATTGGCCAAGGTTGCCAAGAGATGTGAAGAGGTATGTGGAGCAATGTGGTGTATGCCAAAGAACAAAAGGAGGATCAAGCAATGCTGGTCTCTATCAACCATTACCGGTCCCAAATAGGCCTTGGGAATGTATAAGCATGGACTCTATAGTAGGACTTCCCAAGACAAAGACAGGTATGGATAGCATCTATGTGGTAGTAGATAGATTTTCCAAGATGAGCCATTTTATTCCATGTAGGACTACACATGATGCTAGCTATGTTGCACATCTCTTCTTTAAGGAGATTATTAGAATTCATGGACTCCCTTTAAGCATTGTTTCAGACAGGGACAACAAGTTCATGGGCCATTTTTTGTAAACATTATGGAGGAGACTAAGAACTAACTTGTCATTTAGCTTAGCTTACCATCCACAAACTGATGGTCAAACTGAAGTTATCAATAGGGTGTTAGGCAACTTGTTGAGGTCTTTAACTAAGGAGTATGGGTAGACATGGGACCTAATCATTCCTCAAGTAGAGTATGCATATAATAACAATGTGAATAGGACCACTGGTAGAAGTCCTTTTGAGGTTGTATATGGTAGACATCCGAGGGGAGTATGTGAGTTGAGAGACCTTGGTACTTTGAAAATGAAGAGTGGCCAAGTAGAGGACTTCACTCAAACCATCAAGGAAGTTCAAGAGAAATTCAAGAAAGCCATCCTTGAATCCACTCAAAAACTAAAAGCAAAAATGGATGAGAAAAGGAGAGAGGTTTAGTTCAAGGTGGGTGACTTTGTGATGCTCCATTTGAGAAAAGCTAGGATGCAAAGTGGTAAGCCTACCAAACTACAAATGAAGAGGGTAGGACCTTGTAGAATTCTGGCAAACTATGGTGAGAATGCTTATAAGGTTGAACTTCCTTAAGACTTGGCCATTTCACCAGTCTTCAATGTTGTTGACCTAATCATGTACAAGGGTGAAATAGTAGGGAAAAAGGAGAACCAAGCCAAGGTGCTGCAGGACCTAGATGTTAATGTCTTACCATAGGTGAAGAAGCCTATAACAGAGGAGATCTTGGAATCTAGAGTAAAGAAGTCCACCAGACACTAGGTCTACATGGAACACCTGGTGAAGTGGGTAGGTCAGCCTGAGTCTGAAGCTACCTGGGTTGAAGAGAGTAGGTTCAAGACACTTGGCATAGACCCAACTCTCATCTCTTCTTCTATTTCTTAGTTGTGTGCAGAGGGGGAGTATGGTGCACGAGCACCCTTCCAAGCTCTTCCTCCTCCTTTTTTTGTTGGTGTTATGCTTCTTTTGAAGCCATTGTAAATAATATAAAGAGCCATGTGCTCATAGGTCCTAGGTAGGGTCCTAGTTGAGGTCCTAGGGTCATAAGTCAAGATTGAGATTTTCTTGAAAATAGAGGGTGTGTGCCTTTGAGGTGTTTAGGGGTCCTTTGTTGGCATCTGGACACTCCAATGAGACATTGTATGTGATTGAAGGTTTTGTCATTGATGGCAACCTTCCAATCCTATGGCACTGGCAAGACATCATACCAGCAAGTATTACAGGCAACCTTGCAATCCTATGGCACCGACAAGACAATACACCGACATCAACAAAGACACCGGCACCGGTACAAAAGAAATGATGTATACCGGCACAGAGGCCGACAAGATTTTTATTATGTAATATTTTGTTTATTATTGTAAGTTGACTTGGCAAATTGTAAAATGACTCTTGGATATAAAGGAGATCATTATAGACATTTGTAGATGTGATGGAAGTGAATGTAAGGGCATAAAGAAAACTATTAGGTAGACCTAATGTGCGAATTATAGGTCAAGGGTATATGTAAAGAATAGAACAAGAACCGGTACTGAATCTGGCATTGGGGATGCTATTGTAAAGTAGTACAAGTCATTGGATTAGTATAATCCTTATTGTAAGTCAATGTGACTTCCCATTGAGCAGTGAGCTCTAGGCAGTTGGCCTTCCTGCAGGTGCAGGCCCCTATTGTAAGTAATATTCTCTTATTGGCCAGTGAGTGAATATTGTGGGTCACAAATCCCACCGAGGTTTCTCCCACATCGGGTTTTCTCGTTAAACATCTTGTGTTATGGTGTACTTTTCATGTGGATATTCTTGATTCTATTTACTGCATTATTTCTTGCATACCGATACACTGTTATATTATGTGCTGCATGTTTTAACTTGAGAAATTCTTATTACCATTTAGATACTAATTCATCCCCTCCTCTCAGTATTTGTGGGACCCCTAACAATTGGTATCAAATCTTGGTCCTCTATTTTTCAGAAGCCTAATAGCTTGAGGAAGATCTTGACACTGGTAAAAATGGAAAATCTAATGAAGCAACTTGAAGGAACTCTTATAGACTATGATGCAGAGAAATTGAAAAATATCAAATTAGAAGATGATTTGAGAGCAGCTCAAGATATCATTTAGGAACTTCAAGAAAATTGCACTATTGCAAGAAGTAAGAGAAGAGAACTCTGTGAAAAATTGCAAAATGAGAATGATGAAAAGGAATCATTCAATGACACGATAAGCAAGTTGAAACAAGAGATCATGACAACAAAAAATGAAATGTAGGATATGACCATGCGATTTTGCAAAGAGATTGAGAATAGGAAGAAGAATGAAGAAGAATTGACCAGAAGACTAAGTGATGTAGCAAATGAGAACACAAGACTTAGCTATGAAAATAACATGTTGAAGACAGATCTGATGCATACTCAAAATGACTCCAATGAACTAATGAGACAAAAAGAAATCTTGGAAAGGGAACTGGAAACTACAAATCAATACAAAGAAAAATTCAAGGAAAGCTCAAAGGAACATGGTACCTTGCTAAAGAATCAAAAACCTAAAGGTGACACTTATGGAATTGGGTTTGAAGTTGGTGAAAGCTCCGGTACTACAAATAATCAGGACAACAACAAACTGGTAAGACAACCTAATGCTTATAAATTCAATGGAAAATGCTTTAACTGTAATAAGTATGGTCATAGAGCGAATGAATGTAGATCTAGGAACTATCAGAATATCAATACATCCACTGGTCAATGCTCAAAATGCAACAAAGTTGGTCATAACTCTTAAAACTATAGAATGATTGTGAGATGTTATGTTTGTGGAAGATTTGGACATTTATCAAACCAATGCAGAACACAAACTGGCATAGGTTATGGGAAAGCTATTCAGAAGAATAATGTAACTTGTTATGTATGTAACAAGATTGGGCATATTGCTAGATTTTGTAGAAGTAAAAGTACACCAGTAGACAACAAAAGTGCTAGCTTGAAAGGTAAGGAAAAAGTTGAAGAGGTTAAGCAAGAATTCTCAAAGCAATGGATTAGAAAAGCAGATCTAAATATTGGGAATACTTCTCCACCGGTAGAACCAATCAATGCTCCACCAGTAGGACAAAATGATGCTTCACTGGTAGGACAAAGCAGTGCTCCACCAACAGGAAGTTCTTCATCTAATTAAAGAAAATTTCCTTGAGTGTTTGGCAATCAAATGACACATATGCTAATTATTCCCTCGGTTAGAGATAAGAAGTTGAAAATTACTTATTACCGGTAGACAATGTTAAGTGAATACTTAACTGGCATGCAATTAATGTGGTCGATGGTGAAAAGACATTATAAAATAAGGTTTTGGCTCCATTTCATTGCACCGTGATTTCAAATTTTTAGAGAGCGCAAAGATTCTAAGCTAAAGCATTTCGAGCAAGAAGCAAGCACACTCCAAGCAATCATCCATCCAAGGAAGAAAAAGGTATTTAATCATGTCATCCACATCTGCAATTGAATACATAGCAAACCCTATTGTTGTTGAAGTAATTAAAAGACCTAGGCCCGTATTTTAGCTAGTCCTTGAGATAGCAAAGAAGGATGATACCTTAGGTGCATTTTCTCAAATCCCTAAAGGTGTTGTATATGCTGAAGACCCTAGAATGTACATCCACTACAATATTGAAGAGTTAGGAGATGAGGAAATCAAAACCATGTATAAAACCATAATATGTGATGATACCGGCAATGTTAAAGCTAAACACAAGGTTATTGAAACCCTAGGATTCACAGAAATCCTTAGCATTCCTGAATTCCCTAAGGATGTGATTAGGATAGTGTTAAGTAGAGTTCATGGAGAATTTTTCTAGCTAGATGCAATCCATAGGATCACCAAGGAAGTTGTGAAAGCTGTCACAGGGCTATCGACCACTGGTAAGAGACCAGATAAAACCAAGAAGGTTCCGAATGACCTAGTTACAAAACTAACTGGTGCAACATTCGATAAGAAATCTCTAAGGGTTAATGATGTAAAAGATATCAATGTGAGATTCATAAGTATGATATTAGGTTACAAAGCCACTCATGCCAACAAACTTAACTCAGTTTCAAGTTTATGCATTAAGAGTGCTTATGATATGGTAATAGACAATGCAAAAATTGACATCTGTGAATGGTTAAAGGATGAATTAATAGACAACCTTGGAAATATAAAGAAGGAAAAGAAAGGAACTTTCAGATTTGGAAATCTATTGGTATGTCTAATGCTACATATAACAAAATAGGTTCCCGATATAGGTTATAAAGAACTTGGATATGACATATCGGTAGGAAAGCAATTGACAGAACTATTCAATACCATGGGTGAAAACAAGGAGAACAATATTCATGACTTTTTCCAAGCATTGAAGACCAAAATGAAGAAAATAATAAGGTTATCCCAGAAAATAGTAGACAAATACAAAGATGATATATGCTTTGTTATTAAGAAAGATGAAATATGGATGGAAGCGGTCATCCCAAGGACAATTTGGGTAATCAAGATGGGCTATGAGATAGATGATCAAATAGTTGAAACTTATGC
The DNA here is from genome assembly GCF_030272615.1 of Cryptomeria japonica. Taxonomy (NCBI): domain Eukaryota; kingdom Viridiplantae; phylum Streptophyta; class Pinopsida; order Cupressales; family Cupressaceae; genus Cryptomeria; species Cryptomeria japonica. The sequence continues at coordinate 513,163,438 of NC_081410.1, forward strand.
TAAAGCACTTCTGGAAGCTCCCAATGAACCCAAGGAAGAAGTATTTGGTAGTGCTGAGACTATAGAAAGCCAAATACAATCAAAGAAAAGAGTAAAGAAGGTTGAGGCATTCGTGAGGAAAGGATCCAGACAAGCAAAGGCCATTAAGGAAGATGTACTAAAGAAAACTGGCATAACAGAAGATGAGTTGGTAGCTCCACAACCTGAATCTCATCTATCACCGTTAGGTACTTCTTCAAAAGGTGACATGCCAACAACTTTTAAAAGAGTTGTTAGAAAAAGAGATCCCTCATCGGGAACCACTCCTTCACCTAGAAGGACAAGGCAAAAGCAACAAGCAGTGAGATCTCTAGTTAGAAAGGTCACACCCAACAAGAAGTTAACACCAAAGAAAAAGAAAAGAACAAACAGTGACTTGGCACCTCTAGATATATTGTTAAATGAAATCACAAAGGAAGGAAAAATGAAAAATATAGAGAAAATTTATGACACTCTATCTACTGATGAGAAAGAGCAAGTTGAGGAAGGTGTGATACTGCATATGGACATGTATAAGAAATTTTTGATGGAAGTATCAGATGAAATTCCTGATGATTTGTACAAAAGGTTAGAAGTTAGAAGGCAAGCAGTGATTGAATTAGATAAGAAAATAAAAATAGAAAAACTACTTGTTGTATATCCAGTAAACTCTCCCAAGGAAATTGATGATTTGATTGCTCAGGTGAACTGGTCAATATTCTCTACTACACATCGACATATTTCACTGATGGCAGGAAGAGTTACTGAAGTAACAAAGGAAACAAAAGATGGTTTGGACATATTCCTGGTTGACAAAGAAAAACAAGAAGAATATAGGAAACCTAAGCCTATAAAAGTATATCAAAAGGATAGGGACAAGGGGAAAGGAAAAGTTGGTGGACCACCAAGCATAAAGGTTAAAGACAACCTACTCCCATAGGTAAAAATTACAATTAGTGAAGATCAACCGGCAGCAGAAAGTATGGATGTAGAGGATAGCAATCCTAATTCTGAGGTTCTGTATACTGCAAATGTTGATACCCAAAAGATCAACATAATAGTTGATAAAGATACAACTTACAAGTCAGATATGGATAAATAGCATTTGATAGTAGGGGAAATAGAGAAACCAGCATAGGACATAGAGAAAAAGGTAGAATCTGAGGCACAGATAGAGACATCACAACATTCAGAAAAACCATCAGAGCTAAAGGCTCCGGAATAGGTTCACAAGGAAATAGTGCCACCAGTAAGTAGTGAAGTAAGAAAACCAATGCTAAAAGAAATACAGACACAAACTGACCTACCAGAGGTCAATACAAGCATGGTTACTTCCACTGGTACTCAGATTGTTGGGTCATCATCAACATTCAAGTCAACAAATGTGACTGAGGTACTACTTGACTCCATTAAGAAAATAATTGACTGCAGTTCATAGGCTTATAAAGCAATAGATGATTCAATACCAATTTTGAAGGCAATAGATCCAAACTGTAACATAGATAATAAAGATTCTTTAGGACAATTGGATACATTGTGTAAATATATTTCTGAAAACATTGAGAAAATAAAGGAAGAATCAGTAAAGGATAAGGTAGAAAAAGAGAAACAAAAATTGTTTGATGAGGAAATAAAGAAGTGTAATAGAAATTTTGACACACTTCTACCAGAACTATGTAGTTTGTTGAAAGAATACAAAAATCTATATAAAGATACATGTAAAACAAACTTTTTGACTGTAGATATCGACAAGAAAATAAGCAAGACACAGGATGAGATAAATAAGCTTGCAGACAATTTTGTCAACTCACCAAATTCATTATCAGTTTTTGAAGAGAAGATAGCAAATTTTGAGGAAGAATTGCTCAAACTGGAAAGAGAAAAAGAAAGAATAATAAACAAGGCAAAACATCTGAGGTCTAAACTAAGTCCAAGATTGGACTATTTAGCATCTTTGCAGAAGGAAATCTCAGAGGCACTAATATAGGGAAGCAAAAAACTAGCAGAGCATTTGTAGCATCTCACCAGTACAGTACAGAGGACTTAAACAACAATAAAAGATAGTAAAAAGTTTATGAATAGTTTAAACTTAATTTTGGGAGATCTTTTTCAGATAATAACTACCCAACTATAGGGTTGAGGATATGGATAGATGTAACTACAACCTCTACTAGCATCTTGACAACCTTTGCCATTGATACCAAAGGGGGAGTAGTGGAATGACAAAGTTCAAAACATAGGAATCATATGCTTAGGGGGAGCTCTCATATTTTTGGTAAACATTTTTTTTGGTAACATTTTTGGACTACACATTTGTGGATACTTTTGAAATTTCTCATGAGTGTTGCTATCAATGCCAAAGGGGGAGATTGTTGGCATATGAAAACTCCAATGAGACATTGTATGTGATTGAAGGTTTTGTCATTGATGGCAACCTTGCAATCCTATGGCACCGACAAGATAGTGCACCAACATCAACAAAGACACCAACACCGGTACAAAAGAAAGGATGTATACCGGCACAGAGGCCGACAAGATTTTTATTATGTAATATTTTTTTTAGTATTGTAAGCCGACTTGGCAAATTGTAAAATGACTCTTGTATATAAAGGAGATCATTATAGACATTTGTAGATGTGATGGGAGTGAATGTAAGGGCATAAAGAAAATTATTAGGTAGACCTAATGTGCGAATTATAGGTCAAGGGTATATGTAAAGAACAGAGCAAGAACCAGTACTGAATTTGGCATTAGAGATGCTATTGTAAAGCAGTACAAGTTGTTGGAATAGTATAATCCTTATTGTAAGTCATTGTGACTTCCCATTGAGCAGTGAGCTCTAGGCAGTTGGCCTTCCTGCATGCCCAGGCCCCTATTGTAAGTAATATTCTCTTATTGGCCAGTGAGTGAATATTGTGGGTCACAATTCCCACCAAGGTTTTTCCCACACCGGGTTTCCTCGTTAAAAATCTTGTGTTATGGTGTACTTTTCATGTGGATATTCTTGATTCTATTTATTGCATTATTTCTTGCATACCGGTACACTGTTATATTATGTTCTGCATGTTTTAACTTGAGAAATTCTTATTACTGGTTAGATACTGATTCACCCCCACCTCAAAGTATCTATGGGACCCCTAACATCCTTCATAGCATGGTAGTGTCCTTAGGTTGGCCCAATGTGGGTCTAGGAGTCAAGAAAAGCAACATTGAGAAAGTTGCTCAAAAGTTGCAAAAGTTGCATGACAACTTTTAAAAGTTGTCAAGTAACTTTTTCACCTAGTGGCCAAAATTCTTAGTTTGGCATGGACAACCCTAATATGGGCACATAGACTAAGGAGAGGATAGTATAAGTATTTTCAAACCCTAAATTAAGGGGTTGGATGTCAGATATTGTACGACCCAAGCAAACTAACTGGTTGTGACTGCAATTTTTGTTGCCAGTCGACACAAATGGAGTAAAGAAGGATCATTAATGGATTGATTTTCATGAAACACTATGTGGAGTGTCTTGTATGGTGTGTTAAATTTCATTTTGAGCAATTAGATTTAGTTTTGGTTTGTAAGTGAGGTGTGTTTGTAAATAGTTTGTAATTTGCATTCTCTCTATCCAATTTTGGACTTGTTTGAATAAATGGGCTCATAACTCCATTCCCCATTGTGGAATCACCATGAAACTATGGGTAATGAGAGTATAGACCTTGTACAATAGTTCAATGCAAGTAGGGCCCTTGAAAATGCAAGGAGGCCAAACAAAGATCCACTCCTAAGCAAGACTGGATAGTGCCCGACTAGGAAGGGTCAAGTTGGAGAGGTCTTGGAGAGCAAGGAAGGATAGAGAAGAAGCCACCCTTTGGAGGAGTGGTAGAGGGGTGAGTGAGGCATCATTGGTGTGAAGGATGATCTTCCACCAATCCAAACAAGGTGGCAAGAGCAGCAAACCTACACTGTGTCCCTGGTAGGCCTAAGAACCCTCCTAAGACCCTTAAAAACCTTAAAATCCACTTAGGGTAGTGTACGGAAACTTGGAGGTGTAAAACCTAGAAAATCCTTGAGACCTTGCCAAATGAATAGCAAGTCTTTTGGGAAGTTTCACAAGCAAGTGCATCATTTGTGAGAGGGAGCCCTACAGGACCGAGTAGGAGGCCTAATTGGTCAAAATCCTTGTAGCCCTATTTTGTAGGCAAAGACACAAAATAGTGAAATCAATAAGGGGTTGGAATCTTGAAACCTCTTGTGGGCAAATGAATGGGTGGAAAAGCCATGAAATAGACCTCTCCTAACCTTGCTAGGACCTAGGAAGTAGTAGGACAAGGCAAGCCCTTATTAGCCATAGTAAGGGGTTTTGAGTCTCATGAGTAGGTGAGACGTTAGGAGCAGCATTGCGAGTCATTGGTGGGTGGATTGGGAAAGTTCAAGGGACTCCTCAAGCAAGGGAATTCCTAGAGATCCTTGGGTGTGAAGAGAACACCAAGTGATCCAAGGGAAGGATCCAAGAGCATAGACTAGGCTAGTCTATCCCAAACCCCATCCCATCATGTTGTCATTGTTCCATTTATGTAGTGAATGAGTCATTTTTCCATTATCTTACTCCATGTTTTAATTTTCCATCATGCATAATTAGGTGCAGTTAAAAGTGGAAATTTAGGGGAACCCATAGAAAAAAGAGGAGCACAAGATATATAGAGACACCATCACACAAGACACCCCTCCAAAATTCACTCAATCAAAGAACCCCCCCCCCCCTCCCCCCCAACATGATGATTTGGCACTTTATACTTAGTACCATTACAATGACCACTTGCAAAACAAGGCAAGGTGGAATTCTGATTTTAATATTTCCAACTTCCCAAAATAGGTTATATCAGACTCAAAATAGTAATTCAAAAGACTTGATTGAGATCCAAGCATTATGTAAATATGTAAAATTTTCTAAATTCAATAATAAAATGAAATACTCTTTATTCTTAAATAATCTCATAATTCTTTTAATAAGTCTATTATCCTCCATTATTCCATTCTTAGATATAAATGATCATTTCTTTGATCTCATAACATATAGAAGATTTCTATAAAGAGCTTAAAATTCTTTATTTAATAGGAAAATACAGTAGTATCTCAATTATCTCTACGTACAATACTTAGGCCTTTCTAATGCCTTAAGTTCATATAACAGTAAAACATAAAGTAGACGATGAGATGCATCTTCTGATCTATAATCCAAGCTATCTTGAATGCAATCTTTAGAATGAATATGAGAACAAGATTTAGGTTCTTTTTCCACCCAACCTTGAAGCTTACACTTCCCCCAAATTCTTGGTCAATCAAGAATACCCAATCTTGCACAAATTGCTTAGCAAAAAGAATTTGATAGACAAGATGGAATCTGGTGCATGCCTAATATTATGCATGCATTTTTCATTTTCTAATTCCATAAAAAAACAAGCAAGATCAATCAAGGATATGGTAGAGAGCTTAAATAAATGCATCTATTTCAATGGTCAATAAGTTATCGACTGAGTATAATGCCATGCATAGAAATAAAATATAGTTTGGAAAATAAAACTATTCTCTCTACAATTCCCCATTCTTTACCCATCCTAGAAGGTAACTTTCCCATAAACACAAACACATCTAGAATTCCTATTGTTTGTAAGGCATTTAAAGAAGACAATCTTTCACTTAATAGATAAAGAAGAAACAATATTTTGTTTACAATCATTTACATTTAATAAGAAAACATTCTCGTGCTTCTATCTTTTAAAATATAACATAATAAGAAAAATAAAATAAGAAGGTGTAACACATATATGCATATTTTTCATATAGACAAAAGTAAAATCCCAAAATAGAAATTATGAGTACACATTCTTTTATCTTTTCTCATAAAATCCAAGTAGTGTAATCATACATCTTATTGTTTCAAATTCCTAAGTTTAGAATGCATAAGTTCTCTATCTTTTCAAATGTTTTTGTCTATCTACTTCTTTTTTGAATTTGAAACTATCAGATTTTTTTCATGATTTAAAATGATGATTGATAATTCTAATTGTACATACCTATATGACATTTTCATATGAAATATAAAATTTCATATAGTAATTGTGACTTCTAAAGCAATAAACTTTTTAGAAATAGAACTCTTTTCTTCACTAAAGATATAAAACAATCAAATCTCAAGATAATTCCATTCTTATTCTCTAATAATAAAAACAAATTCTTTCTTGATTAAGAGCCTACCTCTGAAATTCAAACCAAATCTAATATGATCAATGATAATCTTCTCCCAGTATGATCGCAATACCTCTATATTTCCAATGCTCATCCTCCTCTATGCTATTCTATCACTTGAGTTCTCTCCTCTCTATTCTGTCACCTCTCTTTTCTATTCTCTACTCTATTCTTTTCTCTATACTTTTTTCTATCTTTTCTATTCTCTGCAAATTTCCCCTCCCTTTTCCAATTTATATTTCTTCCTACTTTTTAGGCCAATCTCTCGGAGTGGTGGACTATTATTTGAGTTTATATTCGACACCTGTAATTGTTATTTTCTATAAAATAGTCCTAAATAATTTCAAACTCTGTTATAAATCTTGCATGTGGGAATACGAACTGCACATTCCGTTTCAAGTTCATAATTATTGGTGATTTCATGTGGGCTAGTTACCCATGTTACTTTTTTACCATTAAACGTTATATGAAAAATGTGAAGGTGGAGATTTGAGTCGGTAGTCGGTAGTAATAACAAATTCCTTCCATACCATGTTCTAATTACTACCCTATTGGCACATGGAATAGTTAGCATGGCTCACAATGTTTACTTCAATAGTTTTCACCACATCTAACAGTCCCTAATCAGCCTGTAGTCCATTTTGTATTCAACCACTACATGTCTATTTATTTGCATGGTCAATATTTATATCGATTCCCCCTTAACTCATCATTTTCCATGAGTTTGATTTTTATACCGTTCAGAATTTAAAAAGTTTTCTAAGTCTCTACATTAATATGCCAAGTCGACTAGTATCATTGCAGAGTCGATACACTATTGACTTCTTTCTAATACAAATAAGGTTACAAGGGATAGTTGGTGTTTGTAATCGACTCCCACTCCTTCCTTTTCTAGTTAGAATACTACGTGGGATAGTCGATTATATAATTGACTCCCACTATGCGATATACTTAGTCATTATTAACATGCTATAAAATAAGTCTGCCACCATAATATTTATCAATTGATTATGTATATGTATATATATACATAATATCAAATTATTAACAAAATTCATGAAGTAAATTTATTTCATTTTCATGATAATTAGATATATATATTATAATTATATAAATATATAAATGTATATGATTGAATCGATATATATACTATTATCAAAATACAAAAGTGAACACATAAGTACAATATTTCATCCAATTAAACACATATATACACAAAGAACGTAAATCTCTACGATCAATACTTATAGTTAATCTTGTTTTAACAAAGTCAAATCATACTTTTAAAATAAAGAAATATCATTTAATATTGGTCATATGAAATTCATCATTCAAATTTGAACAAAAACCCAATTAAAGTTATATAAATCTTCAATCTATGCAAAATTAAAATATGCATTCTAAAGTAGTGTGTGAGATTCCCAACTATTCTAGGGAATCCCAAGAGATATAATAACTCTACCTGAACCATGTTCTTGCCTTCATATACGTTCACCTATTCCTGCATTCACTTGCACTCAATTGCTCATTAGCGATGATGATACCGATTTTATAATAAAAAATAATATTGATCATTCAATTGCATGTAAATCATTTCATTGCATTTGATCTCCTATCTTATTTCACTAACAATTTTATTTCCATTTCATTTCAATTTCATAAGTGAAAAATAAGTATTATTTTCCTAATAAAATAATTATAGATAAATATGGTTTGTGACATCCTTCCCTGCTTGAAAGAGACACTATCTCGATGTCTTATTATTGGATGCTTCTTTCAAACTTGTCCTGATCAACTCCATCTGCTCATCCATTTCTTTGAGCGGATCAGGCCCAATAATGATCCTATCTTCCATTCTATCCAAACTAATGGGTGTGCAACACTTTTTTCCATAGAGTGCCTCAAAAGGTGTCATCCCTAAAGATGCGTGAAAGGAGTTGTTATATGCAAACTCATCTAAAGGAAAATACTGCTCCTGTTGTTCATCAAAACTGATTAACCCAAGTTCACCTACAATCCTTCTATGAAATGGCCAATTTCATTCTATAGAACACATCAAGACTTGGAAAACATAACATAGGACCCTAATTGATCCTCCTGCACTCTAGGTTCAACTAGCCCTAGGGGGGACACCCTTTTTAGGTTCTTCATGAAATTAGAATATTCCGCCACAAAATTAATGCGTGGGCATGGGCCAGGTCGAGCCCCAAAGTGGGTCCGGCTAAAAAAAATTTAGTTTTCATGCAAATTACCTTCAAAATGCCCGAGGAACCTTAAAAATACATTTGGAATCGATCGACACCATTTTTGGATCATCAAACTGAGTTTTGCAACTTTCAGGCACTTGGCGCCACATTTTTGCATTTAATCGCAAAGATGTAATTTTTGAACTGATCAAAACACCTTTTTGGACCTTTCCATCTGATAGGTGTGTACTTTTATATACAAACATGAACTCTGCCAAGTGGTTTTTCAAGACGAATCTCGAGTGAAGAAATACTAATGGCCAAAGATGACCAACTGGCTTTGTCGGCACTGCGGACCTGATGAAGTCAATGCACAAGCAACTCATGATGCCTTTCTTAAAAATATCAAATCATCTCTGTAGACCCTCAAATCTGAGGCATAGATACCTTTAAATACATATCAAAACTTAGAATGCTCATGAAAATAGAAACTTTAACTGATATAGCAATGAAAGTACGAAACACTGAAGAAGATAGCTCAATAAACCCTTTTGAAAACTGGTCAAACAAATTGGCAGGACCTTGAAATTTGAAACATAGCTTGTCCTTTATACCAAAAATATCCTAGAACAAACATACTGACATGACACTCATCGAGGCAAATTTTACAAATGTGCGAAGCAGGGCTCCGACTAGCAGCTGAAACAGGGACTTGTCAAACAACACAAACAACAAACAGATTAAGCCTGGTAAATAGAGCAAATGGATTCATAAAGACTTGAAATTTTGCATGATGACTCAAATTTATGAATATAATTCAATCCAATTTTAATTTCAACATGATAATAAATAGGGAAAATGATATCGGTGCTCAAAGTAGGCTACTTGGTAAAATCTGCATTTGCACCTAAAATGCACTTTCAGCTCACCCCTTGAAATGGGTACCTGATAAACTGATCCAAACTGAAATATGAAAGTTGTAGAACAATTAATTATCTAAATGAAACATGTAGGACACATTTACCAAGCCTTACCCTTTGAAAATCAACTGGCTCCATTTCACCCTCTCTCTAACTTGGCCACCTGAATGAGATTAGGTGCCTTTTTGAAAAATGAAATACCAAAATTTTGAAATGGGCCTCAAAAATTGACCAAATTTAATGAGTCCCAACACCTCCCAGTACTTGTATTGATGATCCATGCAATACATCCATAAAAGATCCTCCACGGCCTGATTAACCCTTTCAATTTGGCCATCGATCTGAGGATGATATTCTAAACTAAAGTTTAGTTTGGTTCCCAAATCTGCATTCAATGCTATCCAAAATCTTGATGTCATCCTGGTATCCCTATCTGAAATAATGATTTTTGGTACACCATGGAACCATAATATTTCTTGCACAAATTTCTTGGCAAGAATAAATGATCCATCCCTAAGATTTCCAAGTATGAAATGTGCAACTTTTCTCAATTTATCCACAAATACTAAGATGATATCATTCTTGTTCTCTCTCATAGGTAACCCTTGGATAAAATCCATACTATTTACTTGCCACTTATACTCAGGTATAATATGTTAAAATAAAATCCCTGCTTGATGATCATACTCAACTTTCACTTGCTGGCATTTCAAACACTATGTCACATACTCAATCACCTCTAACCTAAGTTTAGGCCAAAAATACAAAGTTCTTAATTTAGCTACCATCTTTGTCACTCGAGGATGTCTTGAATAAGGTGTATTGTGAACCCCATGCAATATTAATTTCCTTAAGTCTGTACCTTTAGGAATATACATCCTTCTTTGGTATCTCAAAATACCATCAAGTTCCAATTCATATCCATCAAATCGATGATCTGAAGGATCTACTCCCAAGGTTTTCTTAACCCTTAGGTAATGCTCATCTTCAAAAAGATTCTGCAACACTTGTTGCTTCAAGTTCGACCTTGTAGTAACCATAGCATATAGATGTCTTCTTCTGCTGAGAGCATCTGCTATCATGTTTTCCTTTCCTTTGATATATTCAATACCAAAATGATACACTTCGGAATTCAAGCCACCTTCTCTATCTTGCATTAATATTAGGCTATGTAAAAATATATTTTAGGCCTAAGTGGTCTATTTTCAACTCAAATGGCTTCCCTAGAAGGTAATGCCTCCACATTTGTAATGCATGCACAATAGCTAAAAGCTCTAAATCATGTGGTGCATAGTTCAACTCATATTGTTTCAGTTTTATAGACTCGAAAGAAATTAATTTTCCTTCTTGCATTCACACTGCTTCTACACCTTCACCTAAGGTATCTGTGATCACTATGAAGTTTCCATTAGGATCTGGTATAGCTAAGACTGGTGTTTTTCTCAATTTCTGCATCAAGAGCTTAAATGACTCTTCGCACTTCTCAGTCCACTCAAATTTCTTTCCCTTCTTCTGAAGAGAAGTAATAGGTGTCGCTATTCTAGAAAAATCTTCCACATACTTCCTATAGTATCTTGCAAGACCCATAAAACTTCTGACCTCTATAAAACTCTTAGGTGTTTTCCAATCTATAATTGCCTCTATCTTAGTAGGATCAACTAAAACTCCTTTAGCAGATATAACATGACCTAAATAGTGCACCTTTTCTTGAAAGAAAGCACTCTTAGAAAACTTTTTCAAAAATATTTTGATCCCTTAGCCATTGAAAAACTATCCTTAAGTGCTTCTTGCGTTCCTCTTCACTCTTTGAATAGATCAATATGTCATCAGTGAATATAAACATAAAATCATCTAAATAATCTTTAAAAATGTTGTTCATAAGGTTCATGAATGTTGTTGGGGCATTGGTTAGACCAAAAGGTACAACCGTGAACTCGTAGTGTCCGTACCAAGTTTGAAATTCTATCTTAAGAATATCCTCATCCTTAATCCTCATCTAGTGGTAACCTGATGGTAGATTGATCTTAAAAAATATTATAACACCTTTCATTTGATCAAATAACTCATCTATCCTAGGAAAAGTATATCTATTTTTTATGGTTACCTTGTTTAGCATCTTGTAATCAATACATAATCTCAAGGTACCATCCTTCTTCTTCACAAAGATTACTAGTACACCCCATGGAGATACAGTAGATCTTGTGAAACCTTGCCTAAGAAACTCCTACAATTGAGCCTTAAGCTCATACAATTCTCTGGTAGCCATTTTGTATGGATCCTTGGATTGTGACTCAGTTCCAAGTAAGAGTTCTATAGACAAATCAAATTCCCTTTTTGGTGGTAACTTAGTAAGGTCTTCTAGAAAAACATCCAATAGCTCTCAAAGAATTGGATAATCCTTAGGGATTTTCTTAGCATTATCCAGGTCACTTACAATGACAACAAAAATAGAACATCCCTTTCTTTGGGCTTTCTTAAGTTGCATAGCTGAGATATGTCTCAATTCAAGAGGCTTTTGAGGCCCAAGAATCTAAAACGGATTTCCAAAATCATCTATACAACTAACAACCTTATCCTCATAGTTTACTATAGCTTTGTGCTTAGTTAACCAATTGATACCTAAGATCATATCATATGATCCTAGTGGTGCCAAATATAGACTAACCTGAGTTTGGAAACTAGGAAGCTCTAAGTCACTGCAAAATAGACATAAATCTACCCTCTTCTCTTCTCAATTCCCATATTGAACCATCGATGCATTTGACATTTAACTAGGACTAACATATAATCTATAAACTACTTTAGGATCAATAAAGCATTTGGTAGCTCTTATATCTATCAAAATAGAAACTGATTGACCAAAAATCTTACCCGTCATCTGGATAGGTGAAGCTTGAAAATCAGCCTGACGGTTATCAACCACTGCATGAATCTGATGTTGTGAAGTTCCTTGTTGATTACCTCCTCTTTGAGAAGTGGTCCGTTGTGGACAATTTTTAGCATAATTATTTCCCCCATAGTTATTGTTCACCTTTATTTTCCCCGATGTAAGTTTCTTGGCAGGCCCAGTTGTGATCGTTGTTTTTCTTTAGCCAGCAGGGATGAGCGTGCGTGACACTTGGTGGCTTGGCATTGCTCCCTCAGTTCTTCTTTGGTGTCTCATTTTTGAAGCAGCGCGAGAGTGACAAATGGAAATGCTTATTTATTGTTCTTCTCAGCGGGCCCACTCGTTTGCACAGTTTGCAAGCGGTTCCTCGTAGCGGTCCCCTTTTCCACAATCCTTTCACTTCTGACAAAATCTTTTCAGTTCTGGGTAACCTCCAGGCCATTAAAGGAAAAGTTTGAGTTGCAGGGTTTGTTTTGGTGGGTGCGGCCTCTATTGTGACACGTCGTGTTTTTCTGTTCCAAGGAGGTTGTGATAGATTTGGATTTTTAGGAGAGCTATTTTTAGGAGCAGTAGCATATTTGAAGAGGGATTTCTCTATCGCAAAAAAAGGAGATTTTAAGGAGACAGAAGAACAGTCTAATTTGCTAAGTAGGAGTTTTCTTTCATTTCCAGCCTTAAAAAACTATTTGGGATTTGCTATAAGAAGATTATTTAGATTGTGCCTAGATTGTGCCTATGGCCTTTATGATGTCTCTTTTGGCTTACTGTTTATAGTGTTTTCTGTGCTATTGTTGTTGAAGATTCCGACAAACTTTGGGAATATTTTGTCTAAGACTTCATTGATTAAACTATGTTTTTCTATAATTTTTATCTAGTGAATGCATGATGAATGTGTCCCTTATGTTTTCAAGCAAATTTGGTTGTGGTTTTGATTATGTCTTTGGCTCAGATGCTTATAGAAGTCACAAATATTCTTTGATTTCTATTGGTTCATTTCCTATTAATGATATGGTAAATCACCTAAGTGTTTAGCATCTCATTTTCTTAACGAGTATTTGTTTCCTCTCCCTTTCCTTAAAACCCAAGGAAGAGTCATCTTCTCAATCCTGGAGGTCATTCAGTGTTTCTTTACGCGAGTCGGTCCCCGAACACTGAATTTCCCATAAGGTTGTTCATCCCCAAAGCAAAATTTAGAGTCAACAGTTCTTTTTTTGGCATGCCCGATGGGACCCGAACCTTTGAAACAAAAAAAAAACACATCCCAGCTAGTTTATGAGTCATAGGCCCATCACTTAGAGTCAAATGGCCCTAAATCCTTATCTTCTTTTCCCTCCATTGGTGACCATCCATTCCGCCTCCATTTCACTTCCACAGGGTTCCCCCACCATCATATACCCTACAATGGCTGAAATTCCACCCCAAAATTTTGTGACCTAGGACAATGGTAGTCCTCTCATCCCTCTAGTTCCACCCATAGTTTGGGGAGCCATTCCGGCAGCCGCACTGAAAGCTGTTCCCAAATTCATGGGAGAATGTCACAAAACCCTTGAAGAAAATTTGCAAGACATAGCTACTGTTTGTACTGTACATGGCATCACCGAGCAGAATGTGGCTTTGTAGTTGCTCGTAGCTTCTTTCAAAGGAAAAGCTCTGGACTAGTTTAGATCTCTAGGCCCTAGTACCATAGGGGACTAGGATCAGTTGCGAGATCGCTTCTTTCAAAGATTCTCAGACAAAGCTGACAGATCATCCCTCATGCACCAACTCATTACGATCAAAAGAGCTCCCACAAAGGCCTTAACTCATTTCAACCTGAGATTCCAGTGAACCTGGCAAAGGATACCATTGTCTGCCCACCCCCTGGCAGATATGGCCTTCATATTTTATCTAAAAGCTTTCAATTCTATTATATCAGTAATGATCCAATCCTTAGGGGGTAACACTCTTCCGCAAGCTTTTGACTTAGCGGTTCAAGCTGAAAATAACCTTATTGACACTAGAAAGCTCACACCTCGCCCTATAATGCCAGTATTCCCTGAACCCAAGTAATGGAGGAAGCCACCCCGAGTACTTCTGCCCCACAATTTATGTATTCATTCCCCACTCCTCAAAATACCGTCAATTCCACCTCTTTGGCTGCTGAGGTCAATGATATGAAAAATCTCTTAAGATCTTTCTCTAATGAAATATTCAATCTAAAAAGGGACCAGGTCTCTCCTACCCAACCTCCTTTTCAGCAAAATTTCCAAGGAAACTGACCCCCCTATCAACATCCTAATTATCAGGCTGAGAAAAATCCCTCACTGAATGGCCAAATAGTCCCCGTCCCTAATCCATTACAAGCCATCCACCCAAACGGTGGTAGAAAATTGACTGTGGGTCAGAATAATTTGGCCGATGATGCCAATTCTTGGTGTTTTCCATGCAACAATGCTCACACCCCGAAGAATTGCCCAAGGGGTAATCTGCAACAAAAGGTTGCGCAACAAAGGAACTCAGGAATAATACCAAATAAATCTACATATACATCCCTGGGCATGGATAATGTGGCTTTTGTTGCTTAGATGCAAGGAATGTCATTACAACAAGAAGCAAAAATCACCCCTGATCACACACTTTTTTCATGGATGGAGGATGATGATACAGTACTAACTATTGAGGAAAGGACTTCAAAAAATGGGACCCCTATGGTGCATTCAGACTACAACCTTCACTCTAAAAGGCATTTGACCAGGGAGGATGCCAGTAATATAAAGTTAATACTTGTAAACAAACCTTCAGAACCGCCAATCATCATTTCTGCCTATCCCAGGAAGGAATTCATCCCTTACAAACTGGAAGAGCTTAGAGTTTCCATGCCCCCAGCATTGGATGTAGTAGATCAGTTGAAGAAAGCTCCAACCCATGTCTCTCTCTAGGACCTCCTAAGTATACCAGAGTAGAAAAGCTGGCTAAGGGAGGCACTATCCCATGATCAAAAGGATACAGTCGCGGTAGCTCCGCCACCCTCTCAGATGAATGGAATGGATCGCCACTCAGCAGTTAACAAGGCATGCTCCCCTACTGCTTTGACAAATGAAGGCTCACCCTCCATTGCACAAGGAGAAGGTAAACCTAAGCCAAATCCTTTTTACCTTACCTTGATAGTTGGAAAAAAAATTTGCATAACCACAAGGAGAAGGTCATGCCTAAGCAGATTGCTAAAGTATTAAACATTAAGTATGACCCTTTAAGTAAAGGGGTAATGTAGCTTGACGAGAATAAAGTCTAGATGATAGGTCTCATCAAAACCCTCTCATTGACCTTATTTGCATGTCCAAGTATAACAATATCCCAAGAAGTAGTGGTCATCGACATCCCTCCTATCTTTGGGCTCTGTTTGTCCCAAGACTTCACCACTAAAATAGGAGGGTATATGTCCCTAGATTGGTCCCACTTGATTCTCCTACCCAACACGGTGCTAAGATAAAGATCCTTTCAAAATCTCTTCACATCGAGCATATAGCTAACCAAGCCTTGATTAATTTCGAGCCTACTCACACCTCTATAACCCATGATGAGCGAAAGGTGGTAGAACTGTTAGAAGACGAAGAAGTGACCGGGGAAATCCCACCCAAATAAGAAGCCTTCCTAAATGAGTTCATGAACTCTGATCCCTTCTCTAATTATCATGCCACTGGTCTAGGAACTTATTGCATTTTTTAAGAAGATCAGCTAATCCCAAAACTCACCAAAGATTCTTTCTCCAAAGAGCAGTTGTCCTCGACACTATGGACCCTACACTTTGATGGCGCCAAATGCAAAATGGGCTCTGGGGCTAGAGTTTGTCTCACCCTTCTGGTGGGCAATCTGATCCGAAGGTCTTTTCGGTTATAGTTCGCATGTTAAAATAATGAAGCAGAGTATGAAGGGCTAATTCAAGGCTTGAACATGGTAGAAAAAATGGGCATCAAGAAGCTTAAAGTTTTTGGTGATTTCAAATTAGTAGTACATCAAGTCTGAGGGATATCCAATGCCAAACACATCCATATGAGATCCTACCACTCCAGAGTCTGGGATTTAATAGAAAGTTTTGATGCTTTCAATATTACTAGCATTCATCGGACACTAAATACCGAAGTTGATCACATGGCAACCATAGGGGCTCATTTTGATCCAGCTGTAGACCTCTTGGCCGACAATTCAGCAGTCAATATGGTGGTCCATCTGGCTATTCCTGATAATAATACATATTGGCAGGTATTTGAAAGTGATGAGCAGGTTACTCTGTTTATTCAAAGCTCGGGAGAATTTGTCGATCATCTACAACCTAGGATTAAAAAGGCTTACAGAGACGAGATTATCCAGCTAAAATCCAACAAGCTCCCCAAGGGTCTGCTCACCTTAGAGAATTTGTTTGATCATGAGGATGTTAAGAAGGATAAGTGGAAGCTCATAGCGGATAAAGGAGATTATGCTGAAATGTCAGTGAGACATGGGAGAATCCTCAAAGTGGGCAAAGGCATTTCTATTGAAGACAGGGCGAAATTGGCTTGATACTGTGATGAATATGAAGACATCATGGCTTGGTCTTATGATGATCTAAAAGGTTACGATCCTAGAGTCATTCAGCACACCATCGAACTCACAAATGAAGCTAAGCCAGTCTGAAAAAAATAGAGACCTGTTAATCCTAAGATCAAATCCCTCATGGCTCAGAAGTTGAAGAAACTGATCGAGTCAAGGATTATTTATCCTATAAAACACAGTACATAGGTATCCAATCTGGTCCTTGTGAGGAAAAAGAATGGGGATATTCAGCTCTGTGTGGACTTCTGGGACCTAAATCGAGCATCACTCAAGGATCATTATCCCTTGCCATCAATGGAGCAATTATTAAACACTGTAGCTGGATCAGAAATATTTTCTCAGGATACAATCAGATAAGGGTCAAAACGGAGGATCAACACGACCACTTTCACCACCAAGTGGGGGATGTTTGCATATCAAAAGATGCCCTTCAGCTTGTCAAACGTTGGGGCCACTTTCCAAAGGGCCATGGATCTAGCTTTCAAAGAGATAATAAATAAGATTATCTTAATATATTTAGATGACCTAACCATTTTTTCTAAACACCAAGAGGATCATTTCGATCATCTCGAGTTAGTCCTACAAAAATGTTTGGAATTTGGGATCTCCTTGAACCCAAAAAAGTGTATTTTTGGGGTTCCCCAAGGGAAGTTGCTGGGACATATAGTTTCTAAAGAAGGCATCTCCATTGACCCTGACCAAGTCAAGGCTATCAAAGAGCTCCCCCTTCCGATCAACAAAAATGGAGTGCAGTCATTTTTGGGAAAAGTTAATTTTGTCAGTCATTTCATTTTCGACTTTGCTAGGATAATAAGACCTATCACCCTCATGCTTAAGAAGGATGTACATTTCAAATGGACCGCTGAAGCCAAAAATGCCTTCAATTAAATAAAGCATGCCATTTGTTCAGCCCCAGTAATAATCCGGACATGTCAAAAGATTTCATAATGTATGTCTATTCCGATCAGCATAGTATTTCCATGGTCCTAACTCAAAAAGACACCCAAAAAGAAGGAGAGCACCCTATCACCTTCCATTCAAAAACTCTCAAAGATTATGAACTCTACTATAACTTTGTTGAAAAACAAGCCTTAGCTATCGTAAAAGGACTGAAAAAATTCTAGCATTTCATTGCCTACAACAAGACCACAGTGTATGTAGCTCACCCCGCAATAAGAGAATACATTATGGAAGGTGACATCATAGAAAAAAGAGCGAATTAGATCACTAAGATCCTAGAATGTGATGTTGACATCAGGCCCACAAAGCTAGTCTATAGGAGAGGTTTATGTGAGTATATAGTGTAGGATGGTGAATCCCGTGTTATCGAAACCATCCCAAAAGAGATGGTTATGTTTATGCCCAACACCCCCAGTGGAAATTGGATTGACAAAAGGAAAAATTTCATGAAGACAAGGACCCTTCCCGAAAATCTCCCCCTGGCCAAGAGGAGATTCTACCAACTCCAAAACAGTGGTTTTTGCCTCATTAATGAAATTCTTTTCAAAAGAAATTTCGATGGAGTCCTACTCTGATGTGTAGATCAAGGCCAAGCTGATAAAATTCTCTACGAATTTCACTATGGCCCCTCGGGAGGTCATTTCTCTGCCCCAACAACCGTGATCAAAATTACTTAAGCTGGATACTTTTGGCCATCCATGTTCAAAGATGTACGCTCTCTAGTAAGAGGATGTAAAGAATGTCAATATTATACGGGGAGGGGTAAGAAAGTGGCCATGCCACTCAGGCCTATGTTAGTAGAAGAACCTTTTGCTCAATGGGGACTCGATTTTGTTGGAATGATAAATCCCCCAAGCTCAATTGGACATAAATGAATCCTAACCGCCACATACTATTTCACCAGATGGTCTGAAGTTGTTCCCCTGTGGAATTCGTCTGAAAATGAGGTGCTATCTTTCCTAGAAGAACTGACTTGCCATTACGGTCCCCCCAAAACTATTATATTTGATAACGCTTACGCATTCACTGGCTCACGGATCAGACAGTTCGCTCTTAGCAGAGGTATTTATCTCAAAACCTCCTCTAACTATTACCCCCAAGGGAATGGTTTGGCATAATCTACTAACAAGAACCTGATCTGACTTATCAAGAGGATAGGTGTAGAATATAAGAGGGAATGGCACCATCACCTGAGGAGTGCATTATGGGCTGGCCGCATAACACCCAAGCAGATTCTCAAGAGTTCCCCGTACAAGCTGGTATACGGGAAAGACGCATTTTTTCCTCTGTCACTAAAAATCCCAGCATTACAGTTGCTAAAATCTATGGATATCACCGAAAATGGCCTGATGGCTATAAGGCTAGTAGAGATTATGGAGTTAGAGGAAGCAAGGGAGGCCGCCTTCACAACTCTCCAGGATAGGCAAAAGGTCATAAAAAGGTGGTTCGATAGTAAAAAGAGCTCTGATGTTATATTCGCCCTCAAAGACCTTGTTCTAAAGTACAATGAGAGAATGACAAAGCCAGGTCAACACACCAAGCTTGACTACCTATGGGAGGGTCCTTTCCGCATCATAGGATGTAAAGGTTTCAATGTCTTTGAGTTAGAGGACATGAATGGAGACTTCCTCTCTATCCCGGTTAACAGTTTTCATCTTAAGCCTTATTATTGAGGGTCCTTCCCCTTTTCCATGTAAATAGTGTATATTATGTGCATAATGTGTGGTGTCTATTTATTTTAATTATTTTCAGCTTAGCAACCAAAATTAAAGAGAGACTAGATAAAGAAAAAGAAAAATCATTATATTAAGTCTTTCTCATATTGTTACAAAATGTGCGGGCCCTCATCCTCTATTTTGTTTACATCTATTAGTTCCAGGACAAGTCGTGTTTTGCCAAGGACTCAGAGGCTAGTCTTAGTATTGGAGTCCCCTTCTTCTCCTAACCATTCTGAACTAGAAGAACTCTCAAGCTCCCCATGCATGAATATAACCACCAGGTTAGGAGGCTGATAAGGCAATAGGACTCTTGGGAAGATATAGTCCCTGAAACTAGTATACCATTCTGTGCCTTTCGGAATAGGGGCCATCATATGCACTCGTAGAAGAAACTCGACAGCTAGTTCGACATGGTACTTGTGGGAGGATAGTGACATGGTTTTCAAGCCATTAATAAGTGGATGCCACCTCACTTCTTCATTTTGAAAGATGAATTGCTCTAAGTTAGATGCCACAGGGAGTCCGAGGAAAGGTACATGATACGCAACTACATCTTCAAGGCCCCCTAGATAGTCTAAAGGAAATAGGGCTTGCATCAGCTATGTTGTCAATAGCTAGCAGAGAAGCCATGAAGTGTGAGTAGATATCTGTATTCACCCAGTATCGGTCTAAATTGCCAATGAAATCTTCCCCAAGTACCCATTTGATGGCAGCAATTATTAATGGATTTTTCCTTCTCATCATCCCTTGCAGTCTCCGATCTGATATATTCCCTAGGAAAGCGACTTGCACCCTTCTGTTGACGAGCCGAACTAGAGTATCCATTTCTACCAAAACTCCACTATTATAGCTCACATTGTGATGAAAAAATGTCTGAAAAGACATATTTATAGCAAAATCTTGGCAGGTAAGCAATCAACAACTTGAGCTCACCCTTACCGCATTTTAATGTCTCTGTCACACTTCTATTAATTCGCATCATGCGAATGGGATTATTTCCAAGATGTTGGCATCTAGTCAGTCACTTCGAAAAAAAGAATGGATGGAAACAAAGAGCCATATGTACTTTTAGGTATGCCCACCTTAAATGAGCCAGCTCTGCTAGCCTGTTTCAGCTCACGTGGCCATTATCCATAGCTGATCTTCTCGATTAAAGAAAGATTTGGCCCAAGGTACTTTTCCTGAGGAATGCCAACACAATCAAGTAGTTTTGGGGAAAGTGGGAAGGACGACTCCCCCCATTCATGGAAGTTGATTGCAGCGGCATTCTAGTTGGTGTGCATGTCAGTCGAGCCTTAGCTTTCACAAAAAACAAGGCATGTCATGCATTTAAAAGCTCAAAGTTTCTCCTGGTCATTAATCTGTTCATTTTGTTGCCAAGGAGTTAGGCCAGAAGATGACGTGCAGGTTTCCATTCTCAATCTCCAATCTGATAGTAGTCCAGGAAAGGCCGATTGTCTACCTTGATGGATTCAGAGGCTTCGTCCACGAAAGCCACTCCTAGAGGTTTTTGGGTTGATATTTTTGAGGAACTATCTTACTCTTCTCATGCCATCTGACCAAAGAAGGATTATCCAAAGACAAAGGCCAAAAAGAAAGTGACGACCCAGAACCTGTTGGTTGTTCTGGATTCCTTAGAAAACATCTACGAGCTTGAAATCTGAAAGAAGTCCAAAAATCTTAGAGAGGCCACTTGTTCGAGGATGTTGCATCATAAGAATGACCCTCATTCCGTCACAGTGCATTTTTCGAAGAGTGTTGCTCCCCAATCTTTGCTCTCTGCAGTTCCCCACTGTCCTGAACTCATAGCTTCCTGTGTAGAGGCTTTTGATTCTACCTTATTTTCTATCAGTGGCTCTCACTTGAAACTGATCATATCTCTAGAGGCCATTAGGGAAATGCTCTGCTCCCAATCTTGGAGAATACTGAGGTTTTCTTGGAGAGATCCATGGAAGAATTCTGGAGCACCCGGAGAGATGCATTAACTTTCTGTTAGAACACCCTCAATCAGAGTTTATCAGCAGGGCCTCCAAAGTTCCCTTTGTCATACAGTGATCTAAAACAAGAAGACCTTTGAGATATTTCATCTACCCTGGCTTGGCTATGTGGTCATGATAGCGACCAGAATATCACAACTTCCATGATGGGCTTTCTTTTCAAATGCAGGAAGCAAAGGGAACCTTTTTACTTCGACTTCTCCGCAACTATCGCTAAGACCATGGTCAAGCAGTTATCTGAGTTCCAATAGTTGCGACATTTCAGGTTCTCTTCAGTATTGGTGCACCTGCTTCCGCATTAGAATGAAGTCTTTTTCGCATAGTTCATGCGCTTGTCCACTTTCGATGAGATGGGAAGTGTATTGCCGGTGTCTTGTTGGACACCTCTATTGCTGGCCTCTTATGACTCCTATCAGTTTTCCAATTTGTTCTTGGCTCTTGTACTCAAGGATTTTTGAGTGATTCTCAATTAGCCTCTCACCCATTTCTCACAAGTCCAAATGAACTAGATGTAGAATGAACACCCTCCTTGTGACTGGTTCGTGGGCCCAGATTTCTCTTTAATCTGCATGCATAGTTTCTCTGAAGAGCCATTCTGGCTACCTACTCACGTGACTGACACAACCCTAGCTCTGGAAATGGCAAGGCAACTGGTAAGAGTCAAGCAAGCGATTGAAACTAGAAAACATGATACTTCCATCATAGAAAATAACAAGGCCATTGACCCAATTACCCTAGTAAGAAGAAAGGTAGCTGAAGAAACCTTGACTTCAAAGCTGGTGCAGTTGGGTTTTGTAGTAATTGACGACCTGTGGAGTTATGACCCTGATGGCTGCTTGAGCAAAAGGAAAAACACTGTGAGGCATGAGCCTCGAGACTCATGGGTAGAATGTACCAACCCCTGAGTTGACGACCCAAGCAAATATGTGGGTCATGATGATTTTCCTATTTTGGATCGCCCCTCGTGGTTAAAAATTTATTCTCCAATGCAAAGAGTCAACCCCATGAAGCCAATTCCTCAGGTGTTGTTAAAAAACATGAAAGTTTTATCCTGGCCCAAAAAAAAAAATGAAAATTTTTGGGTCTATTGTCAGGAAGTGAATCAACTTAGAACTAGCCTCGAAAATGCACCCCTAGACGAGCATTTCGAGCAGGAATGGAGTAAAGTAAATAAATCTAATGATGAGACAAGTGATAGTTCCTTGTGAGGGGACTCATCTCCCGAAATGGCTGCCCAGGAGGAAGTTGGGATTATAAATACCGAAGGGGAAGAGTCAAAAATCGCTCCTTCTCTAGATAGTGCAACTCGCAGACCTCGTTCGAAGTCTAGTAAGAGGCAGTCTAAGAAATAGTCCTCTGAGGGCTCCCTAAAGAAGAAGCCATACCTCAGTGGGTCAGAAGAGATTGCACCTAATACATCAATGGCAGCATCAACAGATCTTCAATCACTGTAGCCTTTGGCCGATCAGGTACATCCCTTTTTCCCTTCTTCGCATTCTCCAAATGTTCTTGCAGCTGCTCTCATGCCTATCATACAAACCTCAATCCCTACTGCTCTTACATTGGCCCCTGTGGGTATGACGATTAATCCCCAAGATGTGCTTGCACAGACTTCCGCTCCTCTCCTAAATAGAACCCCCATACCTACAACTTTTCATTCGTCCACATTAGAAGTGATCCCTGTGTCACGCAGGCTAGGTTTCGAAGAGTTTTCCCCTCAGAGTATGGTTGCGGCATCCGTCAATTCCTTCCCATTAGTGAGTTCCCCTTTTGTTCCGTTATTTTCTCCATTGGCGGTGACTCATCCGGTCCAATCCTCCTTCGCTGCCCCTTTTTTGCATTTCCCTTTCGTTGTCCCTTTTGGTGCAGTTTTTGCAGGTCAAGCCATCGATCACTTGGATATTTTCTAGCAGCAGGTTGTTTATGATCGAACCGTTGGTTTGAATAAAGAAAATAAGAGGAAGGAGAAGGAAGGTGTTCATCTTCGCCTGCAGACCCATTTCAGCAAGCAAAGAGATTACCTTTACTTTACAAATCTAGTTCCCAAGGTTGACAAGCCAGAATCCCAGATGAGGCCCAATGATTATGAGTTACAAGCAATGGATGTTAGTCTCCAAAGTGCCATGGCATCCGACAAGGTTAGGATGATGGAAGAAACTTCTAAAGTAGTGTCCATGGACTTTATTAAGAAGAGTCATCTTTTAGAAAAGCTCCAAGCAGAAAATGCTAGCCTTCACGATTCTCTTTCCCAGCAAAAGAAGGAAGATAAGGCTCACGTATCAGAGATCAATCACCTGTAAAGCCTGCTAGCTCAAGAAAACTCAGAAAAAGGAAAGTTGCAGTTGGCCCTTAACAGTGTTGGTTCCCAGCTAAAAGGTCAGGAAGTGACAAAAAATGTAGCCCTGAAGGAAACGCAAGATAAAGATTCTGAGATACAATGACTGAAGGCCACTTCTAGGGATGTTGCCCAGGTTTAGATGCAATTGCACGAAGAAATCCTTGTCAAAGAAGGCTATGCCCATCAACTGAGTGAAGCCCAAGTGTCATGGATGGATGAGAGGATGACTTTTGAAGCCGAACTAAAAGAAAAAGAAGCAAGTCTCAAGCAATCTGGTAAGTGTGTTTTAGAATTAGAGACTCTTCTATAGTAGGAGTAGAATCATACATTGTAGTTGCAACAGATCGTTAGGAGAGGAGAAGCAAAAGTCTTAGCTTTGGAAAATCAGGTAGCTATTGAGCAAAACAAAATCCAATAGCTCTAGCAGGAAACAGTGGGGAAAGATAATGAGATATCTCAATTGATGAGCATCCCACCCCCTCAGCCAATTGCCCTAGACTTCTCCATCACGCTGACAGAGCTGTATGTTTCTCATTGGAAAAAGGTAAAGCAGTTTTGCCCATCTTTGCAGTTGGTGTTATGATTTCCCAGTGATGCACAATCCCTCTGTGATGAGGTTGGGTACCTTATAAATAATTCTATGCTTATCATTGGTCTGAAATTCCCAATAGCCCAAACTCTTATTCAGTTGCTTTATTCCGCTCTAAAGGAGGAGCTTAGGGAGAAAGGGATTGCAGATCACCGACAATTGATCAAAAGGACTAATGTCTTCATAAATCACCACAGGATAATTATGAAAGTGTCAGCTGCTCTAGCACCTTTGCAATTTTCAGTACCAGACATTAAGCAGCGTGTCAAGAAATTTGTTTCTCTAGGCTTACCTTCTCCTTTCCCTCTGGATAGTTCTATGCTATGAATTGAGCAAGTATTGCAGCGGATCAAGATTTTATAGCAGGATAGAGTTTTTCTGCAATGGCTAGGAAGCCTTATTTCAGTGAATGAAGTGGAAGGTCTTTTCCATCCTCTAGCCCAGCTCTCCGCTCTCCTGAACCAGGTCCAAGATGAACCTGTACCTCTTCCCCTGGATGAAGTAATTTGCCTAGAGCAATACTTCCAAGAGTTGGAAGTGCAAGTCACGCTCTCAGAGGATGAGTGGCTACCCTTAAAGTAGGTTTTTGATCTTTTTCACCCTGTTGTGGGTTGAGGTTTGGTCTTCAAACCAGTAATTTTGGGTTCTTCTATTCCACAGGCAGAAACACCCCTGATAGTCATTAGGAAATGTTCACCTTTATTTTCTCTGATGTAAGTTTCTTCGCAGGCCCGGTTGTGATCATTTTTTTTCTTTAGCCAACAAGGATGAGCATGCATGACACTTGGTGGCCCGGCATTGCTCCCTCGATTCTTCTTTGGTGTCCCATTTTTGAAGAAGCGCAAGAGTGACAAATGGCAATACTTATTTATTGTTCTTCTGGGTGGGGCCACTCATTTGCATAGTTTGCAAGCAGTTCCTCGTAGCGGTCCCCTTTTTCGCAGTCCTTTCACTTCTGACAGAATCTTTTTAGTTCTGGGTAACCTCCAGGCCGTTAAAGAAAAAGTTTGAGTTGTAGGGTTTGTTTTGCTGGGTGTAGCCTCTGTTGTGACACACTATGTTTTTCTATTCCAAGGAGGTTGTGCTAGTTTTGGATTTTTAGGAGAGCTATTTTTAGGAGCAATAGCATATTTAAAGAAGGATTTCTCTATCACAAAAAAAGGAGATTTTAAGGAGATAGAAGAATAGTCTAATTTGCTAAGTAGGAGTTTTCTTTCATTTCCAGCCTTTTAAAACTATTTGGGATTTTCTATAAGAAGATTATTCAGATTGTGCCTATAGTCTTTATGATGTCTCTCTTGGCTTACTGTTTATAGTGTTTTCTGTGCTATTGTTGTTGAAGATTCCGACAAACTTTGGGAATATTTTGTCTAAGACTTCACTGATTAAACTATGTTTTTCTATACTTGTTATCTAGTGAATGCATGATGAATGTGTCCCTTATGTTTTCAAGCAAATTTGGTTGTGGTTTTGATTATGTCTTTGGCTCAGATGCTTACAGAAGTCGCAAATATTCTTTGATTTATGTTGGTTCATTTCCTATTAATGATATGGCGCATCGCCTAAGTGTTTAGCATCATATTTTCTTAAGGAGTATTTGTTTCATCTCCCTTTCCTTAAAACCCAAGGAAGAGCCGGCTTCTCAATCCCGAAGGTCATTTAGTGTTTCTTTGCACGAGTCGGTCCCCCAACACTAAGTTTCCCATAAGGTTGTTCGTCCCCAAAGCAAAATTTAGAGTCAATAGTTATAACATCCATCTCTAAGTCATGGGTGTCCACCAGATCTATTCCTGTTAAAGTTCTGCCTAGTATTGGGATTAGTGAATTTGGTGTTATTCTTCACTTTCTTGTTTCCACCTTGGTTCACTCCTCTCTCGAAAGTATTTGGTCCTCTTTTCAGATTCCCTATCTGTTGCTTGCCCTTTTGTTGATCATTATTTTGAAATTTACTATTCCCAAAACCTAGTTTGGTATTCACATTCTTTTAGAAATTTTCCAACTATTGCAACTTTTATTCTTGTTTAGTTGATTTCTCAAATACTTCATCCATAGTCAATGGATTATGAATATCCACTTCTTCTCTAATGTGAGTCCTCAAACCCAAGATGAGCTTCCGAATGAAGAATCATTCATCCATCTGGTACTATGGAACATAATTTAAGAGATTGGTAAACTTCTCCCAGTATTGAGTAACTCTCATACCACCTCGCATTAGATTTTGGAGTTCAGTCATCTTAAGAATAACTAAGGAAGCCACCTCTTCCTAAATGATTGCAGAAATAGTTCCCAAGTAATATCACCAAGCTGTTGTTAGGATTCCCAAAGATACTAAGAGTGGCGGGGTGAATCAGTATCTAACCGGTTAGATGATTTTTTTTACTTATAACATGAAAAGCATAGTAAAACTATGTACAAGTAAACCAAAAATAATACAGTAAATAAGGATAACAACCACAACATAAGAGACACATTATAACACAATAATTTAACGAGGAAACCCGGTGTGGGAAAAACCTTTGTGGGATTTTTGACCCATAATATTTGCTTACTAGCCAATAAGGGAATATTGCTACTTACACTAGGGGCCTGCACATGCAGGAAGGCCAAGTGCCTAGAGCTCACTACTCAATTACAAAAGAAGTCACACTGACTTACAAATTTGGATTATACAAATCCAATGTCTTGTACTGCTTCAGATCAACATCTTCTATGCCAGATTCAATACCGATTTAAGTTCTACAATATACATAAACCCTTAGCCTAATAGTTCGCACATTAGGTCTGCTATATTTTTTTCATACTTTGCACACTAAATGATCTACAATGATCTCATACATATATGAGTCATATTACAATCTGCCATGTCGGCTTACAAAAGATTTTACAATTAATTACAAAATACATTTACACAAAATTCATGTTGGCCATGGTGCCGGTAATCTTTTTTTTTGTGTCAGTGATCTGTATGCCGGTGTAGAGTTTGTCAGTGTCGGTTCCTATGCTTGCCTGCTAGTATACCACTTACTGTAAGGTTGCCATCAATGACAATACCTTCAATCACCTACAATTTCTCATTGGAGTGTGCATTTTCTAACAATCTCCCCCTTTGGCATTGATGGCAACATTCATGGGAAAAATAAAAAAGGTGTCCAAAATGATGTCCAAAAAGAATCTGCCAAAATTTATCTTACCAAAACTGTGTGCCCAAAAATGTATGCTCCCCCCGAGCTGATGATGTCCTATTTTGATTATTTTTCTAATCTCACTACTCCCCCTTTGACATCAATGACAAAGGTTGTCATTCGATGTCACTGAAGTGGGATTCCTCCCTAGATTTTTGTAACTGGTGGGTTACAATCTGGAAAATATCTACCAAAACCAAATTTAAACTACTACTAAATCTTTTGTTGTGCTATAATTCCTCTTGTGCTCTCTTAACTATACCAATGAGTATGTGCATTTTCTCTTCCGATGTTTTGACTCCGAGAACCAGAGCCTCAAATATTTCTTTTCTTAAAGAAATGAGGTAATCTAGTTTGGGACCAAGTTTACATTTTAAGCTCTTTGCCTTATCCTTTATTCTCTCTTTATCCTTTTCTAACTTTTCAATCTTCTCTTGAAGATCTATCATTTTCTTTTCTATTTCTAAAAATGAATATGATATGCCTATTAGATTGTCAACAATATTGTTAATCTTAGTTTGTGTTTTGCCGATCTCTGAATCTATGTCCTGTGTCAAGATGTCGGTTTTACATGTGTCCCTATACAGTTTCTTGAAATCCAAAATTGTTTCTCCTAGTGCCGGTAATAAGGTTTTTGTTTGTTCCTTATTCTTCTTTACTATTTCCTCAAAGAATTTATCTTTCTCCTTATTCATCCTCTCTTTGAATGTGTCTTCATTGATTTGATCAACTGTCAAAATGTTATCGGTAATAAATTTAGACAATGTGTCTAATTGACTTAAAGAATCTTTATTATCCACAATGCATTTGGGTGCTACCAATTTAAGAATAGGAATTGTGTCATCAATAGCCTTATAGGATTTTGCATTACACTCTATGATTTTCTTTATAGAATCCAATAATACTTTTGTTACATTTGTTGGTCTAAACTCTGTCATTGAAGTACCAGATGTCTGCCCAACTATTTTTACAATCTCCATGCTACCGGTTGTAGTGATAACCTTGCTTCTTTAGACCTCTGGTAGGTCACTTTGTGTTTGCATTTCTATTAGCAAAGGTTTAGGCTTTTCAGTTTTAGCCGGTGGCACTCTCTCAATCTGAACCTGTACATCAACCTATTTTTGTTCCCATTTCTCCATTTGTATCTCAGAAGGTTTTTTTGAGCTCTCAACAACCAGTTTCTCAGATGTAGTCTTTGTATGCACTTCTGATTTCTCTGTTTGTACCTTTGCACTATCCATTACCGGTTCTCCTGATTGTTTTTTAGTTTTGACTATCGGTTCTTCTAATGTTTTACCAGTGGTGTCTTCTGCCAGTTGCTCTATCTGAGTAGGTTTTTCTATGCTTATGTTTACTTTATCATTAACCTCAACCTCAACATCTGCAATCGGTGACTCAGTAGTCACATCTTCCTTTATATCCTCAGTGGTTTCTTTGTCAACCACAACATTTACCTCTTGTGTATCTATATTCATAGTGTACAAAATTTTGGACTCAGGATTTGTATCCTCTTGAGGAGTCTCCATACTCTCTGTAGCCATTTGATTGTCAGTAGTTTCTTCCGGGGGAGTATCCGAAGGAGGTGGGGGTAGATTATCAGTTATCTTTAAGCTTGGAGGTCCACCTACCTTACCTTTCCCCTTATCCCTATCCTTTTGATATACCCTAATGGTCTTAGGTCTTAATAACTCTTCTTGTTTCTCTTTTTCAACAAAGAATATGTCCCATTGGTCTACAGTTTCTTCTATTATCTCATTCACTCTCCTTGCCATTAGTGCTACATGTTGGTGAGCAGGTGAAAATATTGTCCGCTTTGCCTCACTGATTAATTTGTCTATCTCATCAGGTGAGTTTACTAGATGCACCGTAAGTAATTTTTCAATTTTTATCTTCTTGTCCAACTCAACAATATCTACCCTTCTAGCTTCTAGTCTTCTATACAAATCAGTTGGTATTTCATCGACAATTCCCATCAAAAATTTCTTGTAAATATCCAAGTGTAAAATTACACTATTTTCTATGCTCTCTTTGTCATCAACGGAAAGTGTGTTATACAATTTGCTATTGTTTTTCAACTTTCCATCCTCTATTATTTTACTTAAGAGTTTATCTAGTGGAGCAATATCTTGTTTTACCTTCTTCCTCTTAGGTGTTAACTTTTTTGCTAGAGGCCTTGCTGCCTGTTGCTTTTGTCTTGTTTTTCTAGGAGTGGGTGAGGGTACTGGTGAGGGTTTTCTTTTCCTTTCTACCCTTTTGATATTGTCAGTATATCACTTTTAGAGGAAGTTCCAACTGGTGAAAGATGAGTTTTCGGTTGAAGTCCTTCCAACTCACTTTCTTTGATACCAGTTTGCTTCAATACATCTTCCTTAAGTGCTTGGATGAACTACTTCACTTATTTGCTAAGGATGCCTTCGCTTGGGAATTTCTGTGCTCTTAAAGATTTGAATGCCTGGTGAATGAAAAAGGAGCCAAAACACTTGCTTTATAATGTTATTTTCACCAAGTACCACATTTAATGCTTGTCGGTTAAGTCACAACTTAACTCATCTGTCGGTAAAGAAGTAATTCAACTTCTTATCATCAACCGAGGGTATAATAGCAAGTTTTTCAATTTGTTTCCAAACCCCCAAAGGTTTTTTCTTCAATTAGATAAATAGTTTCCTGTCAGTGGAGTGTTAGTCTGTTCTGCCGGTGGAGGAGTATTCCCATCAACATTCTGATCTGACTTTTTGATCCATTGTTTTGAGAATTCTTTCTTTACTTCATCAACCTTTTCTTTACCTTTCAAGCTAGGACCTTTTTTATTTTCTAGTGATGCCTTACTTCTAAAAATTTAGCAATATGTCCAATCTTGTTACAAGCATAACAAGTCACATTGTTTTTATGAATAGCTTTCCCATATCCTATGTCAGTATGTGTTTTGCATTGATTAGATAGGTGTCCAAATCTTCCATAAACATAACATCTTACATTTATTCTATAATTTTCTAAATTATGACCAACTTTGTTGCATTTAGAACATTAACCGGTGGGTGTATTAGTGTTCTGATAATTTCTAGATCTACACTGATTTACTCTATGACCATAGTTGTTATAGTTAAAGCATTTCCCTTTAAATTTGTAAGCATTAGGTTGTCTTACCGGTTTGCTATGTTCATGTTTGTTTGCAGTACCGGAGCTTTCACCAACTTCAAAGCCAAGGCCATTTGTATCACCATTAGGTTTCTAATTCTTTAGTATGTCATCAAGTTCCTCTAAACTTTTCTTGAATTTCTCCTTGTGTTGATTTGTAGTAGCCAATTCATTTTCCAAGAAGTCTTTCTGTCTCATGAGTTCAGTTTTATCATGTTCTAAGTGAATTAGATATGTCTTTAGCATATAATTCTCATGATCAAGTCTTAGATTTTCATTTGCAGCATCATTTTGTCTTCTAGCCAAATCATCTTCATTCTTCTTTCTATCTTCAATTTCTTTACAAAACCTCATAGTCATATCCTGAATCTCATTCTTCATTGCACAATTATCTTGTCTCAGTTGGTTCACCAGATCATTAAGAGTTTCTTTTTCATCTTCATCATTCTGCATCTTTTCACGAAGTTCTCTTCTCTTGTTCTTTGCAATAGTGAAATTCTCTTGAAGTCCTTGAATAATATCCTGAGCAACCTTTAGATCATCTTTAGGTTTGATATTCTTCACCTTTTCTGCATCATAGTCTGAAAGAGTTGTTTCCAATTGCTTTCTAAAGTTTTTTATCTCTATCGATGACAAGATCTTCCTCAAGTTGTTAGGCATTTGAAAATAGAGGACTAGGCTCTGATACCAATTGTTAGGATTCCCAAAGATATTGAGAGGGGGGGTGAATCAGTATCTGACTAGTTAGATGATTTTCTTAACTTATAACATGAAAAGCATATTAAAACTGTGTACCGATAAACCAAAAATAATGCAGTAAATAAGAATAGCAACTACAACATAAGAGACACACCATAACACAATAATTTAATGAGGAAACCTGGTGTGGGAAAAACCTCGGTGGGATTTGTGACCCACAATATTCGCTTACTAGCCAATAAGGGAATATTACTGCTTACAATAGGGGCCTACACATGTAAGAAGGCCAAGTGCCTAGAGCTCACTGCTCAATTACAAAAGAAGTCACACTGACTTACAAAATTGGATTATACAAATCCAATGACTTGTACTACTTTAGATCAGCATCTTCTATGCCAGATTCAGTACCGGTTTAAGTTCTGCAATATACATAAACCCTTAGCCTAATAGTTCACACATTAGATCTGCTATATTCTTTTCATACTTTGCACACTAAATGATCCACAATGATCTCATACATATATGAGTCATATTACAATCCACCATGTTGGCTTACAAAAGATTTTACAATTAATTACAAAATACATTTAGACAAAATTCCTGTTAGCCATGGTGCCGATAATATTCTTTTTGGTGTCGATGATTTGTATGCTGGTGTAGAGTCTGCTGGTGTCGGTGCTTGTTCTTTCCTGCTGGTATCACATGATTGTAAGGTTGCCATCAATGATAATACCTTCAATCACCTACAATTTCTCATTGGAGTGTACATTTGCCAATAGCTGTAACTTCTCAAATTTCTCATTGTCCCACCATGTCACAACTTCTCCAGTAAGTTGATAAGCAACCCATACTGCTTTAGTTTCATTGGACATGTTATGAAGTTCAAAATAATTTTCCATCTCTATTACCCAAGATTCAACACCATCACCAATGGTCTTACCATTGAACTTAGGTGGGGATATCCTTTTCAAGTCTTTGGCTAATTCCCCTTCAATCCTAGCTCAATAATTAGGTTGTTCCTCAGCTCTAGGAATTTTATTGCTAGGTTCCTCTTCTTGTTGATGTTGTTCATTTAGAACCTCACCAACCCTTCGGACTTCGTATTTGATTCCATCCATCCTAGCATTCTGCTAATTTAAAAGATCAATAATCTGGTGAAGTCTTTCATTCCCATTGCTTGATCCATCTCTAGTAGTTTTTGAACCCATTGCAATTCAATAATTCCTCTGTATCAAGGAATGTTTCTTTAGCGTAATGGTCATAGGCCATAGTGTTACAAACCTAGTGCTCTGATACCAAAATGTAAAGACGTAAAACATTCTAAATTCAATAATAAAATGAAATACTCTTTATTCTTAAATAAACTCATAATTCCTTTAATAAGACTATTTTCTTGCATTATTCCATTCTTAGTTCTGAATGATCATTCCTTTGACATCATAACATACACGAGATTTCTATAAATAGCTTAAGATTATTTATTCAATAGGAAAATGCAGTAGTATCTCAATCATCTCTACATACAATACTTAGGCCTTTCTAGTGCCTTAAGTTCATAACAGTAAAACACAAATTAAAGGATGAGATGTGTCCTTTTATCTATAATCCAAGCTATCTTCAGTGCAATCTTTAGAATGAAGATGAGAACAAGATTCAAGTGCTTTTTCCACCAAACCTTGAAACTTACACTTCTCCAAAATTGTTGGTCAATCAAGAATACCCGACCCTACATGAATTGCTTAGCAAAAAGAATTTGATAGATAAGATGGAATCTCGTGCATGCCTCATATGATACATGTATTTTTAATTTTATAATTTCATAAAGAAACAAGCAAGATCAATCAAGGATATGGTAGAGAGAATAAATAAATCCATCTATTTCAATGGTCAATAAGTTACTCGGCTGAGTATAATGCCATGCATAGCAATAAAATATAGTTTACAAAAGCAAACTATTCTCTATAATTTCACATTCGGCACTCATCCCAGAAGGTAACTTTCCCACAAACACAAACACATCTAGCTTTCCTATTATTTGTAAGGTATTTAAAGAAGACAATCTTTCGCTTAATAGATAAAGAAGAAACGATATTTCATTTACAATCATTTCCATTTAATAAGAAAATATTATTTCACTTCTATCTTTTCAAATATAACATAATAAAAGTAAATAAATAAGAAGGTGTAACACATGTATGCATACTTTGTATATAGGCAAAAGTAAAATCCAGAAATAGAAATTATGAGTACACATTCTTTTATCTTTTCTCATAAAATCCAAATAGCGTAATCATAAATCTTATGGTTTCAAATTCCTAAGTTTAGAATCCATAAGTTTTGTATCTTTCCACATGTTTTTGTCTATCTACTTCTTTCTTGAATTTGATACTATCAGATGTTTTCCATGATTTAAAATGATAATTATAATTGTACATACCTATATGACTTTTTCATACAAAATTTCATATAATCATTGTGATTTCTAAAGCAATAAACTTTTTAGAAAAATAATTTTTTTCTTCACTAGAGATCTTAAACAATCAAATCTCAAGATAATTCCATTCTTATTCTCTAATAATAAAAAAAAATTCTACTCAATTAAGAGACTACCTCTGAAATTTGAACCAAATCTGATATGATCAATGATAATCTTCTCCCAGTATGATCACAATATGTCTAGATTTCCAATGCTCTTCCTCCTCTATGCTATTCTATCACTTGAGTTATCTCCTCTCTATTCTGTCACCTCTCTTTTCTATTCACTACCCTATATTCTATTCTCTATACTTTGTTCTATCTTTTCTATTCTCTGCAAATTTCCCCTCCCTTTTCTAAAATATACAATCTATATATATACTAATCCAATTTATATTTCTTTCTATTTTTAGGCAAATCTCTCAAAGGGGTGGACTATTATTTGAGTTTATATTCGACACTTGTAATTGTTATTTTCTATATAATAGTCCAAAATAATTTCAAACTTTGTTATAAAGCTTGCACGTGGCAATACAAATTGCACCTTCTGTTTCAATTTCAAAATTATTGGTGATTTCATGTGGGCTGGTTACCCATGTTACTTTTTCACCATGCAGTGTTATATGGAAAATGTGAAGGTGGAGATTTGAGTGGGTAGTCAGTAGTAATAACGAATTCATTCCATACCGTGTTCTAATTACTACCCTGCTGGCACGTGGAATAGTTAGCATGGCTCGCAACGTTTACTCCAACAATTTTCACCACATCTAGCAGTCCCTAATCAGCCTATAGTCCATTTTCTATTCAACCACTACATGTCTATTTATTTGCATAATCAATATTCATATCGATTCACCCTTTAACTCATCATTTTTCATGAGTTCAATTTTAATACCATTCAGAATTTAAATTTTTTTCTAAGTCTCTATGTTAATATGCCAAGTCAGCTAGTATTGTTGTAGAATCGATACACTATTGACTTCCTTCTTCTATAAATAAGGTTAAGTGGGGTAGTCGGTGTTTGTAATCGAATCCCACTCCTTTCCCTGTTAGAATGGTACATGGGATAGTCGATTATATGACTGACTCCGGCTATGTGATATGCTTAGTCATTATTAACATGCTATAAAATAAGTCCACCACCATAATATATATGTCATCAATTGATTATGTATATGCATATATACACATAATATCAAATGATTATGTATATGTATATATATACATAATATCAAATGATTACCAAAATTCATAAAGTAAAGTAATTTCATTCTTATGATAATTAGATAAAAGCATTATAATTATATACATAAATACATGTATATGATTGAATCAATATTTGAACTCATGCACACACACACACACACACACACACACACACACACACACACACACACACACACACACACACACACACACACACACACACATATATATCAAAATACAAAAGTGAACACATAAGTACAATATTTCATCCAATTACACACATATATACACAAAGAACATACATCTCTACTATCAATACTTATAGTTAATCTTCTTTTAACAATGGAAGAATAAATAATAATTTTAAAATAAAGAAATAACATTTAATATTAGTCATATCAAATTCATCATTCGAATTTGAACAAACACCCAATTAAAGTTATATAAATCTTCAATCTTTGCAAAATGAAAATACACATTCTAAAGTGGTTTGTGAGATTACCATCTCTTCTAGCGAAGTCCAAGAGCTAAAACAACTCTACTTAAACCATGTTCTCGCCTTCATATGCGTTCACCTATTCCTGCATTCACTTGCACTCAATTGCTCATCAGCGACGACGATCCCAGTTTTATAAAAATAATACTGATCATTCAATTTCATGTAAATCATTTCATTGCATTTGATATCCTATCTTATTTCACTAACAATTCTATTTCCATTCATTCAATTTCATAAATGAAAAATAAGCATTATTTTCCGAATAAAATAATTATAGATAAATATGGTTCGTGACACATTACAAGTATATAAATGGGCCAAAAATGACCATATGCTGAAAGTATAATTTTTACTTGTAATCACTACAAATTGATAGAATATATGTGAAATAGACAAAAAACCATAAACTTTTTTAAAAAAGGCACTTGAAAAGGAGTCCATTTGAACCCGAATGAAGCCTTCGAAGTTGCAAAAATAAGGATTGGATAGATATAGCTATGAAAGACTACAAATTTTGAAAAGTATGTCCACAAAAATTAGAAACCAACTACACCAATGTGAAGAGAACAAAAAATTAACCCACATAAATAACAATTGCTCGGAAAAAGGACACAAAATGAGCAAGTTATGACTATTTGAAAATGAACAAAAAAATCAAAACTGCCATTGGAGAGGGGAATAATTTTTTTTATAAAGGTGCTCACGTCATCACTTCATGAGATAAAATATGACGTTAAAATGGTTGTTGCAACAAAAAAATCACCCCTTGTAAATAAATGACATCAACATTGAGTCAACATACGATTGGCACATGACAAGACGCTTTTTATGGCAAGTTGAGTCTCTATGGCTAGAAGATAAATTACCGTGCAACATATGTTTGTATGATGATGCCAACTAAATAATGAATGAGTTATATATTTATGCAAAAATGATACTCTATTAGAAGAATTCGATTAGAAAAGTCTTGAAATAGAGTAGGTATCTTAAGTCACATACCGCGTTGCCAACTCACATTAAAGAGACGATCGAATAGGTAAAAATTGGAGTATTCTACCAAGGACGTAGAATACAATTCTTGGTCAAGGAAAAAAACATGACATCACCACAAAGCAAGTAATCACTAATCAAATTAATGACCAAAAATACAAATCCTAATACCCAAAAATGAATTTTCCACCACCCCCAACCAAAATAAGAAGCCTATGCCTCACTGTAAAAAATGAACCACAATATGTGGTGATGAGAAATACATAGGCAAGGCTAGTGAGAAAAAAAATCCAAATGAACTTGATCAATTAACTTGCCAAAGTAACTAACACAATGACCAATGGGTTGAACCATTAAGCCAATAAATGTTGGTCCCAAAAATAATGTAGGTTGTGAATAACAACTATGAGCATAGGAGAAAAATGATCTAATAATAACAATATCTACCAAGCCATAGCCCAAAATTTGCATCAAATAGTCCCACCACCAAACAAATGATATATGCGGCCTAGTAAAGGTGAATTAAAATGCCTGCCAATGATTAGAGAATATGCACAAATTAATATGTGAATGATCCCATTTGATCACCATACAAAGAACAAATTGTAGTATATGACTAGGCTTTACTTGATAGCCTCTCAACCATGAAACAGACCCCTCACAAATTCTACTAAATTTGATCCAAAAATGATTAGAAACCACGATGAATTATATCTACTCTAGGAAGAAACCTATAGATCATGTGAAAATCAAATGTCGATTTTCCAATTCATGGCCCCTCCACAAATTTATGCAAAGGCCATTTTGAAGCTTCAATTATTTGATTATAAATGAATCCAATCCAACTGAAGCATAATCACTACCAATACAGAAAATAGATTCATCCTACGAATCATGTCAAGATCAATGATGAATGAAGCCACCGAATAATAGACTATACTCAAGTTGCATAAGTGAAACCTGATTTAGATCTAGATTGCCCCCAAACAAGGAACTGACACTATGAATCATATCAAAATTGTTAATCCAATCATAACAGAGTGATAAATATGATGGTGCGATCAAAGACACATGCCTCTTTCTAAATCCCTCTACCAAGGGTGTGAGCCTATCTGATGTGCAAAAAACAATAACAGGTTTACTTGCAAGATAATAATGTTGGCCTCTATGCCACAAAAGCCAATCAAGTGAGTGGACTCATCAATAATAGAAGAGATTTGTTGCGACACAATGTGGCCAATGCCAAGCAAGGAAATGTAGATGAGTCAAAGCACAAGTTGGAAAAGAGATCCACCTCACTAACGATGCCTTCACAAATCCAATGCTCGACATCAATAGCAAAAAAAAAAGACCAATATCAAATCGGGCCTTTGGAAAATGAAAGAGATAAAATTGTAGTCACAATGAACAATAGGTTTACTTCTGCAAATAGAATTAGTCAATCAGGAGAATGATATGAGACAACTTTGCATAATAATCAATGATTAAAAAATATGCTATCTTCAATGATCTGCACAACCAATGATGGAGCAATCCACAATTATGATAGGGTTTATTTAATTTTTTGATATTCAAGTACAAAGCTTTGTTGAAAATATATTAGCTTGTGTAGTGATAGTAAAATTATGTGAAATTTTTGTGTTGATTTTGACAATATAGTGTGTAGATGGTGTACAAACACATGGAAACTATTTAAAGGTGTCATTTTTTGCAAACATTGATGGTATGTTGTATTTCAGGAGCTTTGATGTGTTAGAAGCAATCAAGAAAGAAGAATGAGAGGTGGGGGGGGTGAATCAGTCTTCACCGGATCTCAAATTAAACTTCAAGACATTAATAGATAAACCATAACAATAACAGATAAGTAAATTAGCAACACAATGCACAACACCAGGATTTTGATGTGTAAAACCCAGTTAACAGAAAAACCACAGTGGGAACCTACCCACAATAAGATGATATTATGCAATAGTATGTAAAAATATTACAATGGGGAATGCACATGCATTCAGGCACACTACCTATAGCTCACTGCTCAAAAGATATATGCCCCAAAGGCTACAACCCTCAGAGAAGTCTCACTGACTTACAATATGATTCGGACTACAATCTGGAAGTAAAAAACTACAATAATAGCATCTACAAATGTTTGATGACAGTTTCAGTTAAGCATAATTGTCTACTCTACAACACCAATCTCACCACAACACTTTGTTGAATGATATATCCTTGTTCTCACTTTTACCTCTCTCTAATAATGGAGACACAATATCGACACCTAGATTACATAAGTATATCACCTATATATACAAATCATCAACTTTGATAACAAGGTCGACTAAAACCCTCAACTCATAATTACAAAAATTACATTACACGATACAAAGATCAACCACCGGAACAATATTATGATCTATATTAAATATAATTGCCCTAATTCAATCTCCCAAATGATTACATCCACTGAAAATCCCACCAATATCATCTACAACACGCTACAATACCAGAAATACTGCAAAACACACAAATTATCACCAATTCATAGAAATCCCCAAAAAATCACACAATGATCAATGTGAATCACTAAAACTAATAGGAGATGAATAAGAAACACCAACAAGCATATTAGAATGATCTGGAATAGTTGCACCAACACCTCTTTTCAAATCTTCATCGGTCAACATCTCAAAGCTCAAGAAAACAACTAATCAACAACTATCATGAGGAAAGATAACTTGCGGAGAAGGGAAAGTGTGAGGTAATGAGTCACAAATTCATGGAAGTCCGCGTGTTGGAAAATACACTCTTACAAATGGGGCCCATTTTCAAAAAATGGGGGCCCGTTTATGCTTCGGGCTCTCGAGCTGAAAGGTAGTGGGGGTCCGAAGCAAAAAAAAATGGGCCCCCGTTTTGTTCTAAAATGGGGGCTCGCTTTTAAACAAAATGGGGACCCGCTTTTAAACAAAACGGGGGCCCGTTTTTAAAAACAGGCCCCCATTTCTAAATCGTATTTTTCCTTTTTTTTCCACAAGCCGCCCTTGTTTGAAAATGTGGGCCCGTTTTATGGAAGTTGATTCCACAACCTACCACTTGGCTTGGGATAAGGCCTGGGATATGCCTGGGATGGCCACCCCTGAGACATGGACCTACAAATTCAAATCTCCATGAATGAAAGCACAAATATG
Organism: Cryptomeria japonica; assembly: GCF_030272615.1. Lineage (NCBI taxonomy): Eukaryota > Viridiplantae > Streptophyta > Pinopsida > Cupressales > Cupressaceae > Cryptomeria > Cryptomeria japonica. The sequence goes on from NC_081410.1 coordinate 513,203,222, forward strand.
AACTTCAAAAATAGTTTATGTGTCTCTAATCAGAGAATTTTTATATGAAATTAAAACCCATTTCAAATTATACTGTCTAGATTCTAAATATGTAAATTTATTTAAAAATTAATTATTTTAACTATTTTTCATTTAATTTATACTAAATCGGGTCCATAAATTTGAAATATTAACTAGTTTTGTTAATTTAATAATAACTTTTTTATTTTAAAGAATTTTGGAAAAAAAATTATATGTCATCAATCTACACAAAATTCTTTTGTATTTAAAAAAAAAAAATCAAAAAATGTTAAGTTTACATCAAATTATGTGGGTCATACACGTCAACTTTTTAAAAAGATAATTATGACCATTAAAAAATTAATTAAAAAAAAAATATTACAAATAAAAATACAGAAAAATATGCTCATCAATATTCAGTGTGTTACAAACCATTTCCCAAAATGGTTTGAGAAAATAATTTTAATTGTGTCAAAAAGTGTGGGTCGTACACATGCATGGTATGGTCCTGAAACAGGCATTTTTAAAACATAGTTTTCAGAACTCCATTCAAAAAGTTATTTTTTATTATGTGGGTATTAAAATAAATTACATATTTGGAAAGTAAACTCAGAGGGCAATCTTTTATATTACCGACTTTTTCCAAGATTCAATCTCTAAGTGTTTCAAAATTTAAGCTCAAATGAGACAAAATCTTAAAATCATGGAAAACACTTCAACTTTTTGGCCAAAAAGTGGACTCATCTTCTTGCACTGACCAAGAACCAAATCATGAACCATCTAAAATAAAGATAGAAAAGACCATCCCAAACAATAATCCAAAATCTCAGCATAAGATCTGATCATACTAGAATATACCGAAGGGAATACCAGATTTTGCAAAATAGTGCTCAGCAAAATAAAACTACAAAATCGAATAAAAAATCCTTTCCAAACTCACTAGAATAAATCGCAGGAATATGTTGACATCAATGACAAAAACATACCCTAGTAGTAGCAATGAACAACCAAACCCAACAATCTCCCCCTTTGGCATTGATGGCAACATATGAATGTAAAAACAATTCAATGCAAAGAAAGAAGATATCACTAGCAAACACCCCCTAAGATCAATATAGATAAAGTAATTTTTCACATGATCTCTCTCCCCCTTTGACAACAATGCCAAAGATCACCAAAATAGATAATCAAACTCTTTCCTAAAAGACAATCATGAATCTCTCTCCCCCTAGGACATGCAGTCAAATCAACAAACTACTCCAGTAGAGGAGCAACACCAACTCATCGATCCCAATAAAAGAATAAGGCTCTGAATTCCACTGAATCGATGCAACTTAATGCATCTAGTTGTCGTCAAGAGAGGTGAGGACCCCTAACTTGTCTCTCAGATAGAAAAATGCATCTATAGGCAAAGGCTTAGTGAAAATATCAACAATTTGTTCCTTTACAGTAGATACATATTCTAGCTTCACCTTTTATTCACCGACTTTCTCTCTGAAGTAATTATATTTGATTTATATATGCTTAGTCTTTGAATATTGCACCGGATTCTTAGACATTTTTATAGCACTGAAATTATCATAGTATATAATAGTAGGCTCATCTTAAATAACTATGATATCTTTCAACATTTGCTTCATCCAAGCTATCTGAGTGCAATTACTAGCAACAACAATGTACTCAACTTCAGCAATAGATAAGGATACTAAATCCTCTTTCTTGTTGGCCCATGAAACTAGCTTCTTACCTAAAAACAATGCTCAATCGGTAGTACTCTTCAAATCATCAACATCACCTGCCCAATTTGCATTAGTGTAAGCACACAACATGAAATCATCACTATTTGGATACCATAAACCATAATATTCAGTTCCCTTTAGATATCTGAATATCCATTTAACAACAATGATATGACTCTCCTTCAGATCAGCTTGATATCTAGCTACCATACACACATCATACATAATGTCAGTCCTAGTCTAAGTAAGATATAATATTGCACCAACCATATATCTGTACAAACTCTGATTAGCTTTAGGAGATTCATCATTTTTAGTAAATTTACAACTAGTCACTGTAATACCCTAAAAATGGTCATCTAAACCATGAGCCCCTAATCTCGACAATGTCACCAAGGTCCTAACCAAAGGCAATTAAATAAATCTTGAGCACACAATTAATTCTAAAATCATCCAATGTCACATGGCAAAATCAATCATCAATATTAATTAAATATTTATTTAATTAATTAAATCATTCCAAGTAAATCATTTTAAACAATTATCTTATTTATTTTAATTAAATATCCTAGCATATATAATTAAATAAATCAAATTGCCATAAATCTTCAAAAAAGGAAACAAATTAATTGACAAAAAAGAATTAAAATTTGAGAAAAGAAATCAATTGGAGATAATCTTGAAAAAAAAAATTAAAAATTGATAGATAATCTCAAAGAAAGCAATTAAAACAATTAAATATTAAAATTGAATGAAATAGATAATAAATCAGTTTTTTCCTGATTTTATCTTAATTTTAGTTCAATTTCGTTTAAATCAGTTTTTTCTTGATTTAATCTTAATTTTAGTTCAATTTCCTTTAAATCAGTTTTTTCTTGATTTAATCTTAATTTTAGTTCAATTTCCTTTAAAACCATCAATTCACCTGGATTGTGCTTCCTCTTAGAAAATCTTGACTGCACATCATCATTTGATCTTAGCTATTGGTGTCTTTCTGAATTTTCTATAAATTCAAGCTCATCTCTCATTCAAAGAGAGGCTGGAGAATATATTGTTATTATACTATTTTTTCTCTAGACTCATTGATATATTGCATATTAATTGTTTCATATTGATTAAATCATTTAGCTTAATATTGCTTAAAACTTGTTAGATTAATATTGCATCCATCTAGCATTTATCATGTTCATATAGATAAAATCCTTCGTCTTGATGTTGTCTAGTCATTGGTATTGCTTATAATCTGAGAGCAATCTTATCTCGCATCTTTTAGAAGGCAATGGGTCGATTTGTTATGGTTTATTATTCATTGATTATAGCTGATTAACCATGCATGTAATGACTTGATTGAAGTGTTGTGCTTATAGATACAGGTTCACTTTTCACACACACATTCTTGGCACCCACCATAGGGCTCGAACCCACAACTACAAGATTTCTAATTTTTCTTGAACAAATTTAATGTTTGGTTTTTATAACTAATAAATATGTGTTAAATTTGTAGATAAAAATCTTTCTTTTTGTTTGTTCTTTTATCACAGTCAAAAAGGGTCTCGGTTTGGAGAGCATAACCTTTTATTTAATCATTGGATCTCAACCAATTATTTATATGTTGTTGAAAACCATGTTTTCTACAGGTTCACTGAACGGATTTGCCTAAATATTTTTGGTTTGAAAGTTATGATTGACAGAGTGTAGGACTATCATTTTACCTATTCTTCTGTGATAGTCAAAAATGGTCTCGGTTCGGAGGGCATAACTTTTTATTGAATCGTTAAATCTAACCCAAATTTTAATATGTTTTGTAAAAGCAAGTTTTCCACATTTCCACCTATGCGATTTTCCAAATTGTTTCGGGTTCAAAAGTTATAAATGACAGAGTGTAGTACTATAAAAAATTGTCATAACTAGGATAGTCATAAAATGGAAATTCTTGTTAGATTAGTTTAATTTACAGTTTACATGATAGAATTTTATTTTGATGAATTTTTTTATGTTATTTTGGCAACTAATTTTGAGCTTTTAATGTTTGCAGGATGCTTGTCAAAGAATCTATCAATCAAACATACGCTTGCCAAAGAATCAAGAAGAAAATGACTACTGACATATTGGTTTTGCAGGTTGCCTAAGGAGAATCGACTAAACATTGTGTATTCATTTAGTATTTTCTTAGGCACTTAAATTTCTAGCTAGTTAAAGAAAAAATATGTCTTTCGTGTTCTCAGAAAAATCTAAGAGGTAGGAGAGTATGCTCTTGTCTTTTATAGACAATCAGAAATCCAAACCCTCAAAGCTTTTTTCTAAGTTTTGAGACTTGTGTACCTTTAGCGGGCCTGTCATAGTGGGAAAAAGTAATCACCCTGTGAGAACGACCCAAGTTTGTATAGCTAAACCTAAGCATTCCAACTCACTATAATAAATAGGCCTCTGGTGATTAAAGTCTCAGAGGATGGGATTATTTGAGTTTTCTCTTTAAGATCTCTCATATCGAGCATTTTGTAGGGCCTCACGGTCTCAATCACGTTTACATGACTACATCTTGTTTCGGTACCTTGTTGGGCTATAGGCCTCAATCATGCTTGCATGACTTCAAGGGGTAATTTCAAACAGAATTCCTGACTAAGAACTATAAGATAGAAGCTACCTGATTCACCTTCGAAAGGTTGATAATCTTTGTGCAAGAGAGATAGTAACTCTCCCAAGACACTTGCCATATCATGCCCCCATTAGCATTTGGAGTCGGCTAATACAACATTGAGAATCCATTGTGTGAGACTCAATGGTCATATTCTGATTAGCTATTGGGTGTGTACCTAAGTCAGCAAGCAAAGGTTTTCTTCTCTAAGCCAGCTTCCATAGGGTTAGCATGCTATGATTGAATTATTATATATCTTGCGTGTTTTCTGTGTTTTCATCCCTGAAACTGAAAATGAAATACTAAAACTAGAGAAAACAAATGAAACAATATCAAACAATTTAGTGATAAACTCTATCTGTGTCCAAACTGGTCTTTGTCAGTCATCAAAACATCAATCCTTATCAAAAAATGGTAGTCATCAGTCATTGAAACTTTGTTTGTCAGAATCTCATCTCTGTCCAATCCTCTGTCATACGAATTCCTGATCTTGTTAGTCAAGATAGTCAAAATTGTCTAAAATAGTCTACAGCGAGCCTAAAACTGGTTATCATCCTCCTGAGCATAAACAACCTTGATAGTGTACCTCTGCCATTGCATTGCATGATTTTGTCAATCATCTTTAAGTTAGTCCAAACAAACATCTTATCAAACATAAGTTAACTTGGATAACATCTTACACAAGATAGATCATTCCTGAAACCAGACCAGATCTTAAGTTACTTCTCTCAATCACTACGTTAAATGAACTACTAGCTACAATTTGATCTTGACTTCTGCAACACATCTCGCTCTCGGTCTTGTCGATTAAACATGCTTCAAACCAGAAGCTCTTCTAAATTCTGACAAAATTAAGAAGCCCATTGATCCCTTAGCTCCAACTCCAACAACTACCTTTGCTCAAATGCTTCAAGATATCAAGAAAGAAATGTATGACCTGAAAATCCAAGAAAATGAATCAATGACTCCTTTTGAAAAACAAATGCATGATATGAAGAGTGAGAAACTTCAAGGAATGCTAAAACAATTAGGTGATTTGATGATTAGATACCAGAAAATAATTGACAATCAAAGACCAAATCTCATACAAGATCACAAAACACCTTTGCCAAGTCATAAAGACATTTCCTCCAAATATTCCCTAGATAGACAATTTACACCTTTGGGGCAATCTATTGAGTCAGCTTTGGAAGAGCTTCTTAAGAATAATCTTATCATATTGCCTAAAAAGACCACATGGGGATGTGTAGTTTTGAATAGTTACTGTGTATATCATAGGCATAACAAACATAAGACTTCAATGTGTATGGAATTAAAACATAAGATTCAAGATCTCCTTGATGATGGTGTCATTGAAATTGAAGATCCTAATGACTCACCTAAAGAAAAAGAAGGAACTACTTCTAAGAATAATCAAAATCATGAACCTATGTCTAGCAAGGCTCTATATGTAGCCTCCATCCCTTCCATGATGCCTTCATCTCCTAAAACTTCTCAGCAACAATCCATACCATCTCCTTCAAACAATGAAACTTCTCGTATTTACCTTGAAGGGCTATCTCCTATGGAAATCCAAGTTAATGCTAATATCAATACAAGTATGAAAAATATGGAGACCTTCCAAGAATCCCCTACACCTATGAAAAATCCTATTCCTTCCTTAGAAGTGACTCCATGTCAAGAGGATAATCTAGAAAATAAAAAAATAAGTCCTACCATAAATCAAGATCAAGACACCAAAACTCCTCAATCCCACCTAATGATTGAAAAATATCCTATTCTCCTAGAATCCCATGATGATCCCCTTATACCTTTCCATTTCTTCCAAGATGAACTCCTTCCATCTCAAGAGCAAAGAATCCTTCCAAATCCCATTCCTAATCCACTTCCTAAGCAAGATCATGATGCCTCTTCCACCTTTTCAAATGATCCTATTCAAAATGAAGAGTCAAACACCTTATCCAATGATCCTCTTCCATGTCAAGATCAAAGTATCCCTTCATCTCCTTGTCATAATCCTCCATGTTCAGCTCAAGGATCCATCATGCCTATAAAGCCCTCTCATGATCCTATTATTCCTTGCAAGACACCTCCACCTCAAAATGAAGTTGCCTCTAGCATCAAAAGTAAGAAGAAACCCTTCGTTAAAAAGATCTTTCAAAGCATGCATTATCAAAGAAAAGGGTTAGACATTCATGGAAAAGGTATATTAGAAACCTCTGCTATCAAAGAAAATCTTGATTATAATGGCTACATTTCTCACTCTCAAGATGTTGGTATCCCTCATAAATCCTACATTTCTCCAATTAAATCCAAATATACACTTTCCCCATCATCACTTCCATCCATTCTAGGTCCCTATATCCCTCCATCCCTTATGAAGGATCAACAAAGGCACACATCTTTGAGTACCTTCTATCCATCTAAAATACCTCCATATCATTCCTATCCATTCATACATTCTTTTCCTTCTCCAAGCAATTTGGATGCCAAGCATAAAAGTCATAAGTCAAGTAATCCACATGTATTCAAGGATCAACATGTCCCATCTAATCGACATGTCAAAACAAAGCAAAATATGATCCAAAAAGAAAAAGAAGAATACAAAAAGCCACAAAGGCCCACAAAGAAAGAAGAAAAGTCAAAAGTTATATGGGTTCCTAAGGCACTTGTACAAGCAATGCGCTCTAAGGAACTAGAAAAGCATGAAAAATCATAAACCATGTGGATCCCTAAGTAGCTGCTTGAAGCACAACAGTCTAAAGAAAAATCAAAATTGACATCCAAAATTGTTGTTCCTCCATCCAAACCTTCAGAGTCTATTCCTCCATCACCTCCTTCATCCATTTTGGGTTCTTATGCCCCAAAATTTGTAACCTTTCCTCCATCCAAATCTCAAAATCTAAGATTCACTTCTCCTCCATATGTCCACCATCCCTCAAGGCATGTGCCAATGTTGATCTTTCCATCTAGCCATACACAATTCTTCCAATGTCCCATCCACTATCCAACACCTCTTTTTCACCCTTCCATCCCTCTTATACAATCCTTTGCGTAAGTCCTTGCCCTAGTTTCATTTCATTATCCTACCAACATCTTCGAGCATACCTTCATAGCCACTGTCTATTGCAACTCATATTCTAGGGGTAACATCCAAAGCAGCGAGACGTTGGGGTCCTTCTTCCATCCCCTCTCATGCCTCCATTATCTTTCAAATAAAAAAGAAAAAGAAAAAAATGATGAAAAAGTGAAAAATAAATAAATAAATAAATAAAGTAAAGAGAAATAAATTCGTCCTTGTGTGAAAACCACTTCTTGTGGCGCCTTGAGAAAGTACCATGATGAAAACTTGGAAAATAGGCATCATGCATAATCCATTATCCTTTTGCACTTTACACTGGGGGCAAGTTTCATCCATGTACATCCATCTATTATCCTTCATCCTCCATTATCCCTCATTCGCTCTATCTACATTCATATCCCTTTTCCACCTTTGATCTTGACAAGGTTAAGGATCCTTGCAGGCTTCATGTGTCCTATTTATTACACTTTATCTAGACCCTTTAGCTCCTATCCATTGCTCACTTACATCCTTCATTACTCCCTTGTGATCTTGCTTATCATATCTGCCTCCTATCCAAATCTATCCCTTGATCTTGATCAGCACTATGGACAAAATGCAAAAACATGTTTTCCACAAACCTCTTGACATGACCACTTCTTTGGACCATATGGCTTTGTTAGGCTATATCCTTGCTTCACATTGCTAAAGTCTTTACATTGCTAAAATCCTTGCTTTACATCGCTAAAATCATTGCTTTACATTGCTATATCTAGACCCTGTGCTTGGATTAACATTGTGAGATAGTCCTTGAAAGTGTCCACCACCATTCGCTTATCCATTCATATACCCAAAATCCCTTTTGCCTTGCTAGACACTAGGGGAAAACATTAAAAAATCAGAAAAATCAGAAAAAGTCCTTAAAAAATCCTAAAAATCAAGAAAATGTCCTACAAAAATCCTAAAAATCAGAAAAAGTCCTGAAAAATATCCTAAAAATCCTAAAAAGTCCTGAACAAAATCATAAAAATTCTTGAAGAAATCCTAAAAATCATAAAATGTCTTGAAGAAATTCAAAAAAAGAAAAACAGAAGAAAGAAAGGAAAAAAGAGAGAAAATGCCTTGGTGAAAACCTGGTAAATAGGCACCTCGGTAAAAAATAAAACAAAAATGAATCTCTGCCAAGAAGGTGAAAACCTGGTAAATAGGTGTCTCTTGTACTCAAGCACTCCATCTATCAACGCAACGTTGGCATTCCCACTTTCATGCATCTTTGCTTTCGCTTGTACATATATTTCAGTCACTTTGTGACATCCTAGTTCGTTGGAACCCTCATGGCTTGAAATCGATCAATGTCCTAGTCTTAGGTAGTCCATAGAGCACATTACATGTCCTAAGAAGTATCAATCAAGTCAACCTTACGTCAGTGAAACTTGGTCGTTCACTCTGAGTTAGTTACCTATCTCTTGACTACTGAAGAGTTTTATCACTGAGTTAACAAGAAAAACAACATAATGGAAAACAATCACTAAGCTATTTGAGATATGCATGAAAATTTTGTTTGTGTGTTATCTTTTATATTGGTTTTCGATTATTATCCCTCTGAGTAACTCAAGGAAGTCTATCTTGACTAAGAGGAGCAAGGATTGGGGGCATAATATTTTCTTTGTTTTCTGCTTGTAGGAATGATCCCAATGATCTGGAAACATCTAAATTAGCCAAGTGTCTATGATAAGAGCCTTCACATCAAGGTGGAATCGCCTCACATACCTCGACTCCACTTATTTGAATGCTACAGGGAGGTTCCCATCATACCTTTGTTCATTTTGAAGGAATTTCTTCATTGTGCAATCCACGTCCATGCACAATCTATCCAAGGATATGAACGAGAAAAAAAGGGTCATTGCAGACAAGATAATTAATATTGCTCATGAAAAGAAATGAACTCTATTCTGCATGCTATAATTGTAAAATGCTCGATGATGACAATTAAGCTTTTCAAAGTCCAGTGACTAGGTTTAGGTTGCATCTCATTTTGCATCTCATCTTGCATTTCATTCTGCATTCTGTGAATTTTGAGTGATTTTGGTATAGTAACAATGCTTCCTCTTTGTCTGTTGAATGAGAGTTGGAGCATCATCATTTCTTCACTAAGTGGTCTCTTTTCATCATTTCTTTGATTGAGTACTTATGTTTTGAGATGTTTAGCTGCATACATAAGCATATTATATCAATTCATACATTCACTATCATTCATTTGCATTCATCTTATTGCATAGAAAAATTAAAAAAATAAATTTGCATTACTCATTTGCATTATCATTTATTTGCATATGAAAAGAAAGAAAAATAGACACCAATATTCCATTTTCATTCATTCATCTATACTGAAAGGAAATGCATACATATAGAATAAATCATATAGAGCAACATCTCATAACCAATCAACACAAGTGCGATGAAATCAAATCACGAGCTTGTAAATCGGCTGTCCTGAGTGCATTTTCGGGATCAAAATCGAAAATCAAGATCATTTTGCTAGTCAATTTTAAAATTTGGACCACTTAGCACTCTTTTCATCAAAAGCTCCTTCTCTCTTCTAATTACACTCAATTTCTCGCAAATCAACGTTGAATCTCAATTTAATTTCTACAAATCAACTTTGCGCTCAATTTCTCGCTAAAATTTCAAAAATTCCTCTGAATCAATTTGTGCTCAAACAACTTATCATCACTCAAAATTTCCTATCATCATGTACCCTCACTATTTTTTGATTTCACTCCCGAGGGGGCATACTCATGACCTTATGACCTCACATTCTTCAATGTTGAGAAAATTTTTAAATCTTCATTGAAAGTCAAGCAAAAATCTTTTCAACTAAAAGAAAATCAAATAAGACCTCATCACTAGGGGCATCTCAACTTCATCGCTTTATATCAAGTTGAGATTTCTCAATCATCTCATCCAAATCAATCTCTAGGGGCATATCAGTTTCATCACTTCATATCAAGCTGATATTTGTCTTTTATTTGAATCAATCTCTTAATGTTAATCAGTTCCATCGCTTTTCATCGAGCTGATTTTTTTGTTTAAACTCAATCAAGGGTTTAAAGAGTATCTTTAATCACACTAAATCTAAATAGGTGTTACCTTTTTATTCATTTCTTGATCAAGCTGAACAGTTTATCTTCATTGTATCTTGATCAATCAAGTTCAAGATTGATTTTTTTATCATCACTCACTGTATCTAAGTTCAATCAAGTTCTAGATCAGTAAGATTCGCTTCTTGATCAATCAAGTTCAAGTTCGGTATCTTTTGTTTTCTATCGTTCCTGTTGGTGTAAATAATTATTCATCATGGATATTATTACACTTACTTAAGTTTACTTAGGATAATGCATTTTCATAATAGTTTGGGTATGAGACACTTGGGTGTTTGTGCCACATTGGGATAGTGTGTGTAGGAGAAATTCCACCTTTTATGGTGTTGATTTTGTTGTTACACTCCACATTCAGTGGGTGAGCCACCTCATGTGGACTGTTATATTATTTCTCCTACCTACCCACACCTATTTCCTACCTACCCTTGTTTCTTATTGAGCCACATGTCATGTTTGTGTGCTCACATATCCCTAGCCTTGCCTATATAAGCAAGCTCATCTTCATTGTATGTAACTATTGAATCCAGTTGATTATTGTTGATCATTTCTATTGATGAGAATACAGTTTATTCTTGTCCTATGTCGTGTCTCTATTTTGTACATTTCATTGAGCTCTTGATCTTGGCAAAATCCAACATGGTATCAGAGCCATTGGGGCTTCATTGATTTGTCTTCAAGAGGCATTATTGCGACGTCAAGAGGTAGATCTGAGGAGCAGCATCTTTTGGAGGCATCGTAGACCAGATCCGACCTCGCCATTGCATCCAGAAGGCCGTTTCCATGAATTTTGGTTATAAAGTTGGCCTATTTTGGTGAGAAAATTTTTTTCTCCAATTTTGCTATATTCGTATGGATTTTCAATTTTTTTATATAATTTTTCAAAAAACAAAAAAAAATTTCTCTGAAAATTTTCAAAAAATAAAAAAATTCCGAAAGCAAAAAAAAATTGAGAAAAAAAAAATTAAAAAAAAAATCAAAAAGTGGTTTTTTGGGGGTCCGCAGACCCCCCCCCCCCATGACCCGCAGGTTGCAGATTGCAGGTCTGAAGTCTTTGTCACCGCACGTACCACCTGTCAGCCCCCGTTCACTCACCGCCACCTGTATCCTATCTGCTGCAGTGCTTTTAACTCATACCCAGCACCGGTTGTACCTGCCAAAGACCTTCGAGAAGACTCGCCACCACCGCCCTGCATCTTCTGTCGTCCGCCAACGCACCTCCTCCTGACGCCTCCCCCGCTTCCTGGCCGCAACTTCCTCCAACGGCTCCCGCATGCACCTCCCAGCAACACCACCAGCGCCGGCTCCTCCCGACACCACCAGTGCTTCACTCCCTCCGGCCTCCTTCCTGCACGCCACTGGTAGCTCCCCGCTTCGCCGGCGACCACGAAGACCGGAGAACCTGCGCCCGCCACGTGGCAGGCGGCCACTGGCCTGTGAGTTAAACCGTACACACGTCATCTTTCATACAGAGTGCCACATCATCCATACGGCCGCCACGTAGATGCCATTGTACAGTGCCCAGTCAGCAAATCCGTATGGTATGGATTGCACAGTCATCCGCACAGTCACCTGCCACGTCATCCGTCCGTACAGTACAGACGCCCAGTTAGCAGAGGGCGAAGTTTTTGCAACAGTCATACAGCCGTCAAATTTAACATAGTGAATTGCTGACATCAGGGCCACATCAGTAGGGTTTGAAAATTTTTGGACCCCCCTCTCATTTGCATTTTTGATTTTGCAGTTCAACTTCAAATGGCCATTACTTGCTTATTTTTACTCCTTTTTTCGAGCAATTTCTTTTTGAAATGGGCTAGAATTTCATGCTCTCCATAGTGGTGAAGAAATTTTTTGATTTTGATGCACGAATTTTTCAGAAAATGCAGTTTTTGGTGACTGTACCTGAGTAATCCTAGTTTTTGCAACTTCAGAGGCTTCGTTTGGGGTCATACGACCTCCTTTTTAGGTGCCGTTTTTTTTTGAAAGTGCATATTTTTTCATCTACTTTCACATGATGCTATCAGATTGATGCCATTGTAAGTAGAAATTGTACTTTCAGATTTTGGCCATTTTTGGCTCTCTTGGTACTTGTATATTTGCTTGAATCTCAGTTAGATTCATTGCACTATTGATTGAAGTCTCTTGTATCTCATTTGAGAAGTTGTAAAATTTGCATCATAAGTCAACTTTGCCTTGTTTTGCAAGTGGCTCATTGTAATCGCACTAAGTATAAAGTGCCAAAATCATCACTTTGGGGGGGGGGGGGTACTTTGATTGAGTGAATTTTGGGGGGTGTCTCTTGTGCTTTTGTGCTCTTGTGTTCCTTCCTTTTTGCTGCTATGGGTTCTTCTAAGTTTCCTCTCTTAACTCCACATAATTATGCTACTTGGAAAATTGATGCATGGAGTAAACTGATGGAAAAAGGACTCACTCATTACATTGATGGAACTATTGTTGCTCTAGCTGATCCTAAGGTTGATCCAGTTGGTCACTTAGATTGGCTCACTAAAAATATCATGGCAATTGGTACCTTAAGAAAGTATGTATCAAAGGATCTCATTTTTCATATTGAGAAATGTACTCTAATCAAGGATGCTTGGCAAAAGTTTCAAGACTTGTATGGTCAAGTTGATGAGATTAGGGGATATCAAATTGATAGTGAGCTCACCATGTTAGATCCCAAGAACTTTGATACTATACAAGATTATGTCACTAAGGCAAATGAGTTGAGGGCACAACTCAAAGATTGTGGCATTGATAAGAAGGATACTCAATTGATATTCAACTTGATAGGCAAGCTTCCACAAGAATATGCAGCATTTGTTTCTAGTTTCCAAACCCATAGGATGATAATGGGTTCAAGCTACACAATGCCTACATTTGATGCTTTCAATGAAATGTTGATGATGGAACAAACTAAGTTGATAAGCATGGGCATTCTTAAGGCTTCTAAGTCTCAAGCATTAGTGGCAAATCAAGGGAACAAAGGAAATCAAGGAAAGGACAACTCAAACAAGAAGAAATGGAAATCAAAGCCTAAAGAAAAAGCACCATCTTCTCCAAAACAAGAAAATTCATTCTCTTCCAAGAGAGATAATTCACCAAAGAGAGAGAGACCTACTTGTGCTTATTGTAAGAAGATTGGTCATGAGGAGCATCGTTGCTATTCTAAGAAGATTGATGAGCTCACACATATCATCAAAAAGCATAACATTGATTTGCCTAAAGTCGACAAGAAGGATGATTCATCAACTTCCACTTCCTCAAATTCAAAAGGAAAAGGGCAAGCATTCATGGCTTCTACAAGTGGAAAGACTCACTCTTTTGGAACAAGAAAAGGAAAAGCTCTATGTGCTACTATCAGTCATGATTCAGAGAGATGACTTCTAGATTCAGGGGCTTCTCATCATATGGCATCTTCGTAGTCTATGTTCTCTACATTTGAGCCTTGCACCATGCCACAGATTTTGATGGGTAATCATACATACATGGATGTGATTGGGAAAGGATCTATTGACATTGGGGATAACTCCTTCAATGATGTTTTGTGTGTACCCCACTTGACAAACAATCTCCTTTCTATCTATCAAATCACACATGGTGCAACTAAGAGAGTTGTGGAGTTCACACCTGACTCAGTTTTTATTAGAGACATGGAGACTAGAGCTATCATTGTGACTAGGGTGGTTGATCATGCATCTCAGTTATACTCCTTTTCAGATTCTGTTGATGATGATTTCACATTTGATGATTCTACACATGATGATCACACTTATTGTGATGGTTCAGATTTTGAGAACTTTGGACACTTGAACATGGGGATTCTCACATGTGACCCCATTCTTGAGTCGTGTATTTCATCTCCTCATATTGATATCACATCACCTATTGCACCTGATGATGCAGATAGTGCGATAGTTTTGCCTTCATGTGATTCAGTACAACAGGATATTCATTGTCTTCCAGCTTTAGATTCATGGGATGATTACTTGACAGATATTGCAGGTTTGTTTGTGGAATCCTACATTGCAGATTTGGGAGACATCATTGATGACATTCATCTTCTCTTTGATGAAGGTGATCCTTCTTCGATTGTTGTGAGGGCACACTCTGACCCTCTTGTTCATTCTCTACATGATCATTCTTTCGAGGTTGACATGATTGTGGATACTTATGTACAACCATTGGAGGAGGTCTCTTTATGTTTTGAGGAGACATGTGAGTCTTTGGAACATGTTCCACATCCATCTCCACTAGATCTTGGAGTCCCTTTTTCAGCAGTGTGGCACAGTTTACCACCTTTGGAAGGGGTATCTTTCAGCATCGACATGGGGACACTTGAGCAGTTTTCAGAGATTCCTTTCATCATGAGTTTTCTTCATACATCTTCCCTTCATGATTGGGGAGACTTCATGGATACACCTTTGGTTTTGTTTCTTCCTAAGGGGAGGAATGTTGTTCGACGTTCGTGGAGCAGTTTCTTCATACATCGAGCTTCTATCATTGGTGCAGATTCTCCATTGAGGGGGGGTCACAGTTTGACTTCTCTTCTTCTCTCATATGGGGGGGACTTTTTCCTCACATGGGGTTTTGTTCCTCACATTCTTCTATGAGAGTTCTCTTGCATAGCTTTCATCTCTCTTTTTGGGGTTTTTTCCCATTAGGTTTTTTTCTCTTTCCCCACTTTGTGAGAGATTTCATTGCATTGGTTTGCATGCATTTGCATTTTTACATGGGTACCTAACATGGCCTAGTAGCCGGGACCCATCTTGCATTTCTTAGTTGCATTGTAGACTTAAATGTGTTGGTGTAAATAACTATTCATCATGGATATTATTACACTTACTTAAGTTTACTTAGGATAATGCATTTTCATAATAGTTTGGGTATGAGACACTTGGGTGTTTGTGCCACATTGGGTTAGTGTGTGTAGGAGAAATTCCACCTTTTATGGTGTTGATTTTGTTATTACACTCCACATTCAGTGGGTGAGCCACCTCATGTGGACTATTATATTATTTCTCCTACCTACCCACACCTATTTCCTACCTACCCTTGTTTCTTATTGAGCCACATGTCATGTTTGTGTGCTCACATATCCCTAGCCTTGCCTATATAAGCAAGCTCATCTTCATTGTATGTAACTATTGAATCCAGTTGATTATTGTTGATCATTTCTATTGATGAGAATACAGTTTATTCTTGTCCTATATTGTGTCTCTATTTTGTACATTTCATTGAGCTCTTAATCTTGGCAAAGTCCAGCAGTTCCCAAGTTCAATCAAGTTGTAGAACGGTATCACATTAATCAGACTTTATTCAGCTTTGTCTCTTCGAATCAAACTAAACACCTCACTTTTTTATGTAGTTCATGATCAATCAAGTTCAGAACTGACATCTCCTAGACATCAAATTTTCTTTGAACCAATGCACTGCTCACACATTAATTCAAAGAGGGGCAAATGTAATACCCTAAAAATGGTCATCTAAAACATGAGCCCCTAATCTCGACAACATCACCAAGGTCCTAACCAAAGGCAATTAAATAAATCTTGAGCACACAATTAATTCTAAAATCATCCAATGTCACATGGCAAAATCAATCATCAATATTAATTAAATATTTATTTAATTAATTAAATCATTCCAAGTAAATCATTTTAAACAATTATCTTATTTATTTTAATTAAATATCCTAGCATATTTAATTAAACAAATCAAATTGCCATAAATCTTCAAAAAAGGAAACAAATTAATTGACAAAAAAGAATTAAAATTTGAGAAAAGAAATCAATTGGAGATAATCTTGAAAAAAAAATTAAAAATTGATAGATAATCTCAAAGAAAGCAATTAAAACAATTAAATATTAAAATTGAATGAAATAGATAATAAATAAGTTTTTTCCTAATTTTATCTTAATTTTAGTTCAATTTCCTTTAAATTAGTTTTATCTTGATTTAATCTTAATTTTAGTTCAGTTTCCTTTAAATCAGTTTTTTCTTGATTTAATCTTAATTTTAGTTCAATTTCCTTTAAAACTAAGAAAAGCATCCAATCACATCAATTCATCTGGATTGTGCTTCCTCTTAGAAAATCTTGACCGCTCATCATCATTTGAACTTAGCGGTTGGTGTCTTTCTGAATTTTCTATATATTCAGGCTGATCTCTCATTCAAAGAGAGGCTGGAGAATATATTGTTATTATACTATTTTTGCTCTAGACTCATTGATATATTGCATATTAATTGTTTCATATTGATTAAATCATTTAGCTTAATATTGCTTAAATCTTGTTAGATTAATATTGCATCCATCTAGCATTCATCATGTTCATATAGATAAAGTCCTTCGTCTTGATGTTGTCTAGTCACTAGTATTGCTTATAATCTAAGAGCAATCTTATACTCACATCTTTTAGAAGGCAATGGGTCGATTTGTTATGGTTTATTATTCATTGATTATATCTGATTGACCATGCATGTAATGACTTGATTGAAGTGTTGTGCTTACAGATACAGGTTCACTTTTCACACACACAGTCACCATAGGCATTCCAACTAGTTTAGAATCATCTAATCCAAACTTCTTCAACAGTTCCTTTACATACTTAGCTTGAGATATAATGATACCTTTTTGTGTCTATGCAATGTGCAAACCTAAGAAAAATTCCATCTCAAATTCTTTTTACATATCACTGGCAAATTTCATACTCATATCATCATCACAACCAAAAATAATGTCATCAACAAAGACTTCAAAAACAATGACACCTTTGACAAATCCCAATTTTAGCAAGTATTTGTCTAATCGAGAATACTAGGCTCTAGGAGCTTGTTTCAATCCATAAAGTGATTTCTTCAACTTACATACCATGTCTCCATCATCTGATAGTAAAAATCTATCAGGATGTTTAATGTAAACTTCTTCTAAATCACCATTCAAAAATGCAGATTTGACATCCATTTGATATACCTTGAAATCTTTATAAGAAGCATAAGGAAGCAACAATCTAACAACTTCAATTCTAGCAACCAGAGTAAATTTTTCTTCATAATCAATCCCTTCTTGCTATGAATATCCTTTGCAAACTAGACTGGATTTATCTAACTACTTCACCGACATTATTCAGTTTGTTCCTAAAACCCCATTTAGTACCAATAACATTTTTATCCTTAGGTCTAGGATCAAGCTCCCAAGTATTGTTCGTTTCAATCTTATCTAACTCCTCTTCCGTGGCTCTAATCTAGTTATCATATTTACAGGCTTCAACAACATCTTTAGATTCAACTTTAGAAATCAAACATATTTATTTTGTAGCTAACCTTCTTTCAGTCGTAACTCCTTTATTCTTATCACCAATAATCTGATTCTACGAATGATTCAATCTTACATACCTTAGAGTCTTTTGTTTGTTCTAATCTTCAGGTTCTTGCACATCCTCACCATCAGCAACAACAACATATAGATTTACGATCTCTACCAGATCATTCTTCTTAGGCTCTTCAGGCTGAATAGGAGCTGAAACAACATGTTGACCTTCATCATAAGCTTTGATCTCCTTTCCAAGGTTTTCATCCACATTCACAATTGCACTCTCAACTATCTTTCTTAGTCTCTTATTATAACACTGGTAGGCTTTTCTATTTTTAGAATATCCCAAAAAGATACCTTCATCACTTCTAGCATCAAATTTTCCAATATGCTCATCTATCTTGATATAGCATTTTCTACCAAAAAAATTGAAATATTTCATAGTAGGAACATGACCAAACCAAATCACATAATGGGTCTTACCGGTATCACCTTTGATATGAACTCTATTGAATGCATAGACTGCAGTGCTAATAGCTTCTCTCCACTAGACCTTCAGAACATTCCTTCAATCAACATGGTTCTTGCAACATCTAAAACAATACAGTTCTTCCTTTCAATAATTTGATTCTATTATGGGGTCCTAGGAGCAGATAGCTATCTTATGATTCCATGCAACTCACATAAAGAATTGAACTCACCATAATATAATTCTACACCTCTATCAGATCTCAGACACTTCAACTTCAATTTGGACTCAGTTTCAACTTTATCTTTGAATATCTTGAATTTCTCAACTGCTTATTATTTTTCCTCAAAAATGATAACCCACATCATTTAGAAATAATCATCAATTAGTAACATAAAGTATCTATCACCCTGCACACTTGTAACATTTGTAGGTCCACACAGGACAATATGCCCAAGATCTAACAATCCATCTAATGTGTACCATTTTCTCTTGAAAGAAATTCTTGTTTGCTTAGCCAATTGACATTCCTTAAATACCAGATTAACAAGTTTAACAATCTTAGGCAAATCCCTAACAACGTGTGTAGAACTAATCTTGATCAATGAGTCAGAGTTTACATGACATTCTTCTATGCCACAACCAACTCTCATATATATTAGCAACCAAACAACTTTTATCACTAGCATTGAAATGAAAAATGTTACACTCAGTCTTAGTTCCAGATGTAATCTCTATACCAGAGGCATTCATGATCTTTCTTTTACCATATTTGAATTGTAGATCATAACCCTTATCAATAATCTATCCAACACTTGGAAGATTATGATTCAAACCTTCAACATACAAGACATCATCAGTGTTAATCTTTCTATAAAAAGAAATAAAACCTCTCCCACGGATTTCCAAATTTAACTATTCCACCATCATACCTTTCCATGCTTACAAATTTTCTTTCTTCACTAGTCATATGATGTGAAAAACCACTGTCAATCACTCATTCACCTTTCTCTTCTACCTTAGCAGCCAAAGATTTCTCCTCAACAGAGCAATTAGTGGAATCAATAGGCACATGTCTATCTCTTTTAATGACAATAAACATAACTTCATCTTCTTTTGATTCTTCATCTGTAACACCTCCATCTGCAACATAATAATAGTTCTTCTGGTTCCTAAACTTGCGGTTAGACTTATAAGGATAATTAAACTTTTCTCGGTTCTCATATCTGTCATCTCTACCAAACTTATCAAGTTTGTCATACCTATCCATTCTCTCTGGACATCTATAAGAAAAATTTCCTATCTTATTACAAGAAAAATAAATTCAAGGGCAACTTCCCACCATACTTACTGGCACCTTTAGGCAATCTTTGGGCAGTCGATGCTTCAATCTCATCAAGCTCTCTTTCTTGTTGTTCTATCTGTCTCCTTTGTCTTTCATATCTGGATATCCTACACTCATCGGTATCATATTTCTACTTACCGGACATAGATGTTGATGCTTTGAATGTTGTCTCAGACTTTCCATGTGATTCTCCAAATTCACTCAGCTCAAATGCAATGAGTTTTCCAACCAATACATTGCTTCTTACTATAGTTACACTCCAGACCTCATCAATAGCAGCAACCTTGTTTATAAGCAGGAGGTAAATATTTTAGCACCTTAGCAACAATCTCATCTTCTTCAATATTTCCACTGGCAGATTTGATAACAAGGAAAATCTCATTAACCTTAGCCATGTATGATTGTGTGTTCTCATCATCTCCATATTCAATGTCTCATAATTTCCTTTCAAACTTTTCAACTTAGCAACTTTCACTTGACTATCACCTTCATACAAGATCTCAAGCTTCACCCAGATCTCATGTGTGGTCTAAAGTATCATAACATTTGTCATTTTAGAGTCAGTCAGGGCACTGAGAAATTCTTCCTTCACTCTGATGTTATATTTAGCTTCATTAACCTCATCAGGAGTGGATGGTCTATTCTGAGGAACAACATAGAAATTCTTAGTAATCTTACAATAATCCTCTCAAGGAAATTTCAAATGCACCTCCATCCTTTTCTTCCATACAGTGTAGTTTCTTGTATCAAACCTCAAATTTTCCTTCTTGAAAAGAATACCTTGAGCTTCCATCTCGAATCTCCTCAAGCAAATAATATTTTACTGGAGGATCTAGCTCTGATACCAATTTTTAGCAGCAATCAAGCAGGAAGACTGAGAGGGGGAGTGAAACAGTTTTCATCGGATCTCCTCAAATTAAACTTCATGACATTAACTGATAAACCACAACAATAAAAAATAATAAAATTAACAACACAATAGACAACACGAGGATTTTGACATGGAAAACCTAGTTAAGGGAAAAACCACGGTGGGAACCTACCCACAATAAGATGATACTCTGCAATAGTATGTGAAAATATTACAATGGGGAATGCACATGCATTCAAGAACATTTTCTGGAGCTCACTGCTCAAAAGATATATTCCTAGAAGGCTACAACCCTCAGGTAAGTCTCACTAAATTAGAATATTATTTGAACAACAATCCAAAAGTAATGAACTACAATAATAACATCTACAAATGCCTGATGACAGTTCCAATTAAGCATAGTTGTCTTCTCTGCAACACAGATCTCACCACAGCACTTCATTGAATGATATATAATTGTTCACACTTTTACCTCTCTCTAATAATCTAGACACAATACCGACACCTAAACTACATAAGCATATCACCTATATATACAAATCATCAGCCTTGATAACAAGGTTGACTAAAACCGTCAACCTTCAACTTATAATTATAAAATTACATTACATAATACAAAGATTAACCACCAGACCAATATTATTATTTACATTACATAGCATGGAACTAATTCAAATTCCTAAATGATTACATCCATCAGAAATCCTGCCAATATCAACCGCAACACACTACACAACCAGAAATATTCCATAACACAAAAATTATCACTGGTTCATAGAAATCACCAAAAACTTGCACAACAATCAATGGGGATTGCCAAAACAAATAGGACATAACTAGGAAACACCATAATGACTGTTAGAGTCATCAAGAATAGTTTCACCAACACCTCTTTTCAAATCTTCATCGGTCAATGTCTCAAAGCTCAAGAACACAACTAATCAACAACTGTCATGATGAAAGATAACTCGTGGAGAACCAAATCAAAAACCATATTAAATGAAGATACAAAAGATCATCCGAAATAATAATCCAAAATATCAACACAAGATCTGATCATACTAGAGAGAATACTGAATTCTGCAAAATAGTGATAAACAAAATCAAACTATAAAACCCAAAAATCCTTTCCAAACTCACCAGAATAACTCACAAAAATATATTGACATCAATGATAATAACATACCCTAGAAACAACAATGAACAATCAAATCTAACAATCTCCCCAATAATCCAACATGATGGTAGTTAGTTTGATTCAGAGGTGGAATGTTGCTACTTGTGACTATTCTAGTGAATAGTTTGGCTACTTGGTTTTTTTGGTTTGATTTGTGCCAAAAATGTATCAAATGATGTTGAGAATGGCCAATATGGTTTTATTGACACTTTATGTTGACTTTGTTGATGTCCACTTATTGTATTTTTGGTTTTGATTGAAGTTTGAGTTTCAAATATCAACACAAGCTAAAAGGTTATATGTTTGGGCTAATCTAAGGAGTTTCATAAATGCAGATATGTGTGGTGTTATTTTGGAGGTGTCTGGAAGGTGTGAGAGTATGGTGTGGTCCTCCACACACTTATTTCTCATTTTGGATTTGCATTGAAGATTTTTTTTGAGTTTGATAGTTTCTTATGCATGTTTCAATACTCTTGGTTGTCCTATTGATGTTCTAAGTGTTCGAGATGGTATATAAAGGACAAAATTATTTTAACTAAAAAAAGTAGAGGTTGTGGATATAGTGAAAATATATATAGTGCTTTAACCTATGAACTAGAATCTACATTTTAGTAGATGCAATTTTTTGATAGTTAAATATTTTGATATTGTATTGTATTTGATACTTTTTATCTTTCCTTGAAGAAGTCATCTTTAGTTGTGCAAGTCTTTGTATCTTTCCCTTAGTTTGTGCATCTTAGTCTACAAGTCATTTTCGAAGCAATGAGCTACGTGGCCTGCAACCTAAATAATTGTAAATATTGATATCTATAGAGGAGGGAATTTGTTGCCTCTAAGATGAAAAATATTGGATAACAAATTATGTGTTGCTACCTCACTTAAACTGGTGCTAAAGGTGAGCTAGGAGATGCAAGTATTGCAATAAATGAATACTAAACAATACTAATGCAGTTGCAAAATGTAAAAGTATAAAAAACAAATTAATGAAATTCCAATTGTTAAGAATGTATAAAAGAGGACATAAATTATACCAAAGAACTTATTCTACCTTGATTTTTGGATGTCAGGGCACCAAAAGGACGTATGTGTATCATTTTGTCATTTGTATGAAAAGACACTTAAAGACACTACCAAAATGCACCAAAATTCAACCTTAACCATGTAGAACCTATTCGCTACCTACACACATAGAGATGAGGGAAAATGTTGGGGTTGTATTGTTGGCAATATAACAAGGATATTGAGAAGGTTGTTGATGAGTATGGACATAATTGATTAAAGATGTTTTACTGTCTTGATATTATTATTTTGTAATTGATGTCAAGAAATTGATTTTCTAATTCAATATGATGTTGCCATATCTTAAGAAATATGATATGAAGATTATAAAGAAGTTGGTAAAGACACAGGAAAGAATATGATGAATAAAGGGATAAGTTATTCAATGGGCAACTCTACCGAGTCAGACAATAATGAGATCTTGATGTTTTATATTGTTTTAACATCATACATATGTTGTAAAATGTAAAGGTTAATACTACACTATGTTATCAGGCAAGGAATCTAGTCGGTAAACCCTAAGGAACCTAGTCGGTAAACCCTAAGGTTATCACAGTCAGTTAATGAAGATAGAATGCCTATCGAGTAAAGTTTAGTATTCACTGAGTTGTAATTGAGCTATAACATAATGCATTAAATGTTTACATGTGATATTTAATGAAAGAAGCTGATGAGCTAGAGCGGATCAATGATTGGCAAGCCGTGGAAGAAGTTTGTTAACAAATCTAAGGTAATGGAAAGTCAGCAAGAAGATCTACAACTCAGATTGAACTGCACTACCCTAACACAAGTTCCAAGATGATTGTGCAAGTTTCGAGGCAAGGTAAAATGTTTTTCAGATTGTAAGATACAATGAACCTGGACAAGATTGAAGTCTGATGGCTATGATTGATCATGGGAAATGTGATCAAGGAGATTAAGCGGTTAGATGATTGTTTATAAATAGGAAACTATTGATAAACAATGTATGCAAGCAAGTGTAAGCATGGGGATGCTACATAGTGATCGCCAAGCATAGAAGCTTGAAGACCTATTAGAATAATAGAGTATTGATGCCCAGCAAATAGACAAGATTAGTTCTATGTCTAGATTGTGTTGAACAAATAAGAATCTGCTTTAACATTTTAGATGTAAAGTTGCAGATAGATTGTATTACTATTAGCTTGTGGAAGTAATAGGAAATCTCTTAACCGAGTGGACTTAACAATCTTATAAGTAAATCCTCTAACAAGGTGACATTCTAAATGAGTGTTTGAAATCCTTTGACAAGGTCACTTCTAACAAAGTGAAGATCCTAACAGATCTGAGGGAAATCCCTTAACCGGGTCACATCTAGCAATGTGTTTTGTAATCTTTAACAGGATTGGCTTTTAACCAAGCATACTCTAGAAGAGTATATTTCTTAGTGGGTCCGAAATCCCATAGTGGTTTTTCCGTATTTGGGTTTCCATGTTAAATCTGGTGTTATGAGGTTTATATTGTTCATATGCTTTTGAGTTTGCATGTTTGACAGTTTTTATTCTATGACTGATATATGCTACCGAGGTTGAATCTGATGTTTTTATGGATGAATAAGTTTGTATGATTCACCCCCCCCTGTCTCATCTTGTTTGCTATTGGAACTGTACTTATATTAAGTATCAGAACTATCAATTGGTATCAGAGCCTTGGACTCCGAAAGGAAAGTTTAAAGGCACTTGAGTTAAAGATCCAAAGATGTATAAGAGGGATGCACCTAAGCTGAATAAGTCAAGTTTCTCTACATGGTAGAAAAGGATGAAGCTACATCTATCAGGAGTTGGAGAATATGCTATATACTATCTGGAGAATGATTTTGTTACACAGAGCACCTATCCATTAACTATGGAAGAGATAAAGGCAAAGCAAGAACACATTCAAGCAATGATTGAAATAACATCTGCATTGACCGATTTTGAGTTTAATGATCTAGAAGGCTGCAATGATGCAAAGACTATGTGGACTAAGCTCATATCTGTATATGGAGGAGATGAACATGTTCAAAGAGAAAAAGTTGATAGTCTAAGAGGACAACTTGAATCTATGAGGATGAATGAAGGTGAGAACATAACCCAGTACAGTACAAGACTAAAGGAGATTGTAAATCAAATCAAAGGAGAAGGAGGAATTATTGAAGAAAAGGATGTGACAAGTAAGTTGTTAAGAACCCTTCTACCTGCTTATGCAATCCGAGTCTCTGCAATCAATGAATTGAGGTCTATACCAAATATGCTAGTTTCCTTGGATGCTACTATTGGTAAGCTACGTGCATTTGAGTTAAGTAATTTTGATAACAGTGGGTCATTGGTAAATAAAGTTGAATCTGCATTTAGTTCTTTTCATCTGAGTGAATCTAATGATTACAATGAAAGAAAGTATAAGTACTCTAGAGGAGATCATAGTGGAGCAAGTGAAAGATTTCGGAAGAACATGGAGGAGGTACACAAACTGTATGAAGAAATCAGAAAGCAAGAAGAGTTTGAAGCACTATTGGCCAAAAGGTTACCAAGAGGCAAAGGTAAGTATAAGGGAAAACTACCCTTGAAATGTTTCAATTGTGATAAGATTGGACATATGGCTTCTAACTGTCCTGACAAAGATTTCACCGAAAAGAGAGATTACCGAGATGATAGACAGAAAGATAATCATTATAGACGTCACTGAGACTTCAGAAGAAGAGATAGAAAGACCTGCTTAATTGCTGATGAGGAATCTGAAGATGATAAATTAGATGAGACTGATACAAAGGAAGTTGTTTATGTGGCTATCAAGGATGGATCAGATGAAGAAAGGTATGAAGAAAAAGCCCTAATATCTCACATAAACACTAATGATTCTTGGATTATAGATAGTGGATGCTCACATCATATGATAGGAGATAAACACAAGTTTGTTATGTTATAAGATTATGATGGAGGCTATGTTAGATTTGGTAATGATGCACCATGTCCGATAAGAGGTAAAGGATCCATAACACTTCTTGACAAAGCAAGATGCAATGATGTTTATTGGGTTGAAGGTTTGAAATATAATTTGTTGAGTGTAGCACAACTAAACAACACAGGTTACCGAATAGAATTTCAGAAAAGAATTGTCAAAGTTCATGACAAGAATGGAAAGTTAGCTGCTATCGGGACACAAACAAAAGGTAATACATTTCACCTTGACTCAACTCACAACAAGTGTTTGCATACAAAGATTGATAACACTTGTTTATGGCATAAAAGGTTTTATCATGTTAATTTTGATAATCTGATCAAGATAAGTAAGAAGCACAGAGTAAGAGGTCTACCGAGTCTTGAAAAACCTGAGAATGCTATATGTTGAGGATGCCAAATGGGCAAGATGACAAGATCCAACTTTACAAGTAAGTCCTACACTTCTAAGGGAATTTTAGATCTTGTGCACACTGATCTTTGTGGTCCTATGAAAGTTCAAAGTTATTATGGTGATAAGTATTTCATATTATTTGTGGATGATTATTCAAGGATGATGTCAGTAATGTTTTTAAAAGAAAAATCAGAAGCTTTTCAAATGTTTAAATGGTACAAGGCTAGAGTTGAAAATGAAATAGGAAGACAACTGAAATGTCTTAGATCAGATAGAGGAGGAAAGTTCACATCTAATGAGTTCAACCTATTTTGCAATGATCATGGTATTAAAAGACAAGTCTCTGCACTCAGGACTCCACAACAGAATGGAATAGCTGAAAGAAGAAACAGATCTATTGTGGATTGTGCTAGAACAATGATGATTGAAAACAAGGTTCCACAAACATTTTGGAGAGAAGCAATAAGCACAACTATTTACACCTTGAACCGAGTTCAATTGAAGAAAGGTACTTTGAAGACACCTTATGAAATCTAGTATGGAAAGAAACCTAATGTAAGTTATTTGAAGATCTTTGGAAGCAAATGCTATGTTCATAAAGATGATAGAAATGGCAAGTTTGATCAGAAAAGTGAAGATGCAACATTTCTAGGATATTCCTCTAGAAGCAAAGCATTTAAATGTTTGATCAAATCATCTAACAAAATAGTGGAAAGTGCAAATGTGAAAATTGATGAATTTGTAGAAAGAACTGATGACAGGAATTCCAAAGAACTAGAAGACTATGATGAATTTGTCTATGTGCAACCGAAAAGTCCTACCGAGATAACTGTTGAAGGAAATGAGGAATATATCGAGTTACCAAGTGATGAAGAGGATCATGCAGAGCCTACCGAGCCTGTATTAGCCAAATATGTCAGAAGACATCATGCACCAAGTTAGATTATAGGAGATAAGGATGATCCAGTGATGACAAAGAACAAACTGAGATAGAACACATGTTTGATATCTGAATTTGAACCAAGAATAGTGAAAGAGGCATTCAACAGTGAAGATTGGATAAATGCTATGACTGAAAAGATTAATCAAATCAAGAAAAATGATACATGGACACTAGTCCCAAGACCCAAGGACAAAAATGTAATCGATACAAAGTGGATCTTCAAAAACAAGCTAAATGAGAAGGGAGAGGTCATTCAGAACAAAGCAAGATTGGTTTGCAAAGGTTATGCCCAAGAAGAAGGAATTGATTATGGTGAGACTTTTGCACCTGTTGCCAGACTTGAACGAGTTAGAACATTGTTGGCATATGCTACTTTCAAAAACTTCAAGGTATATAAAATGGATGTCAAATTTGCATTTCTGAATGGAATATTAGAAGAAGAAGTTTTCATTAAACAACCTGAAGGATTTGTTGAAGACAATAATAAAGATCAGGTATGTAAATTGAACAAAGCTTTATATGGTCTGAAACAAGCACCTAGAGCATGGTATGAAAGACTGCACTCTTATTTGATTAAGATTGGTTTTATAAGGACAAGTGAGAACAAAAACATGTACATGAAGAATGATGAAAATGGAATACTAATCTCAGCCATATTTGTTGATGATATTATATTTTGTGGAAATGACGCTTTATGCAAAAACTTTGGTAATGAAATGAGCAAAGAATTTGAGATGTCATTAATCAGTGAGATAAAGTATTTTATAGGTTTACAGATACTGCAAATGAAAAATGAAATTTTCATTACTCAATCCAAATACATAAAGAAAATCTTGAAGAAATTTGGAATGGAGGATTCAAAGCTAGTAAGTACTCCTATGACTACAAACTGCAAACTATCATAGAATGATGAATCTACATCTGTTGATGAGACACTCTACCTATCCATGATTGGAAAACTTCAATATGTTGTTCACAGTAGGCCTGATATAGCACATGCAGTAGGTATTGTTGCAAGATTCTCTGCCGATCCTAAGGAAATACACATGATAGCAATGAAAAGAATTTTCAGATACTTGAAAGGCACTGAAGATTATGGCTTAGTATATCAGAAAGGAAATGATTTTAATTTGAAAGTCTATACTGATGCTGATTGGGTAGGCAACATTGATGATAGAAAAAGCACAAGTGGAGGAGCTTTCTTCTTAGGAGAAAGACTAGTGAGTTGGCTTAGCAAGAAACAAGGATGTGTTTCTTAGTCAACAGCCGAAGCTAAATATGTTGCTGCAACACTGAATTGTACCAACATTGCATGGATCAAACAATTGTTGGAAGGTATAAATGAGAAATTTACTGAGCCAGTAACTATATTCTGTGACAATACTAGTGCCATTAATATTTCGTAGAACCCTGTTATGCACTCTAAGACAAAGCACATATCTATCAAATATCATTATCTTAGAGAAGAAGCTCATGAAAAGAAAGTGGTGTTGGAATATGTTAACACAAAGGAACAAATAGCTGATATCTGCACCAAGCCACTACCAAAGGACACTTTTGAATATCTTAGAAGTAAGTTAGGGGTCCTACCCCTATCTCTTACTCACTGACCGAGTTCGGTGAAAGCATCACTTCAATGAATCTATTGAATATCCTTTAGGGAGATGATGCTGGAGTGATACACTTTAAGAATGCTTTTCTGAAAGTGTACTGGAACAATATTGAGATAATACAGACAATGATACAGGGGACAGGAATTGTAAACAAATGCTCTGACCAAGACTCAGTTGATACACAATAGCAGGGAATAACTTCTTATAGAAACAACTTATGTTTTAGTTCTTTTCTTTTTGGCATTATTGTCAAAGGGGGAGAAGACTACCCAAGGGGGAGAAGACCTAACCAAGGGGGAGAAGACTAAAGGAGGAGAAGACCTGAGAAGATTGAGAGAAAACCAGAAGAGAAGTCTCATGTATGGGGGAGAGCATTTTAGCATTTCAGAATCACAGCCATCCGAATTCTTAATGGTCAAATCAATTGGTTTTGCCATCAATGCCAAAGGGGGAGATTGTTGGCAATATAACAAGGATATTGAGAAGGTTGTTGATGAGTATGGACATAACTGATTAAAGATGTTTTACTGTCTTGATATTATTTTGTCATTGATGTCAAGAAATTGATTTTCTAATTCAGTATGATGTTGCCATATCTTAAGAAATATGATATGAAGATTATAAAGAAGTCGGTAAAGACACAAGAAAGAATATGATGAATAAAGGGATAAGTTATTCAATAGGCAACTCTACTGAGTCAGACAATGATGAGATATTGATGTTTTAGATTGTTTTAACATCATACATATGCTGTAAAATGTAAAGGTTAATACTACACTATGTTATCAGGCAAGGAATCTAGTTGGTAAACCCTAAGGAACCTAGTCAGTAAACCCTAAGGTTATCGCAGTCGGTTAATGAAGATAGAATGTCTACCAAGTAAAGTTTAGTATTCACCGCGTTGTAACCAAGCTATAACAAAATGCATTAAATGTTTACATGTGATATTTAATGAAAGAAGCTGATGAGCTGGAGCAGATCAATGATTGGCAAGCTGTGGAAGAAGTTTGTTAACAAATCTAAGGCAATAGAAAGTCAGCAAGAAGATCTACAGCTTAGATTGAACCGCACTACCCTAACATGAGTTCCAAGATGATTGTGCAAGTTCTGAGGCAGGGTCAAACATTTTTCAGATCATAAGATACAATGAACCTAGACAAGATTAAAGATCTGATGGATATGATTGATCATGGGAAATGTGATGAAGGAGATTAAGTGGTTAGATGATTGTTTATAAATAGGAAACTATTGATAAACAATGTATGCAGGCAAGTGTAAGCACAGGGATTCTACATAGTGATCACCGAGCACAGAAGCTTGAAGACCTGTTAGGATAATAGAGTATTGATGCCCAACAGATAGACAAGATTAGTTCTATGTCTAGATTGTGTTGAACAAATAAGAATCTGCATTAGCATTTTAGATGTAAAGTTGCAGATAGATTGTATTACTGTTAGCTTGTAGAAGTAACAAGAAATCTCTTAACCGAGTGGACTTAACAGTCTTATAAGTAAATCCTCTAACAAGGTGACATTCTAAATGAGTGTTTGAAATCCTTTGACAAGGTCACTTCTTACAAAGTGAAGATCCTAATAGATCTGAGGGAAATCCCTTAACTGGGTCACATCTAGCAATGTGTTTTGTAATCTTTAACAAGATTGGCTTTTAACTAAGCATACTCTAGAAGAGTATATTTCTTAGTGGGTCCGAAATCCCATAGTGGTTTTTCCCTATTTGGATTTCCACATTAAATCTAGTGTTATAAGGTTTATATTGTTCATATGCTTTTGAGTTTGCATGTTTGACAGTTTTTGTTCTATGACTGATATATGTTATCGAGGTTGAATCTGATGTTTTTATGGATGAATAAGTTTGTATGATTCACCCCCCCGTCTCATCTTGTTGGCTATTGGATCTGTACTTATATTAAGTATCAGAACTATCATGTATAAGGGTTTGCCTAAATCAAACCCCAATTTTGGTGTTTCCACCACCACAAACAATTAGATAGATAGATTGGATAAAGAGATAAATGTAATACAAGCTAACCCTTCTTAATGCAGGAAAACCCCTACTACATGAGATACAAGATAAATGATAAATGCAATAGCAACAAGCCTGGCTTAATGTGGGGAAACCCCTATTGTGATAGACATAAGATAAAATGATAAATGATAGATTGAATGCACCTAGATAATAGATATATTTAGAAATACAACAATGCAAGACACATAGTGTTGTAGGATAATAAATCATAGAGAAGACAAAGTATTCAAGAAAAACCCCTCTCTTGAGATAAGAGTGTAATGAAGCTTGAGATGATGATGTTGTTGCAAAATAACTACCAAATATTCACAATAATAGCCAAGAGCTTGAGAGCCAACAAAATGACAAAGAATGATCTTTTTAGAGTCTTCTTTTCAAGAGTATCAAGAGAACGTAGAGAGTCTAGAAGGACAAAATGAGCAAGGAAACAAGCCTTTAATGCAATGAATAGGCACACAAAGCCATTATAGATGAGTTCAAGCGAAGGGGCACACATCCAAAAATGTCTAACGTGGGATATGCAATTTTGATCTAAGAATTTAATGGGACATTAGCACAACATGCAAATGTTTGTGCGATGTGATACCATCCTCACCAAAATTGTCCCAAATGAGGCTTTGGGGTGATTGGAGGCACTTTGTCTTTTCAACTCGTGATGTCAAAATAATGAGATCTTGATGATGAGGCTTGTCATAAATGCATCAGGCATAATGAGTAAGTTGTTAGTATTAACCAGTGACTGAGAGGGGGGTGAATCAATCAAAAAAGTTTATACACAATTCAAACTTTCAAACTAATTGATTTGCAGCTATCCTTCCAAATTAACTTAAACATTGCATTAATCATGAAAGTAAATATCAACAAAGAAAATATATTTGCATGCACAAATAAACATCACACAACACTAGCAATTATATGTGGAAATGCTCGATTAGAGGGAGGAAACCATGGTGGGGATAACCCACAATCTCTTTTACTGCAGAGAAAAATAGTGACCTATTAAATGCTTACAACTAGTTCTTTCTAAGAACATCACCCTATTAGAAGTGACTAGTTTCTGATTAAGAATACCTTTGAACCAATCGGTGTCGGCTACACCGATTCATACCACCATCTACTTCACTCTTTTTTTTCTCCCCCTACTAACATTCACACAGATCTTTTCACATTGACAACAACACAATCAGAATGAATGATGTGTATATATTTGTTGATGGAGGAAATGGATTTGAACACAAGATTCATTCTTCCAACATCCAACAATGAAGTTTTTCCTGTCGAAAACACACATGCAACTTAAAATCTAAACTAAGAACACACATGCATGTTACATAATCCACTCCATTACACTCCTTAAACCAAGATCTTATGTAGATAATATTGCTCTCAGAGGCACACACAAGAAGTTATGGTTTTTTGGAGATTCAAGATGATTGATGCAAAGGAAGCTAAAGAAAATGAAATGCCAAGATACTAAAGAATACAAACTGACATAAGTTCGACGCATAAAGATGAGATGCCCAAATAAGAGAGAGGGGCTTGTTGAAATAGAATTTCTCCGAGCAAGTTCATGTTGTGGGATGAATGTGGGATAATGCAAGATGAGTGGTAAATGGGAAATGGTAAGTGGGAAATGGTAAGTGGTAGGAGGGGATATTTAAGGGTTTTATTAAATAAATAGAGAAATGTATATAAGGTGAATGCATGAAGGTGTATGCATGATATAATGTTTTATTTAATAAATTTAATGGATAAATGGTAATATATTAATAATAATATAATAAAATATGAAAATTATGAATAATGAATTATGGAGAAATAATAGTGTAATAATTACTCACCCGATGTTCAGAGAAATTTGAAATTAAATGCAGACAAATTAATGGAAATTTTTATGTGTCTACATTTTGCCCCTCTTTGAGACAATGCAGCATGTCGCGCTGTTTCAAAGAAAATGATCAACTGATATATGCCCCAGAGGTGTCTTGGTAAGGGTGATGATTGATTGGTTATGCCCCCTCAAGAGATTGATCAAACAAATTGATGGAGATTGGTCTCTCGATAGATTGTGGGAGAGAAAGATTGGATGATTGATATTGCGCAAGTAATTAGATTGAGATGTACATTTGATGGAAATGCACAGTTGATGAGGCGTAACTGAACAATTGATGGAAATGAACAGTATAGCCAAGTTGATAAGCTGATTAAGCTGATTGAGCTGATTAAGGTGATAGGGATTGATGCTAGCGCAAGATAAGGTGATCCAATGATTGATTGATTGATTGACTCTAGGGGCATTGAGATTGCACAAAGCAAGTTGGTTGAAAAAGAGATTAAAGATTCAAAGACATGCATTAGTTGGATAAAGTGTTTGATCGATCTCACTGCAATAAGAAGAATGAAGAAGATGATGAAAGAAATGATGAAAAAGATAGATGAAAAGGAGGATGAGAAGAGAAAAGTGATGATTATGATGAATGATGAGAAAGAGGATATGAAAGGTGATGAGAATTCTTGTGCTTTTTAAGTGCTTGTATCATCATCGAGCTTATTATTGCAAAAGGCAAAAAATCATTTGGACATAAATTAGATCCAAATAAATCAGTCACACCAATTGCAAGAAAGAAAACATATCAGACAGTAAAGGAATGCCTTAGTGTGTATCAGACCAATATGTCCTCAATGATATTAAGTGATCATGTCCTAAGACATGTCGTCATATTCCTAAGGAACATCCCGCAAGCAACAAACAAGTGAACATGCCCCATCCTTGCCTTTCTAGTCAAAGACATCCTGGAAAAGCTAAAAGACATGTCACCAAAAAGGAAAATCAGAAACAACCAAGAGAAAATAAGCAAACAATGTGTTTCATGTTGAATGATTTTATTTTTTTTCATAGTTGATGGGTTTGGGTGTATAAGTTGATCAAATGTTGTTCTATTTGCTCAATTTAAGTGTCGTCCTGTCATGAGTCTGTTGAAGTTCCAAAGTTGCATGTTTTCAGGACATTTTATGATTTTAAAGATTTTTTCAGGACATTTTATGATTTTTTAGATTTTTTCAGGACATTTTATGATTTTTAAGATTTTTTCAATACATTTTATGATTTTTAAGATTTTTTCAGTACATTTTATGATTTTTAAGATTTTTTCAGTACATTTTATGATTTTTAAGATTTTTTCAGGATATTTTTATGATTTTTAAGATTTTTTCAGGACATTTTTATGATTTTTAAGATTTTTTCAGGACATTTAATTATTTTTATGATTTTTTCAAGACAATTTTTTATTTTTATGATTTTTTCAAGACATTTTTTTTATTTTTATGATTTTTTCAAGACATTTTATGATTTTTATGATTTTTTCATGTTTGCCCCTTGTGTCTAGCAAGGTAAAAGGGATTTTGAGTGGATGAATGAATTAATAGGACATGAATGGATAAGCTAATGATGGAGAAAGCTTATGTGATTGTCAAGGATTATCATAGAATAGGGTAGCACATTAATCCAAGCTCAAGGACTAGATAGAGCAATATAAAGCAAGGGTATGGTGTAACTAATGTCACATGGTCCAAAGAAATGACCATGTCAAGAGGTTTGTTACATTTTATGTCCTTAGTTTGGATCAAGATCAAGGGATAGATTTGGCTAGGAGGTAGATAGGATATGCAATTCGAAGGGTGATAATGAAGGATAGGGATCAAGTACAATAAATATGACACACAAAGCCTGTAAAGGTCCTTAACCTTGTTAAGATCAAAGGTGGAAAAAGGGATATGGGTGGATATAGAGTGAA
Organism: Cryptomeria japonica; assembly: GCF_030272615.1. Taxonomy (NCBI): domain Eukaryota; kingdom Viridiplantae; phylum Streptophyta; class Pinopsida; order Cupressales; family Cupressaceae; genus Cryptomeria; species Cryptomeria japonica. Next base: position 513,237,792 of record NC_081410.1, read on the forward strand.
TAAGGGATAATGGAGGATGGGGGATAATAGATGGATGCACACATATGTAACTTGCCCCCTATGAATAGTGCAAGAAGATAATGGATTACGCACGACACCTGTTTGCCAGGTTTTCATCATGGTACTTACCCAAGGTGCCTGTTTGCCAGGTTTTCACCAGTGGATGAATTTTTTTTCTCTTTACTTTTTTCTGATTTTTCACTTTTTTTTCTTTTCTTTTTTTTTTTTCTTTTTCTCTTTTTTTTCATTTTTTCTTTTTTCTTTCTTTCATGTTTTTTTTTTTGACTTTTTTGAACTTTTGAAAAATAATGGATACATGATAGGAGATATGACTCAGGAATCAAGTTGAGTACCCTTGAAAGATGTTCTATAACAATCCATGGCTATTGAAGGTATGCTCAAAGATGTCAATAGGATGATGGTAAAGGGAGATGAAATGGATGATAAGATGGAAAGGTTATACCGATTTATGCAAAGGATTGGATAAGAGGGATGTAAGGATATAACATAGGTGTTGGATAATGGATGGGATGTTGGAAGAATTGTGCATGGCTAGATGGAAATGCTGGCAAGATCAACATTGGCATGCACCTTGAGGGGTGGTAGGCTAGTGGAGGAATAGTGGATTTCACAGTTTGTGATTTTGATGGAAAGGCTGAGGTGGATTTTAGAACACAAGGAGCCAAAATGGATGTAGGAGGTGAAATAGGTTTTAGGATAGTGGATGCGGGAGAAGCTGGGGTAGCAAACTTGAATGCCAATTTTGATTTTTCTTTAGTGTGCAAGTCTTGTAAGAGTGACTTGGGAATCCACATGGTTCTTAAATTTTCATTCTTTTGTGATACTTTAGAATGCATTTCCTCAATGTAAGACTTGGGAAGCCATACACATTTTGAATTTTCTTCTTTCTTTGTGGGCCTTTGTGGCCTTTTGAAAATTTCTTTCTTTTGTAGTGTCTTGGAATGCATTGCTTCTATAAGCACCTTAGGAACCCATATGGTTTTTGAAATTTCTTTCTTTTTCTCAATGGGCCTTTGTGGCCTTTTGTATATCTATTTTTCTTTTTGGATCACATTTTTATTTGTTTTTACATGTCAATTAGATGGGACATGTTGATCCTTAAATGCATGTGGATTGTTTGACTCATGACTTGTATGCTTGGCATCCAAATTGCTTGGAGAAGGAAAAAAATGTGTAGATGGATAGGAATGATATGAAGGTATTTTGGATGGATGGAAGGTGCTCAAAGATGTCTGCCTTTGTTGATCCTGCATAAGGGATGGAGGGATATAGGGACCTAAAATAGATGGAAGGGGTGAAGGGGAAGGCATGTATTTGGATTTAACTAGAGAAATGTAGGATTTATGAAGGATACGGACATCTTGAGAGTGAGCAATGTAGCCATTATAATCAAGATTTTGTTTTATATCAGGGGGTTCTAATATAACTTGTTCATTGATGTCTAACCCTTTTCTTTGATAATGCATGATTTGGAAGATCTTTTTAACAAAGGGTTTCTTCTTACTTTTGATGCTACAGGCAAGTCCATTTTGAGGTGGAAGTGGCTTGCAAGGGATGATAGGATCATGAGAGGGCTTTATGGGCATGATGGAATATTGAGGCAAACATGGAGAATTATGACAAAGGAATAACAAGATACTTTGATCTTGACATGGAAGAGGACCATTGGATAAAGTAGGAAGGGTGTTTGACTCTTCATTTTGAATAGGATCATTTGAAAAGGTGGAAGAGGCATCATGATCTTGCTTAGGAAGTGGATTAGGAATGGGTTTTGGAAGGATGCTTTTCTCTTGAGATGGAAGGGGATCATCTTGGAAGAAATGGAAAGGTATAAGGGGATCATCATGGGATTATAAGGAGGTAGGATCTTTTTTAACCATTGGATGGGATTGGAGAGTTTTGGTGTCTTGATCCTGATTTATGATAGGACTTGTTTCTTCATTCTTCAGATTATTCTCTTGACATGGAACCACTTCTAAGGAAGGGTTAGTGTTTTCGATATGCATGAGGGATTCTTGGAAGGTGTTCATGTTTTTGCATGATGGGGAAGAATTTTGGATGGGGCCTTCTAGAGTGGGTATGATTGGAATTAGAGTGCATGATGGCATAGGATCTAAGACATCTGAATCGTATAAAGGATTTGTATAAAAGAATGGATTAGCTTGGATTTGTATTGTGGATAGATCTTGAGGGTCAACACGAGAAGTTTCACCATTAGGTTCATTGTTTGAAGGAGATGGTATGGATTGTTGTTGAGAAATTTTAGTAGATGAAGGCATTGGGGAAGAGATGGAGGCCACATATGGAGCCTTGCTAGACATAGGTGTATTATTTTGATCATGCTTAGGAGCAGTACCTTGTTTCTCTATAGATGAGTCATTAGGATCTTCAATTTCAATGATACCATTATCAAGAAGGTCTTGAATCTTATGTTTTAATTCCATGCAATCCGAAGTCTTATGTTTGTTATGTCTATGATATGCACAATAATTACTCAAAAATTCACATCCCCGTGTGGTCTTGTTAGGCAATATGATAAGATTGTTCTCAAGAAGCTCTTTCAAAGCTGACTCAATAGATTGTGCCAAAGGTATAAATTATCTATTTGAGGGATATTTTGAAGAAATGTCTTGTTGTCTTGATGGAGGACTCATGTGATCTTTCTTGAGATTTGACTTTTGATTTTCAATTATTTGTTGTTCCACCTTATATAGTCGTTTTAGCATTCCTTGAAGTTTGTCACTGTTGATATCATGAATTTGTTTCTCAAAAGGGGTCATTGATTCATTTTGTTGAACTTGAATGTCATACATTTCTCTCTTGAGATGTTGAATTTGTTGGGCCAAGGTAGCCATAGATATTTATGATAGTTTTGATATTTGACCTAGGACAATGTATGAAACTCTAGGTATGATGCAAACCCTAAAGTGCAAAGGGGGAACTATATGATATGAGCGAGATTAGGATGTGATAAGGATTAATGAAAAAATGTAATCTATGTGACATGATTAAGATGGGAATGTGCTAAAGAGTTGATGCAAAATGTGATCTATATGATAGGAAAGTGATGTGCAACTAAACCCTTAATGAGATATGAGGATGTTTGATGAAAGGACTAAGGATACTCTAGGTCTGAAAATATTTGCAATGTGAGGTTTGGCTTGTGCTATGATGAAGAGACACAAGGATAAGTGATCAAAGAGAGAGCATGCTATGATAGGAGATGATGAACTCCAAGCAGAATACCAACTCAAAGAAACTGATAGATTCCCTAACTCAAGGAAGATGCACCTCAAGTGATAAGGGGGATTGATGATCAAAAGTTGATGTCAGACCTAAGATGAGAAATCCTAAGTGGAAGCAATATTTTTGGTTTTGTTTTTGGATTTTTGATTTTTTTTTAATTTTGGTATGCAAATAATAATGAAATGCTAGGACCAATGATGAAATGACCTAAGGAACTTGTGCAAGGTTTAAGGTTATGTCCTAAAGGAATGATGGAAGGCTATGCAAAGATTATGGGTATGATCTAAGGGGGATATGCAAAGACTAGGTATGATTAAATAAAATATGCAAGGATGAAAGGTGCAACTAGGTGAAGACTATGCAAGGATCTAAAAGGGTATGGCAAACTAGAATGATGTGACTATGTGAGGACCTAAAAGATCAGAACTTCAAAAGTGATGTCTCAAGAGATTTGAAATGATTGTTTTGGGATCACAAGTTCAACGTTTCAAGGATAATGTTGTTTTACAATGTGGATGGATGCTTCAAAGCTTAGACCAAGGTTTTTCTAAAGTGTTTCAATTTTAAGTGTGGTGTTGATTGTGAAATGTTCTTGTTTGTTTGTGCACACATTCAGAAAACATGGCAGACAAAATGTTTGTTTGATTTTGCAAGAAAAATACATTCAAGCACAATCCTAAGGCTGGCCAGGACAATAGTTGTTGAATCTCACTTGGGGGGTTACTCTGAGCTACGCAATTTAGAGCGGATACTTAGATGCTTGACCCCACTAGCTCCACCCTTGGCACTCACTTCTCCAGGGCAGCCAAGCATCAGTCCCCACGAAAACTCCCCGTGGTGAACTTTGTATCTCTACTAAGAACCATAAGAAGGTGAGCCGCTTCAGAGGTCTGACCTCCTGCGTCAACAACTAGAAGGTTTTTGGCTTCTAACACAAAAGGTGTCTAGTAAGGGCATCCATTCGAGTGGCCATACATGTGGCGGCGTATGCTCCATTAAGGGTGTGCCAATTGTAGATGGAGGAAATGGATTTGAACACAAGATTCAATCTTCCAACATCCAACAATGAAGTTTTTCCTGTCAAAAACACGCATGCAACTTAAAATCTAAACTAAGAACAAACATGCATGTTACATAATCCACTCCATTGTACTCCTTAAACCAAGATCTTCTATAGATAATATTGCTCTCAAAAGCACACACAAGAAGTTATGGTTTTTTGGAGATTCAAGATGATTGATGCAAAGGAAGCTAAAGAAAATGAAATGCCAAGATACTAAAGAATACAAACTGACATAAGTTCGACGCATAAAGATGAGATGCCCAAATAAGAGAGAGGGGCTTGTTTAAATAGAATTTCTCTGGGCGAGTTCATGTTGTGGGATGAATGTGGGATAATGCAAGATTTGTGATAAATGGGAAATGGTAAGTGGGAAATGGTAAGTGGTAGGAGGGGATATTTAAGGGTTTTTTTAAATAAATAGAGAAATGTATATAAGGTGAATGCATGAAGGTTTATGCATGATATAATGTTTTATTTAATAAATTTAATGGATAAATGGTAATATATTAATAATAATATAATAAAATGTGAAAATTATGAATAATGAATTATGGAGAAATAATAGTGTAATAATTACTCACCCGATGTTCAGAGAAATTTGAAATTAAATGCAGACAAATTAATGGAAATTTTTATGTGTCTACAATATTAACTTTTAATTCTTGTGCCAACTTTCCCTCCAAAAATTAGATTCAAAAATCTATTATCGTGCCTCAAATTACTCTCCAAAAATCATTACAGGAATATCAGCCAAGATAGTCATTCATGCTGATAAGCTCGCTAGTTGAAAAGGGAAGACTGTCAGTTCAACTGGTGGTTATCTATATGATTCTAAGTCTATCTATTGACACTCCTATATTGCCGATTGTCGCCTATGTACTAGTCCAATTCTACCTAACTGGTCACCTCCTTGATATTGATCTACTCACTGCTTAGCCAGTTACCTCTTGTATACTAGTCTACTAATTGCTTAGTCGGTTAACCCCTATATACCGGTCTAATCACTTCTTATCTGATTAACCCCTGTATACCAGTCTACTCACTGCTGATAGGAATAAGGACTCTTGTTCTTCACTAATTACCATTTACTTCTTTAGTGATGGACTATGGAGACTTAGAAGATGATGTTGCTAGCAATGACAACCATTTCACCGGTCATACAAGATGCATCATAATGCCAACAAAGTTCCCCTTTGGCATTGGTGGAAAATACTGCAAAGTAGTCATGTATGTGTCAGTTATAACCCCTATTTCATCTACCTCATGTATATATACAAACTCCCCCTTTTCACATCAATGGCAAAGAATATACAAAAGGATTCATCAAAGTAAAGAAAAAATGTATTTGAAATTTTCCTTAGCAGCTTGCAAAGAGGATTTCCATGAAGGCTTCACCTATTTCATGGTGTTGAAGTGTCCATGCAAAATTGTAACAAAATCCTTGATTTCATCTATTGTCTTACAATCGGGTGCACTTATGATGCTTTTTGTTTCTGTGACATTCCTTTGCATGAAATCAATGATTGATGCAAGGTAGCATTGTAGCTCTAACAGATTAAGAGCTCATTTATCCTCTTCCTCTTTTAACTTTTTGATTTTATTAGTTAACTATTTGACCTTTCCACTAAAGGTCGTTGCAAAGCTTGTAAGAGGATCAAAAGAACTTATAAGATCTTGGATTTCCCTTTGATTCTGAGCTCTTTTATCTCCAATATCTTTAATTAAATTAGTGAAGCTTGATGACTTAACCAATAATTGGCCAACTTCTTGTAATATAGATTTGACCTCTTCAGTGCTAGTAGAGAGAGAAACTTTGCCAACTAATATATGTTCCATTAATATCTCACCTCTCTTTGTTTCATACTGTCTAACTCCAACCTTCTCCAGATCAGTTGCCTCTGAACCAATTTCTTTGAAAAGAGTGCCAAACTAATCAATCATGGGTGCATTATCATCAACAACAATGTCAGGAATGAGATCAAACAAAATGATTTTTGTAGTATAAAGAATTTTTGTCTTCTTTTTATTTGCTCTAAGTTTTGCCTTTTCAGCTTGAAGTTTCAATTTTTTCAGAAACTTTCATTAATTGTTTGGGGTTCATCTTCTTAATGTCGATTAGAGAGTCTTCCTCTTCTTCCTCCTCCATTTCTTCTTCCTTTTCTTCATCCTTAATCTCAAAGCTAGTTGCGGTGGTAAGTTTAGCTTTCTTCTTTTCACTTTACTTTTCTAAATCTAACTTCCTCTTTACCGGAGGAGTATCTACCACTTTTTTCTTAACATCTTTAGGTTGACTAGATGAAGAATCCTCTTTCTTCTTGTGCTATTATTATTCCTTGGTCTCCTATGTTTCCATCATCTCTTCTTCCTTCTTTTCTACTTCCTTCTGTTTTTCTTCCTTCTTTTCTACTTCCTTCTATTTTTCTTCCTTCTCCTTGGTTTCCTACTTCTCCTATTCTTCAACAGATGGTATTGATGAATTTATCACCTTTGGATTTCCTTCCTCTATACCTTTTTCTTTCCCTTTGTCAAAGGTACCTGCACCTTGGTCCTATTTTGTTCCCTTTTCTATTTCTTCTTTAGCTTCCTTTTCATGGCTCAAGATTATTTTTCATAGGGCAACACCCTCATAATGAACACCTTGGACATCTCCTATGGCCACTCTCCCTATCTTGTTCCTTATTCTAAAGCATTGAACACATGCTTCTGCCAATATAGATGCTTGATTATAATCAAGATCATATTGCACTTCCATGAGTACTTTTATCCTATGCTCTTTCTCAATAGCTAAAGCTATTTTCCATCTCCCTTCAATTTGATTTTGCAAGTCTGACGGAACTATTCCATATAGTTCACTGGGGGTTATGCATAACTTATGCATATTCCACATAAGTGCATCTTCAATTTTTATTTTGTCCTCCTCATTGCAGAGAGGATATTTTCTCCCAACACCAGATAGAACTCCAAACTTTTTGATCCCATGGAATAATTCATCAAAAATTGGATGTACATTTCTACCGCTTCTTCAGACTTCTTTTATTTCCACATTAGATTGGGTTTTAGTGTTATCATCCTCCTTTTCATCCTTCATGGGCTTCTTTTTATTCTTTGTGTTAACTAGCCCTTCACTCTTTTTCTTTCTTGTATACGTAACTCCTACCAATCCACCTTTACCTAGGGAAGATGCAGGAGTTTCTGAATCCTTTTCTTTTGTGTATGGTGTTGGCTTGCTGGATGCTGTACCCTTGGGTTTTTCCTTGGACATTTTCTTCTTTTCTCCTATTTGTTCTTTATCTTTGTTTGATTTGACCCTTGTTTGTTTACCAGTACCGGTGGAAGTGGTGGAATTGGATGCTCCACCTCCATACTTTTTGTCTAGGTTATCAATCATTTTACTTACTCTCTTTTGTATGATTGGCTCCTTAAGTTCCTATTTTATTTTGGAGCTTGCCTCCTCATAAGTTCCAAATTTCTTTGTTTTTTTATCTACCGGTTTAGATAGTAACATGTTTGCATACACTTTAGTAATATATATCTCAACCTCATAACCCATAGCAGTCACTCAAAAGGTTCTAGGTTGAACTTCTTGAATGATGCAACAAGCGGTCTCAACAAGAAACAAATGTTGTCCTTGTAATTGTGAACTATACTAGTTGGGATTCTCTCTCTTTTGTGCATTCTAATTTGGAATTCTTTAAAATATGCCCACATTGTTTCCCCAAACTTATCACCTAAATCCATAATCATTTCACCTATCTAAACCATGATAGGTTTATCCTCAGACCACACAACATTGCCCTTACTGGGAAGGAAATTTTGTACATAGAAGAATATACATACCGCTAATGAGCCATACTTGAATGATTGTTTCTTTTCCTTCTTTATTTGCTCCATGTTCACCAAAAATTAACTTTTGATCATCTCACAAATATCATATGTTGCATCCCCCTTGATGACTCGATAGGCTATATGTATAGCACCACTCGACACACTATTCATGTGGCTTGATTGATAGACCCTATAACCTAGCACTGGACAAGAAAACCTCACTTTTGTGTCCTCAATATGAGCGATTGTTATTGCTCTCCTATTACATCAGGATTGAGTCAATTGAGTGACTTTAGTGGATGATATTGTACTTAGGGTTGGTGTGTCACCATTTGTGCTAAACCCTATTACTCTTTGAATCACATCCTTTGTAATCTTGATCGGTGCTTCAGCTTTGAGCCATATAAATTAATCATGCACTCTGATTAATACATACCTAACCCAATCGACTTGAAATTGATCGAGAAAATCAACAACATTCGACAAACCATTGGTCTTAAGATGCAAATATTCTACCTTCAACAGATCATGATTACAAAACCCTTTGAATTCATTCTGAATAAATTTCTCTCCAAGTTCTTCAAGCTTGCAATGGATGAAGGAGCAAATATCTTCAACCAGTCACACACCGGAAGGCACACATGATAGGGCACCAATCATGTGGAACTCTCTAGCCTTCATAGGATGCAATTTGAACTTAGGTTTGTTACACAATTCAGATAACCAAAACACAGCTAAGAGGGGGGTTGAATCGGTTGTCACAGAGTACCAAAAGCATTAGAGATTTAAACTTTAATACTGGAAACCAAAATAATAATATCAGAATAACAGTTAATCTAATTAAGCATAAACAATAATCATAGAATAAAAACCATCCACACAACACCAAGATTTCTATGTGGATAACCCTGTAAAGGGAAAAGCCACAGTGGGAAGCCTACCCATAGTCTGATAATACTTTTGCAGTATGTATGTGAATTACAATGAAGGGGCTTGCACTTGCAAGAAGGCCAAAAACTTAGATCACACTGCTCATCACAAAAGGAATTTCACTGACTACATACAAATCTAGACTACAATCCGGAGAAGTGTTGAACTGCAAAAGATAGAATCTCTTATGCCTGAGTATAGTTCCAGTTAAGCTCAATACTAGAGGACTAAATCCTCTTATACAAACCCAATTTGATCTTCAATTATCGACCAATTACTCTTCCTAAATAATATTACATTCCTTGACCATGACCTCTTACAATAACTATGATGATCTACAACGAGATCTTACATCTTATTTATACAAACCCTCGACCATTAAAAATTAGGTTGGCTACCGCACAATAAACCAATTACATAACTACAAACCATGTCAGCCTTAGACTAAAACAAATAATATCCAACACATAAGACATCTTGGAAATACAATAATAGGTCCTATCCAAATGTTACATTAATGTCGGTCCATAACCTAGATCAACCAAGACCCAGTATAGGTGCACACACTTCAAAAATGATCTCCAAATGCCATATCTCAAACATGATCACCAAAAAAATCCTAAAACTATATCAGAAGTTGCACTAACACCAATTATGCAATGCATCAAAGATCTCCACCAAATGCTTTGTCGATGAAACGCTTGCCAAAACCATAAACCAATCTTCTAAGTAAGCAGGATAGCATCCAATCACCATACCAAAACCAACTGACCAAATATGAGTATGCTTATCATGAACAAGCCAATTCCATCACCAAATTATATCAGAGTGTATAGGATCATGCCAAATCCAAGTTAACTAGAAAGCACTCAACCTACTGAGACCAGAAGGGTGCCGATAAAGCATCCAAACAGCTAGTGTTGACATGAATGATTAAACATCAATGCAACACATAACCTTTTCCACCAAATGGCCAACAATCTCCCCCTTAGGAATTGATGGCAACGCTAGATGTGAAAAACATCTGAGTACCAAGAAATGCCAAACAAGTCTCCCCCTATGTAAGACAACCAACCATCTCCTGCATATATCTCTGAATATAAATATCCCCCCCCCTTTGAATAATATCTCTGTAAAGTTCTGAATTTACTTTTCACATCACTATCTCTCCCCCTTTGACATCAATGCCAAAAATCTGACAAAAATCTCAAAGAAAAAGCATAAGACTTTGAATCTCAAAGATGACTACTCCCTGAGCAATAGCATCCCAAATCAGTGCTGGAATGAATAGTATCTCTGATAATGCATGTTGTCTTGATGCCAAATTGCATCAATCAAGTCTTTGTCGGAGGGGCAGAAACCCCCAATCTGTCTCTCAGGTACTCAAATGATTCTTTAGATAAAGGTTTAATGAAAATATCTGCAATTTGTTCTGTAGTGTTCACATAAACTAGTTTAACTTCATTTTCTTCCACCTTCTCCTTCAAAAATTTAAACTTGATAGATATGTGCTTTGTTTTGGAATGAAATACTGGATTCTTTGATATATAAATAGTAACAGAGTTATCACAGTGAATAACTACTGGTGCATCACAATCCGTCTTTTATATCTTTCAACATTTGCTTCATCCATAAAACTTTTGTACAACTAGTAGCAACAACAACATACTTAGCTTCAATAGTAGATAAAGAAGTACATAACTATTTCTTTTTGATCCATGAAACCAACTTCTTTCCAAGAAAGAAATGTCCACCAGAAGTACTTTTCTGGTCATCAACATCTCCAACCCAATTAACATATGTATATGCACATAAAGTAAAGTTATCATTCTTAGGGTACCATAATCTATATTCTGATGTACCTTGCAAGTATCAAAAAATATTTTTCACGGCCAGCTCATAATTTTCTCTAGGATCACTCTAAAATATTGAAACAATAAAAACAACATTCATAATTTCATGCCTAGTTTGAGTCAAATAAAGTAGACCTCCAATCATAGGTTTGTATCTTGTAGGATTTATCAGTGCAGAAACATATTTCCTTGTTAATTTATTACTTGTAACCATAGGTGTACTTACCGGTTTAAAATCTCCCATACCAAATTTCTTCAACAATTCTTTATCATATTTAGTTTGACAGATAAAAATTCCTTTGGTAGTATGAGTAATCTACAAACCTAAAAAAAAATTCATCTCACCAATCATAGACATCTCAAATTATTTCTCTACATTCTTAGAAAATTCTATGCACAATTTATCTTCACCTCCAAAAGTAATATCATCAATAAATACTTCAACAATCACTATATGATCATTATTAATTTTGTAATATAAATTACTGTCAGCACTGCCCTTAGTAAAACCAAGCTTCAAAAGATATTTATCCAACCTTGCATACCAAGCTCTAGGTTCTTGTTTCAATCCATATAAAGCTTTCCTTAGCCTAAAAACCATATCAGTATCATTTGATAGTGAAAAACCATTAGGTTGCTTAATATTAAATTTCTCATCAAGGTCCCCATTCAAAAATGCATATTTAACATCCATCTAATAAACCTTGTAGTTTTTATAAGCAACATAGGCAATAAATAATTTTACAGTTTCAATGCTAGCTACCAGCGCAAAAGTTTCTCCATAATCAATTCCTCCCTTTTGAGAATATCCTTTACAAACCAATCTAGCCTTATTCCTTATAACTTGACCATCCTCATTCAATTTATTCCTATAAACCCATTTAGTTCCAATGAAATTTTTATTTTTAGACCGGGGAACCAAAGTCCATGTGTTATTTTTCTCAATCTAATCTAATTCTTCTTTCATAGATTTTAACCAAAATTCATCTTTACATGCGTCAATAACTGATATTGGTTCAACTTGTGAAATGAAACATACCTCATTAGTTTCTAGTCTTCTTCTTGTCATCAGTCCATTGCTCTTATCCCCAAAGATTTAATCTTCTGAATGTTTCAATCTCACATACCTACAAGTCTTCTAACTCTTTGTTCCTCTTCTCTGATCCTTAGTTACTCTAGAATTCTCTGATGTTTCCAGAGTAACTGGTTCAACTCTCTATTCTGGTAAAGGTGCTATCACTTCAGATATAATCATTTCCACTGTTGTTTCCTTCTCATAAACTCTAATTTGACTTTTTCTCAACTCATCTACTTTGACATTAACACTCTCCACAATTCTCTGTAATCTCTTGTTATAACATCTATATGCTTTTCTTTCACTAGAATAACCAAGAAATATGCCTTCATCACTTCTAGGATCAAATTTCCCAATAGTATTATCTCTCCTCATATAACATTTACTACCAAATTTTTTGAAATACTTAACTATAGGTGTATTGCCAAACCATAATTCATAAGGTGAATTTGTAAACCATTGTACTAACTGGTTCTCTCCATTAGATATGAGGTAGATTAACTTCTATCATCATTGTTCTAGCAACATGCAAGATAGTTTTGTTTTTGCTTTCCACAACTCCATTCTGCTGAGGTGTCCGAGGAGCATAAAATTGTCTTCTTATACCATGCTTGTCACAAAAGTTATTGAACTCAATGGATGTGAATTCTCCACCATGATCTAATCTTGAACATTTAATCTTCAATCTTGTCTCAATTTCCACTTTAGCCTTAAACATTTTAAACTTTTCAAATGCTTTAGATTTTTCTCTCAAGAAAGTAACCCACATCATTCTAGAATAATCATCAATTATTAGCATGAAATATCTATCACCATGAAAACTTTTAACTCTAGCAGGGCCACACAATCAATATGAATAAGATCAAGAACATCATTTGATTTATCTTGTATACTCATAAAAGAGGTTCTGACTTGTTTACCCATTTGACATTCTTTACATACCAAATTATAGGGCTTCATAATCTTAGATATATCTCTAACAGCCTTGGTTGAACTAATCTTTACAATGCAATCAAAATTTACTTGACACAACCTTTTATGCCATAACCAGCTCTCATCAATCTGTGTAATCAAACATGTCTTCTCACTGGAGTTCAAACAATATATGTTGCCTTTTGTCTATGCATTGGTTGCAATCTCCAAGCCAGATCTGTTAATGAGTTTGCATTTTCCATCCTTGAACTGTAATTGAAATCCCTTATCTACCAATTGTCCTACACTCAAAAGATTATACTTCAAACCTTCAACATAATAAACATTGTCAGTATTTTTATTACCATCCAATGATATAGTTCTTTTTTAGTTGATCATACATGCCTTTGTTGGTATTTTGGTAAGGTTTTTTCATTGATGTCAACACCTACTAAAACTCTGGTACTTTGGACAATCATCAACATTCATCGGCAAACAAGTGGCTTATGCACAATCACTGGTATATGGTACACCGATAGGATATAATGATCACCGACACTTGGAATGGCATGGAAAACACTTGGTTATGTTGAAGACATCATTTGGACACCTTGTCTTGGAGACTCGTTTATTGGTATATTAGTATTTGCATATTTGTTGTTATCGACAAATAGGTCCAAGTTATACACCAGCAGGTTAATCTTTTCTAGATCAACACAACATGCTATGGAGATGATTTATTATTGTTGTAAATGCATCAAGCTAACATGTTGAATCAGTTATTGCATAGGATATTGTTTTGTTTGTAAAATAATTTTATTGTAATATCTTCTAGAGATGACCTACTAAAATTGGTCTTAGGTTATGATATAAATGTAAGATCTTCTTTGTAAGATCGAATGTGGAATGCCAAGAAGAATTGTGAGAAGGTATATGCGAGAATAAGCAGAGCTATACATGTAGACATCATTTGATGGTGAAGCAAGGTTTTTGTGAAAGTATATCAAAACTACACCGGTACTGAATCCAAGATATGAAGATGCTATTTTGAGCAATACATCCTTATTGGATTTAACCATCCAATTGTAGTCAGTGTGACTCCTATTTTGTGTTTGAGCAGTGAGCTCTAGGTGCTTGGCCTTTCTGCATGTGTAGACCCTATTTGTATACACTTACTATCTGCAGTAGTATCATCTAATTGTGGGTAAGGTTTCCCACTGGGATTTTTCCCCTTACAGGGTTTCCACATACAAATATTGGTGTTATGTGTTGTGGATGACTTTTTCTTTTTATTTCATGCATTAATCTTTTCCGGTATTGCAATTATTTGTTAAAACTATCCACCAATACAAAAGACTAGTTCTCTTGTATTAAGAAGTAAGTTGGTTAAGTTATTTTTGACTTAAATTTATTAGATAACTGATTCACTGCCCCCTCTTAGTTGCCTCCGGGACCTAACAATTGGTATCAGAGCCTAGTCCTCTTTTGTAGAAGTTTAACAGATTGAGGAGATCTAATGTCTACTAACTATTTCAGGAAGGATAGTCCTAAACTTGATGGAACCAACTATGGCATATGGAAGACCAGGATGGAGACACATATAAATTGCATTGGAAAGGACATATGGGATGTTACAAAGAATGGCTATATTGCTCCTACTCAAAGTCATCCTAAACCACCTAACTTGACTAAAGATGAGGAAAATGATTGGAAAGCAAGAGAAGCACTTTTGAGCGCATTAACAAATCAGCAAATCATGGGATTATCAGATAAGTCTACTGTTAAAGCTATTTGGGATCATTTGGAAACATTGAATGAAGGAGATTCCACAATCAAAATTGCAAAACTTGAAAGCTTTCAGGTCAAGTATAAAAATCTAAAAATGGAAGAAGATGAAAGGATTTCTGCTTGTATGGAAAGAGTTAATGAAATTGTTTTGGGTATTAAATGTTGTGGAGGAACCTTAAGTGAGGATGAAATTGTTTCAAAATTTTTAAGAGGATAGCCACTGGCATATAAAATGAAAGTTTCTACTATAAATGAGTTAAGAACAATGCCTAATAGATCAGTAACTAGAGATACATTGATTGGAAAACTTTCAACCTTTGAAATTGGGGAAT
Source organism: Cryptomeria japonica (assembly GCF_030272615.1). Lineage (NCBI taxonomy): Eukaryota > Viridiplantae > Streptophyta > Pinopsida > Cupressales > Cupressaceae > Cryptomeria > Cryptomeria japonica. Next base: position 513,252,837 of record NC_081410.1, read on the forward strand.
TCGGTCCTATTGCTACTATAAAAATAGATTTAGCCTTTAAAGCATCAACATCATCTGCACCATCATTTGACAAATCTGATTGGAAAGCCTTTTATGCAAGAGAACTTGAAGAAAGTAGGAAGGAAAATGAAGAACTTGAAGAACTTGAAGCACTTTTTGCAACGAAAATGTCTAAAGGTCCAGTTGGAAGTAAGTATGAAAGTAAAGTACCCTTTAAATGTTTTAACTGTAATAAGATTGGTCATATGGCTTCAAGATGCCCTGATAGACATGCTAGACTAAGAGAAGAAGCTAGAAGGACATACAAGCCTAACCCTGAATATCAAAGATATAGATTTAAGAAGAATAAAGATAAAACTTGTTATCTTGTTGATGAAGGTGTGACTGATGATTCTGATGAGGATCTAGGAGACAATGGATGGGTTTTTGTTGCTATAATAGAAGATCAATCGACACCTACGGTCCAACCATTAGAGCAGGCCTTGGCAGCTAAAATTGAAGTAAAGGATGAGTGGATCATTGATTCAGTATGCTCACATCATATGACAGGAGATAAAGGTAAATTCTTGAACTTTCAAGAATATAATGGAGGCTTAGTAAGATTTGGAGATGATAAAGCTTGTCTGATCAAAGGTGTAACGTCGTAAATTGTACGCACTTGCTAGGGTGGTACAATTTCACACCTAGTTTAACACCCACCTTGGTGTATTTTGCATTTTGCATTGCATTTCCCCTTTAGCACTTAATTAATCAAATTAATTAGGTCTAAGGTCTTATTTCATCATCTTCCACATCATAAAGTTGGGCCCTTTTCATTAAAGTGTGCCCCTTTCATTTTATTCTTCCAATACATCATTTAATCAAAAACCCTAATTAGGTCCTATTTTGAACTTGGGGGCCTGATTTCGGGGGTCAAAACATCTCGAAATCACCTGTAACTTCGGGATTCTCTCTAAAATCATCATATCCGACAGTCCTAAAAATTTGGTGAAAAGGTGTCGGGACCATGGCGCCCGGAGTGCAACATGGTCCCAGACATTTTTCCCGAAATTTTAGGAGCGCGATCCAATCATAAAATAAAGCTTAACCCCAAGAAATTGGTAGGATATTCAATCTCTAGGTCGGCCAAAAGATGAAATTAAGACCTAGGGTTTCATATATAAGAGCTCTCTTTCTTCATTTGAAAGGATCCGATTTTCATTTTCAGGAACCTCATATGCAGCAAAAGAGCAGATCATTGAAGACTTCAACAACATTCAACATCCTTCTATCAAGCATTTATCAATTTCATTCATCCATTTAGGGCTTGGAAGACATTGAAGAACAATAGGAGATTACCGACTGAAGATTGACTTGTACTCCTCCCTTAAGGGTTGGGTATGATTTCATGTTGTTTTCATGTCTTTGCATAAGCTTCAATATATCCTTTATTCATGCTTTAGATCACTTTGCATCTTGATTTAGAGCATTTACATTATCATTTACAAGCAATTAGGGTTTACTTTCTAGGTTGCTCTAGTTTGCTTTCTTGCATTTAAGGACCTTGCACACACACTAGGTCTGCACACACAATACATTTTAAAATACAACTTGGCTATTCGTGGAGGTGGAAATCACTGAAGCGGGGGTTTGACTAAGGCAAAACCCTATATAGCTTCCCACCACACCTTTTCAGATATAAGTGCAGGTTTCGGAATTCGGACGATGCCGCAAGTTACAGATCCGGAAGAAGCAGACGGAGACCGAACTCCATACCAAATCTTAGAGAAAAAGACCAGGATAGGGGCATGGGGTACCCTGGTCCTACCAGGATAGGGGTGTTGGGCGCCCTGGTCCCTGGGATAGGGGCGCTGGGCGCCCTGGTCCTCCTGACAGATAGCAAGTTTCAGCATTTTGACAGCTTTTTCAGAGTGCAAAACAACAGTTTCTGGAGCAGTTTCAGGTGAAGAATCAGGATAGTGGCGCCCATGCCCCCGTCTTGAACATTTTCATTCATATTTTAACACCAGGTATGGATTTGCATTCTTGTCTTGTCCTTGTGTTTACAACTTTCCATTGTTTAAGTTCAATTCTGCAATCTTGTTATTAGTTTGTACTTGCACTTTGGGGTTAGGAATTGAACTTGCATCATTCTATCTATCATTTGCAACAAAGGAATATAAATCCTAATAGGTAGCCCATGGCTCTCTCTTCCACAAGAAGAAGTAGCCAATTGTGTGATACCTCTAGGCTCTTTCGTATTCCACAAGTGTGTGGCTGAAAGCGAGATTAGGGCATGTTTGCTTAGTGTCACTTTTTCCCCTACACATTTTGGTGAACCTGACGTGAACTCCAATCTTCTCTAATTCTGATTTATGTTTTCAAATTTGAGTGTTTATGCTATTTCAAATTCAAAATTGTATTTACAAGTCTCAATTTCTTGCAAGATTCAAAAATTTAGAGGAAATTTTTGCTAAAACCCGAATTTTTCAATTCAAAGTTGAACTTGTGGATAGCTTAATTTGGATCAATAATTTTAAATCTGATTTAGGAACTCATTTGAATCATAAATTTCATTTTCTAAATCTACATTCTAAGTGCTTGCATTGGTTAAAATTAAACATTTCCTTCTATTTTGCATGTGTTATCATTTGAAAGAGGAAAATTGTTGTCATGATGCATTCATTTCATAGATGTGATAATGGGTTAGCTTCCCTTGTTTCAATTTTTCCTTCTCCTAAAGAACCTCCCCTCATCTATAACAACATTTTAGTGCCTAAAAGAGTTGCTACCAATCCCTTTGAGACTCTCCCATGCTCTAAGGATGAAGACTTTAAGAGTGATCTTAACAACTCTCCTAAAATGTGCCCTTCCTATTTAGCTATCCTAGAGGAAGAGAATGATATCATAAACACCTTTCTTAATGTTACTTCACCTTCCCTACATGATGCCTCTCTAAGTGAAAAGGTATTTATGGACATTGACTTATTTTCTCCTAAAGTTGGTCCTTCCAATGGGGGCATGTTAGTGCAACAAGAGGTTATGAACACTTCTTTCAAAGATCTCCTTCCTAAGCATGAATCTTTGGAGAAATATGTTCATGTTCCTCCTAAAAAACACTCCCCTCATGAGGATCCTTTTGTGCAAGAGGATGATATTATCCCTACATTTCCTATTGATGGCATTTCCTTTTCTTACAAAATTCCCACTGGAGATGATGAATTAATGATAAATGCTTACCCTTCTCCTAAAGTTTGTCTTACCCATAAGCATCCCTTAGAGAAAGAAGATGAAATAATAAGAAATTTACTTAATTCTCTCTCCCCTAAAGATCATATTGAACATATTTTGAGGAAAGAGGATGAGTTTAACACATCTATTGATTCTCTCCCTCCTAAGGATGAGGAATTAATAAACAATGTTATCTCATCTCCCAAAATTGACAATACTTCAAACATTCCTTTCAACAACCTCACTATTTGGGATGAACCATTAGAAGAAGGTATAGATTATTCTCTACCCCTAGCCAAAGGGGATGAAATCAAGATTGAAAACTCCCTTGATAGTTTCTCACCTTCCTTGAATCTCAATTATTCTCCCTCTCCTCAACTTGGTTCTACTCATAAGGAAACCCTAGTTCAAAGCAAGATGGTTAACATCTCTTTCAAAGATCTCCCTCTCAAAAGTGAGACTTTAGAGAGTAATGTTGACCCTTCTCCTAGAGAGTTTATTCCCCATATAGATCCTTTGATGATAGAGGATGATATGACCTTTCCTAGTATTACTCTTCCTACTAGAACATCAATGCCTATCCCTTGTCTCTCTCCTAAAATTGATTTGATCCGTGATAAGATTTTAGTGCAAGAGAAGACTATCAATAATTCTTTCAACACTTTTGTTCATTCCTCTAAACCATCCTCAATCAATTTGATACATGTGAATGAGACACCTAACAAACCTCTCTTCACTATCCAAGGTGCTTGTCCTTCTCAAAATTCTCAACCTTTAAATAAGCCTATCTTAGTGGTTCAAGGTGGTTATGTTAATGATTCTTTTTGCACTCCTAAGAAACCTATTATTACTGTGCAAGGAGGTTATTCTTCGAAGAGCCCTTATGAGTATGCTAAACAACTGACTAGAGAGAGGTATCATGCGGTTGCCCATACCTATAATACTAGAAACAATAGGCAACCTAATCCTCCTCCAGTTATCCCAACTTCACTTCCTCCTTCCCAACCTATTCTTCCCCAAGCTCCACGTATTTCACAAGTTCTTGGTAAGGAATATGATCTCATAGAACAACTTAAAACTACCCCTGCTAAGATATCCCTTTGGGATTTGATCCAAACTTCTTCCACTCATCATGGAATGTTACAAGATGCCTTGAAAGATTTGAATGTTCCTCCACCTAATACATCTAGTAATATAGTGTCTTTGGTTAACTCTGTGATGAATCCTAAAGCTCAAATTGTGTTTACCCAAGATGAGTTGCCTACTAGTGAAATTCAACAACAATATGATCCCTTGATGATTATGGTTATCATAAATGACACTGCTATAAGACAAACATTGGTAGATAATGGCTCTGGCCTTAATGTGTGTAGCATTAATCTATTGCATAAGATGAATGTGGATACATCCCTTATTGAGCCTGACTCTCATCCCATTCAAGGCTTTGATAATGTGGCTAAGTCTTCATCAGGTATTATCACCTTACCCATCATAGTGGGACCTGTTACTTTGCCTACTCCTATCCATGTTATGTCGGGAAATCTAACATACAACTTGTTATTAGGGAGGCCTTGGATTCACAGTATGCAAGTTGTCCCCTCTACATTGCATAGACAAGTTAAATTCATTTATAACAATAAGACATATACCTTGATAGGTGATACTAATCTTCAGGCTTGTTTGCAAACATCTACTTCCAAAGGGAGTTCTTCTAAACCTTCCTCTTATAGTGATGACTCTTTAAACAAGATACCTATGGATGAATCATCACCCTCTAAAGTTCTTGAAGAAGATCCTTCTCGACTTGAATCTACACATGAAAAGGCTTTTGATCCTGAGAAGGTTCTCGCAGAAGATGATTGGGGATCTCTTGATTTTAATCCCACCTTTGTAGGTGAGTATAGGGTTCCTCCTAGAGAGCTTAAACTTAAAAAGAAGGAAGAAACTAGAGATCAATCAGTCTTACTTGAACCTATGAGCAATAATTTTGTGGCCGCTTCTCAAACTTCTTCTCCTCACACCTTTAATTCTGAAGAATTTGATTCTTTGTCTTATGAAAAAACACCTTCTCTTCCTGAAATGGCTGATCGTTATGGTCATGGTTTTTGCATTTTTGCTAAGCATGGGTATCATGGAAATGGGTGTGGCACTCATGAACAAGGGATGAAAGTTCCTCTAGAGACTAATTTTCACAATTATGCCTTTGGACTCGGCTATAATCCCTGCAAACGTACCAAAGCATCTAAAAGACCATCTCTCAATGTGAATGCTATATTTAGTAGTGATGATGATCTCACTTCAACTAAATCATCTTCTACTTCTATCAACTCTCATTCCCCTCATAAGGAAATCTTGTCAACGAACAAATCTCTTTACGACTCCCCTCAAATTTCTAAATCCACTTATGAATCTTTATCTCCTATTCATCATAAAGTCCTTTCCTCCAGGGATAAGACTCTAATAAATTACACTCATCTCTCTTCTAAGAGTTCTTGTGACTTTTCTTCTTCAATTTTATACATGTTTTTTATCTCACTTATAGTTGAGCATTTAGCATGTCATATTCAAATACCTCATTCAGTCTATCATGTCTTTAAATAACATTAATGGCTATTATGTTGCTCATCATTATGTGACATTGGTAGCTCATTTACTAGGGGCTCATTGTCATTCATGATGGTACAATTTCAAGTGCAATCATATTTTTGAAGCAACATAATAGCCTAATTTTCTTGTTCCTATGGGGACAAGAGTGATTTCATACATCTCTTCTTATGTCTAAATCTCTCCCTAGAAGATTGTGTAAGTCCTTCTCATTGTCCTTATCCTTGGGAGGCAATGATCTTTCCTTATTTTTATCTAAGGATCCACTTTTTCCTACATCGTGGATGGTGTGAACTTTATTACTTGATGTTATTCCTTGTATGCATTTGTTGTTGTTTGTTCAAGGATTCTCTCTTACAAGAGGTGTAAGTCCTTGACTATAACCTCTTTTGCACTTGATGAAATACACCCATAATGAATTCACTCTCCTAATTGGGTTAAAAAGAGCGTCATCCTTCATTAAGAATCACTTTCACCTCGCAAAAGAAGGAAGTATTGTATTCTTATTCTCTTCTTTGTCTTATTCTAGAAGATGTTATATTTGTCTAAGACAATTCCTCTCGGGGATAGGTGTCTTTTGTACAAAGATCTCTTCTCCTCTAAGGATCTCCTTTACACATACTACAAGATATCCCTTTTCAACTATCTTATCCTTGCTTAAAGAGTGCAAAACTCTCTTGCTTGGATCTATGACATTGTTGCATTTTTGGGGTATCTTCTTTTGTGATGAAGGTAGGTATCCTTGTTCTACTTTGCTTATGACATAAACATTACACTTTTTGAGCAATGGGTCATTCTCGAAACCAGAGCACAGACTCTTAGAGCGAGATGTCTCCATTTTTTCTTTTATGCAAGGTGATTATTCTCGTAACTAGAGCACAGACTCTTAGAGTGAGATGTCACGCTTTTGTACTATACATATACAGGTTGTAGCATACTCGGGCAAAGACTCCTATGAGGTGCTTCTAACCTCCCTTACACACACATGCACGAGGTTGAGTGGAACTAGCGGCATAAGGCTAGACTTTCTCACTCTCCTCCCTTACATGGATCACCTAGACAGACTCTAGGGGCTAGTTTTCCATGTCCTTTTTCCCATGGATCACCTAGACAAAATCTAGGGGTGAGAAGTCCATGTTTTCTCTCTCACTATTCTTCTCATGGATCACCAATGTGTGTATTCATGCTTTTTTCCTTTCTTTTCTTCTCTTTGCATTTTGTTTCCATTTACATCCTTCATCTTGTGTTAGAGAACTCTCAAATCCTCACACTCTTTGTTGTGTTGGAATTGAGATTTAGTCCTCTTTCTTACCAAATGATTCTCCATTAGTTTTTGATCTCATATCAAATCTTCTTGTGAGCATTTGTCATCAATTTTCTTTAACAATTCGAAGTGGTAAACATGATACCCTGTTTCAACTCACTAAAATTAGCAAGCCGAAACAGGGGGGGCATATAGCTACCCTTGAATTTTCATCACCTTCCTTAGTAAGCATTAGGTGATTTTGTGATCTAACATGTGGTTTTGTAGGGTGCGGTTCCTAACTGTGTACTGCAGATGCCGCTGGGGGCTTCGTTCGACAGACTTATGGATATATCCTTTTTCAAATAATGTTTACTTTTCTGTACTTTAGCTTGCATATGCACGTAGTGTTCATATGACCGCTAAAGTGGGGGCTAAATGTAACGTCGTAAATTGTACGCACTTGCTAGGGTGGTACAATTTCACACCTATTTTAGCACCCGCCTTGGCGCATTTTTCATTTTGCATTGCATTTCCCCTTTAGCACTTAATTAATCAAATTAATTAGGTCTAAGGTCTTATTTCATCATCTTCCACATCATAAAGTTGGGCCCTTTTCATTAAAGTGTGCCCCTTTCATTTTATTCTTCCAATACATCATTTAATCAAAAACCCTAATTAGGTCCTATTTTGAACTTGGGGGCCAGATTTCGGGGGTCAAAACATCTCGAAATCACCTGTAACTTCGGGATTCTCTCTAAAATCATCATATCCGACAGTCCTAAAAATTTGGTGAAAAGTTGTCAGGACCATGGCGCCCGGAGTGCAACATGGTCCCAGACATTTTTCCCGAAATTTTAGGAGCGCGATCCAATCATAAAATAAAGCTTAACCCCAAGAAATTGGTAGGATATTCAATCTCTAGGTCGGCCAAAAGATGAAATTAAGACCTAGGGTTTCATATATAAGAGCTCTCTTTCTTCATTTGAAAGGATCCGATTTTCATTTTCAGGAACCTCATGTGCAGCAAAAGAGCAGATCTTTGAAGACTTCAACAACATTCAACATCCTTCTATCAAGCATTTATCAATTTCATTCATCCATTTAAGGCTTGGAAGACATTGAAGAACAATAGGAGATTACCGACTGAAGATTGACTTGTACTCCTCCCTTAAGGGTTGGGTATGATTTTATGTTGTTTTCATGTCTTTGCATAAGCTTCAATATATCCTTTATTCATGCTTTAGATCACTTTGCATCTTGATTTAGAGCATTTACATTATCATTTACAAGCAATTAGGGTTTACTTTCTAGGTTGCTCTAGTTTGCTTTCTTGCATTTAAGGACCTTGCACACACACTAGGTCTGCACACACAATACATTTTACAATACAACTTGGCTATTCGTGGAGGTGGAAATCACTGAAGTGGGGGTTTGACTAAGGCAAAACCCTATATAGCCGCCCACCACACCTTTTCAGATATAAGTGCAGGTTTCGGAATTCGGACGACGCCGCAAGTTACAGATCCGGAAGAAGCAGACGGAGACCAAACTCCATACCAAATCTCAGAGAAAAAGACCAGGACAGGGGCATGGGGCACCCTAGTCCTACCAGGACAGGGGCACTGGGTGCCCTGGTCCCTGGGACAGGGGCGCTGGGCGCCCTGGTCCTCCTGACAGACAGCAAGTTTCAGCATTTTGACAGCTTTTTCAGAGTGCAAAACAATAGTTTCTGGAGCAGTTTCAGGTGCAGAATCAGGACAGTGGCGCCCGCGCCCCCGTCCCGAACATTTTCATTCATATTTTAACACTGGGTATGGATTTGCATTCTTGTCTTGTCCTTGTGTTTACAACTTTCCATTGTTTAAGTTCAATTCTGCAATCATGTTATTAGTTCGTACTTGCACTTTGGGGTTAGGAATTGAACTTGCATCATTCTATCTATCATTTGCAACAAAGGAATAGAAATCCTAATAGGTAGCCCGTGGCTCTCTCTTCCACAAGAAGAAGTAGCCAATTGTGTGATACCTCTAGGCTCTTTCGTATTCCACAAGTGTGTGGCTGAAAGCGAGATTAGGGCATGTTTGCTTAGTGTCACTTTTTCCCCTACACAAAAGGTAAGGGTACAATATCTCTTGATGGTAGGCATAATACTAACAATGTTTACTATGTTTAAGATTTAAAGTATAATCTTTTGAGTGTTGGTCAATTAGTTGAGAAAAGATTTCAGTTACAATTCAAAAATAGTAAATGCAAAATTATGAATAGAACTAGTTTAGAAATTGCAATCGGTAATCAAACTAGAGGTAATATCTTTCATTTGAATAACAGTGAAAGGACATGCTTGATTGCACATATTCATGAAAGTTGAATATGGCATAAAAGACTCTGTCATATAAACTTTGATTGCATGGTGAAAATCAGTATTTACCTAAAATTGTCAAACCTCACAATACAATATGTAAGGAATGTCAATTTGGAAAACAAGTTAGAGATACTTTCAAAAGTATTCCAAAAAAATCCAATAATGCTCTTGACTTAATTCATACGGACTTATGTGGTCCATCTAGAACTAAAAGCTTACAAGGTGATAGATATTTCATGTTAATCATTGATGACTATTCTAGAATGTGTTGGGTTACTTTTCTCAGAGAAAAATCAAAAGCACATGGAAAGTTCAAACTGTACAAAGCAATGGTATAAAATGAAACTGGTAAGAAAATAAAATGTCTAAGATCAAATCAAGGAGGAGAATTTACATCTAAGGAATTTAATGCATTCTATGAAGTAAATGGAATCAGAAGACGGCTATCAGCACCTCAGACACCATAGCAAAATGGAGTTGTTGAAAGGAAAAATAGAACTATCTTGGATGCAGCTAGAAGTATGTTATCAGAAGCAAACCTACCACATGTGTATTGGAGAGAGGCAGTAAGTACAATGGTCTATACATTCAACAAAGTTCACATCAAAGGTGAAACCGGTAAGACGCCTCATGAACTATGGTTTGGTATTACTCCTACTCTTAAATATTTCAGAATATTTGGAAGTAAATGTTATATTAGAAGTGATGAGTATATTGGAAAATTTGATCCTAGAAGTGATGAAGGAATATTTGTTGGTTATTCATCTAAGAGTAAAGCATATAGATGTTTTAACAAAAGATTGCAGAAAATTGTTGAGAGTACAAATGTGAAGATTAATGAGTAATTCAGAGGAACTTCAAGGTATATAGATTCTGAACTAGCAACAAAAGTTCTAACAAATGAACCTACACTGAACCCACCAGTATAGAATGAAGATCCAGTTACACCAGTACCATCTGAAAATTCCACAATGACTGAGGATCAATAGCAAATGAAGGCACCCCAGTATCTAAGATTAAATCATTCTGAAGATCAGATAATTAGAAACAAGCCTAAAGGAGTTATGACAAGAGGAAGATTGGCAAATGAAGAAGTATGTCTTATTTTTCAAATTGAACCATCATCAGTTAATGAAGCATGTGAAGATAAATATTGGACTAAAGCTATGGAAGAAGAATTAGAAAAACTTGAGAAGAATAACACTTGGACATTAGTTCCCCAGCCTAAAGATAAAAATGTAATTGGAACCAAATGGGTATTCAGAGACAAACTTAATGAAGATTGTAAGGTTATTAGAAATAAAGAAAGACTAGTGTGTAAGGGATATTCTCAGAAGGAAGGAATTGATTATAATGAAACCTTTGTACCAGTAGCTATAATTGAGGCAGTCAGATTATTCTGGGCTTTTGCAGCACACAAGAACTAAAATTTGTATAAAATGGATATTAAATGTGCATTTCTAAATGAAGATCTTGAAGAAGAAGTTTACATTGAACAACCTGATGGATTTTCTTTGACAGATAACAAAGATATGGTTTGTAGGTGAAGGAAAGCTTTGTATGGGTTGAAGCAAGCTCCAAGAGCTTGGTATGCAAGATTGGATAAGTATCTTTTTAAAATTGGTTTTTCTAAAGGTAATGCTGACAACAACTTATATTATAAAATAACCAATAATGACATCTTGGTTATAGAAGTTTTTGTTGATGATATAATCTTTAGAGGAGAAGATGGATTATGTAAAGACTTTTCTATTAAAATGCAGAAAGAATTTGAAATGTCTATGATCGGGGAAATAAGATTCTTTTTAGGATTTCAGATTTCACAGATTGACAAAGGTATATTCTTAAGTCAATCCAAATACTTAAAGGAGTTACTAAAGAAATTTGGGATGGAGAACTCTAAACTGGTAAGCACACCTATGACTACAAATGACAAACTATCACTAAGGGATGAATCTACACCTGTTAATACAACTAGATACAAATCTATGATAGGAGGTTTACTGTATTTGACACAAACCAGACTTGATATCATGAATGCGATATGTATTGTTTCAAGATTTTAGAGTAATCCTAGAGAAAATCATGAATTGGCAGTAAAAAGGATCTTTTGGTACTTACAAGGCACTACAAATCTTGAATTATGGTATCCTAGAGATGAAAAATTTGAATTATGTGCATATACAGATGCAAATTGGGTAGAAGATGTGGATGATAGAAAAAGAACCACTGGCCGAGCATTTTTTCTTGGAAGCAGACTAGTTTCTTGGCTGAGTAAGAAACAAAGTTGTACATCCTTGTCAACAACAGAATCAAAATATGTTGCAGTAGCAACTAACTGTACATAGGTACTATGGCTTAAACAAATGTTGAAAGACATAAAGGTAAAATGAAAGGAACCTATAACTATCTATTGTGATAACACTACAACAATTGATATATCTAAGAATCTGGTACTACACTCTAAAACCAAACATGTTTCTATCAAACTAAATTTTCTAAGGGAAAATGTTGAAGTAAAAGAAATAAAATTGGTTTATGTGAATACTAAAGAGCAAATTGCAGATATTTTTACTAAACCTCTGCTTAAGGAGACTTTTGAATATCTCAGAGACCAGCTTGGAGTCATACCCCCACTGGTAGAGACTTAAGAAGTTGATGTTTGTCATCAACTGGCAGAATTAACAGAGAAATCTTTTACTCCGGCCTTGATGAGGAAGCTACTTCTCAGGGGGAGTAGTTGGTATACTAAATTGGTTGGTATTTTGTAATATGAACTTAGTTTTGTGGTAACTTTGGCATTTGATGTCAAAGGGGGAGAGATTGGTATGGAAAAATACAAGGAAACACATGTTACTCTCAGGGGGAGAGATTGTTACTTTGGAAGAGTTTACTTATATTTTGGTAATTGTTGGTACTTTGGTATTTGGCATTTATGTTTTGGCACTTTGATGGTTTTTCCATCTTGTATTACCATCAATGCCAAAGGGGGATATTAGTGGTATTTTGGTAAGGTTTTGTCATTGATGTCAACACCTACTAAAACTCTGGTACTTTGGAGAATCGGCAACATTCACCAGCAAACAAGTGACTTATGCACAGTCAGCGGTATATGGTACACCAACACGATATAATGATCAATGGCACTTAGAATGGCATGGAAAACACTTGGTTATGGTGAAAACATTGTTTGGACACCTTGTCTTGGAGATTTTTTTATTGGTATATTCGTATTTGCATATTTGTTGTTACTAGCAAATAGGTCTAGGTTATACACCAGTAGGTTTATCTTTTCCAGATCAGCACGACATGCTATGGAGATGATTTATTATTGTTGTAAATGCATCAAGCTGACATTTTGAATTGGTTATTGCATTGGATATTGTTTTTTTTGTAAAATGATTTTATTGTAATATCTTTTAGAGTCAACCTACTAAAACTAGTCTTAGGTTATGATATAAATGTAAGATTCTATTTGTAAAATCGAATGTGGAATGCGAAGAAGAGTTGTGAGAAGGTATATGCGAGAATAAGAAGAGCTATACACACCAACATCATTTGAAGGTAAAACAAGGTTTTAATGAAAGCATATCAAAACTACACCAATATTGAATCCAACATATGAAGATGTTATTTTGAGTAGTACATCCTTATTGGATTTAACCATCCAATTGTAGTTAGTGTGACTCCTATTTTGTGTTTGAGCAGTGAGCTCTAGGCTCTTGGCCTTTCTACATGTGCAGACCCCATTTATATACACTTATTATCTGCAATAGTATCATTTGATTATGGGTAAGGTTTCCCACTGTGATTTTTCCCCTTACAGGGTTTCCACGTACAAATATTAGTGTTATGTGTTGTGGATGACTTTGTCTTTTTATTTCATGCATTAATATGATGTGAAAAACCACTGTCAATTACCCATTCATCCTTGTCCTCAATTTTAGCAGCAAGTGCCTTCTCCTCAGGTAGAATCTCTTCCAATGTCGGATCATCTTCCTTGATAACTAGAAATACCCATTCCTTCCCATTGCCTGATCTGCTAGTAAATTCTTCTGTTAGTTGATCATCTGAATTAGTAATGCCTCCCTCATCTGTTATGTAGCATGATTTGTCTTTATTTTTCTTGAATCTATACTTATTTTGATATCCAGGGTTAGGCTTAAATGATCTTTTAACTCTTTCTTCAAATCTTGAATTTCTTTCAAGACAACTAAATGAAAAAAGACCAATCTTATTACTTGCAAAACATTTAAAAGGTGCTTTTCCTTCATACTTACTTCCTACCGGTATTTTCGGTACTCTTCTAGCAAATAGTGCTTCAAGTTGCTCAAACTCGTCATCTTCTCTCTGCATATCTTCTAGTTCTTTTGCATATAGAGCTTTCCAATCATTCTTACTGGTTGTAGATGTAGATGCATGAAAAGTAAGTTCAATCTTCATAGCTCCAGAAGATCCATATTCCTCAAGCTCAAAAGCAGATAGTTTCCCAACCAAAGTATCTCTGTTGATAGATGTATTAGTCATTGTTCTCAACTCATTAATAGCAGTAGCCTTCATTTTGTAAGCCAATGGTAAGTCTCTCAGGACTTTAGAAACAATTTCATCTTCACTTAGAGTCCCACCACAACATTGAATTCCCATAACAATGTCATTTACTCTTTCCATGAATGCAGTAATCCTTTCATCTTCTTTCATCTTTAGGTTTTCAGATCTCACCTAGTAACCATCAAGTTTAGCAATCTTCACTAAAGGGTCACCTTCATTAAGATTCTGCAGGGTAAAAGTACAAACCTATGTCACACTTTTACAAAGGAAAAGGCTAACACAACAATAACTATTCAATTTCATCACCATAAAAGTGTCATTTGCATTTTGAATTTAAAGATGATGTAAACTAATGAAATGTTTAAAATTTGTTGAAGTTTAAGTTTACTATTTTTTGAAATTTTTTTGACAATAATTTATATGTTTTTTTTTTGCTTTAAAGTCCTTTTTTTTATTGCTGAAAAGCGCTGAAAAACATGGGGTTTGGTTCCCACCTCAAAAGTAAATGTAAATCAACTTTTTTTTTTCTCATTTTGATATTGGTTATAGAATACATATTTATATAGTGCATGAAAAAAAAATATTTTGATGTATATTTTCTTTGTAATAGCATTTGGAAGTCGAATACACCAGAATTTGATAGTTTTTGTCTCCCACCACAATTTGTTTATTCAATTTATGATAATCCAAAAACTAAAAATACCCTTTTGGAGAAGACTCTCTTCTAGTGAACCATATTTTTTTCAATTTTTTTTGAAGTGATTTGATATATTTTTTGTTTTTCAAAGCAGACTCGTATCGAACAAAACAATACCTAGTTGTAGTATTTTTTATTTTTTATATATTAAATGTAATCAAAATATTAAAAAAATTGTATGATTATAATCGTGACTTCGATCTCTAAAAAAGGGTATTTTTAATTTTTTTAGTAAGTCTAATTTACCTATTGAATTTTATTGCAGAAGTGACAAGTTTGAGAAAATCATCATTTTTGTTGATGTGGCTGCCACTTGGCATTCCACATAAGTCATTCTGGTCGTAAACGTTCTCGTCAGAAACATTCCCACTGGAAGGGTTCTGGTCGACACGACCGGTCGCTTGAACCACATATAAAAAAATTTATTTTTTCCATTAAAAAAACCAAATCAATCAAGTGTGAAAATAATAAGAGTTATTTTTGCAAAAAATCCTTTTTTTTTCAAATAAAGTGGCATTTTGGAGCGAGTAGGAAGATTATAAAGGGGCGAATATTTCTAATTTTGTAAAGGGGCGAAGATTTTGAATTTTTTTTTGGAAGGCGTCTACCCTTTCCAAGTATGATATTTGAAATTATTTTTTCAATCATGCTTAATTTACAATAGTAGATATTTTTTTGGAAATTAAATATTTTTTAGATTAACCATATTCTTTAGTCACTGCTGTAGACGTATAAAAATGACCACATTCCTAAATGAATATTTTATGTTCATTTTTCTATTTGATTAAATCCAATTTAATTAAATTATCCACATTCTTCTATTTAATTAAATAAATTATTCAATTTATTTAAATAAAATTCACTATACCATTTAATGAATAAATCATTTTATTCAATTAAATCCCCCTAGCCACTTTTAATTAAATTCAAATTTAATTAAATAGTTATCCTAAATTGAATAAATCATATTTATTTAATTTCTCCAAATTGCAACCAAATTGAATGAAAATCAAATAATTCAATTAAATCCTATTATCCCCTCATCCACTTGCAAAATCCCAAACCCCTTCCTAACCCCTTCTAGAATCTTCTAATCGATTCTAATTAACCTAACCCTCCTCTAAACTTTGTCACATCCCTAAGCAAAGGGAGGTCACTTCTCAAATGGCCCAAAGTCTTGGATAACCATTGAAGGTTTTCAACCTTCAACCACTAAAACCCTAAAGTCTTTGAAAACCATTGAAGGCTTCCAACCTTCAACCACTTAATCCACAAAGTCTCCAATAACCATTAATGGTTATTTCAAACCCTCCCACATGGTTAAAACATTTGTTTTCACTCAACCTCTATCCAACCCAAGGGTCTCATCAGGTTATTAATGCTTTGACCATGATTATCTCTTAATCATTTGCACAAAGGTTTATCCTTGGATTAGATCCTAATTCAGTGGGTAAACCTAACTTAGACTTGACCCTTAGCCTTTAGATAACCATGAGGTCTCCTCAGGCCTTTAATGCCTCCAACCTCTTCTTTCAACCCAATCTGGTGTGGACATTTGTCACCATTTCATTGGTGCAAATTGTGCACATGGATCCCCAACTTTCAAACCTGGCCCTTGATTAAACCTTTCAATCTTGACCATCCATTGCCCTGTTTGTGCTATAAATAGAGCTCTGATTCCTCCATTTTAAAAAATCATCTTTCAAATTTGAAGCATCACACTTATGCTCAAATTGTTTCAAGCTTTCATTTTATATATGCTCCTCATTTAGCTTCTTTTAGATCATAAATTAATCATGAACATGCATGCTAGAGTAATTTATTTATCATTTTAGTTCAATCATAGATTAAATATAGTATGCTAGGATAGTATTCATACTAACCTTGTCATCTTATCATTTAATTTGTTGCATTTCTAGCATCTCATCTAGCTTATAACACATCTCATCTTAAACTCAATTAAAAATCTCTCTCGTTCTCATATTTGCCATCCCTAAGCCATTTTGCTCAGTAATCTGAGAGCAAAACATTGGTTTGAGGGACATTGTGAGATAGAGAACCATGGGACCCTCCTTGGGAAGCTGAGTAACACATCGTTACTCCATAGCTTGCATCAAGAAGTCCTGTGTGTGTGTGTGGATTGGTATTTTACATATTTTTCATATTTTAAATTCTAACAACCCACTTTTCCCACATACATTTCTGGTGCCCACCGTGGGGCCCGAACCCCAATAACCTATCATTTTTTGAATTTGAAGACTTTTGTAGGTACGCGGGAAACTAGAATTGGCGTGTCTAAGAAACATTTTAGCGCATCCGCCTAACAGTTTAGCGCTTCTAGCCTACTGTTTAGCGCGTGGGCTTTCTGTCTTAGCGCGTTCAAACTGTTCCTTAGCGCATAACACTATTGACAAATTTTCCTATAGGTGTCGACGACGGCGAGACACAGATCAGCGCTTCCACCCGACAGATTAGCGCATGGACCCAAAGTTTTAGCGCTTCACCTCCATATTCTAGCGCGTGTAAACAAACAGTTAGCGCATTGAATATCAAACATTTATCGACTTCAGACCGCGGAAAAACTAAACCACAGATCAACGCTTCCACCAGACAGATTAGCGCATCAACCCAAAGTTTTAGCGCTTGTACTCCATATTCTAGCACATCTCAACAGACAGTTAGCACATCGAAATTCAAAATTTCCCGAATAACAGACCGCGGGAAAACAAAACCATAAATTAGCGCATTCGAGAAATAGAATAGCGCATGGAAACTAAACAGTAGCGCATCCGAAAAGTATTGTAGCGCGTACAGTTTGTTCTGTAGCGCATCACAAACAAAACCAACAAAAAGATTTTGTAACCGAATGAAAAAATTTTAGACTTGTGAAAGTCCCCCGAAACAAACTAACAAATTTCTTTCTATTTGCAGGATTTTTAACAAGTTTCTTGCAGGAAAAGCGAGAAGATTTGTTTTTACAAGCAAAACATTTTTCCTTTTGTTGACCTCAAAAATCGCAATTTGCTTTGTTGACGATCTATTTTCCATAGATTAGATAAATATTGCTATAAAAGATTAAAAAGAACATCATGCTTACTGGAGCAACATCTCCAATTAGAAGTTAGCAAATTATTGTCTTGAGGGTTAAAAAGAACAACTTGATTGCCTTGTCTCGAAAGTGGAAGGTATATGCTCTCCCCTTAACTGGGTGACCAAAAAGCCACACCACTCTTATGCTTTCAGTGTTTCAAGCAATAAATCCTTTAGCAGGCCTGCCTTCCCGAGGAGTTGCACTCAACTCTTAAAGCCGTTTATGGCCGGTGTGAAGGGAACAAGCTAAGTGGGGAACGACTTTGACGCCAAGAATTCCAACCCACTATAATCAAATGTGGAAAGTGACGAAAGTCCTTTTCAACGGTTGCACGCAGCGATTAGCCTTCCCCCAATATCCTTGAGATACGTAAAGCCTTTGTTCTAAAGGTTGGGAAGCCTCCTGAGGGAGTTTATCACTGACGGCCGAACGGGAAGCCTGATTAAGAACCTTAGCATTAGAAACTTTGAGCTGAGTCAGTATCCAAACATTCGTAACATCATAGTGCAAGGGTGGGGAAGAATCCGCCCACAAGATTACTCACCATATATCTCCCAAGATAACTACTCAACTGTGAAGCAATTCACTTTGGGTTAACTTCTGGCAAAAGGCAAAAAAACGGGCGCCCTCTAGGGGGTGACACGGCTGTTTGAGCTGACGGAGTATCGAGACTAGTGAGCTATGATATTGCTTATGACCCTTGAATAAAGAGTCTTTCTGAAGTGTTTATCTTGTATCCAACCTGTTAAAACATTGGGGATTTGAACACATCCTCGGCAGAACATACACTTTATGTTAGATTAAGTGAAATGATTGTACTTTGTGTGCCGTGCTTATATTTTGTATTTCAGAAAATCATCCATCCTACTTAAAAATTCTCTCAACAAAAATCAAAAACATCACAAAGACACCAAAAAGAAAAATCAGGGCAGCTTAGCGCGTAGGAACAACATATTAGCGCGTAAAACAGTTATTTTAGTGCATCTGCAGAACAAAATAGCGCGTACCACAAAAACAGTAGCATTTCAACTGAAAAGCAAGGCAGAAACCAATCTTTTAGCGCGTACAAAGCATAATCTAGTGCGTGTTAGGAATATTTTAGCGCATTAACAGAAACATCTAGCGCGTGAAAGTCACAGAGTAGCGTGTGAAAGTCACAGTGTAGCGCGTGAAAGTCACAGTGTAGCGCGTGATTTTCCAAAAAAACTTCGCAGCAAATTTCAAAACAGCCTGTTTTAGCACGTGGAACAAACAGCTTAGCGCTTAGAATTCCTATTTTAGTGCATTAGCCAAACCAGTCAGCGCGTGGGAAATACAGTCTAGCGCGTGCATGTTTCACAGTCAACAAAACAAAATTTTCCAGAATCATTTTTTTTGCGCGTAACCAGGGGCAGAGTAGCGCGTGGGTTAATAGTTTTAGCGCATTGAGAAAATTTACTAGCGCATTCAACACCTGTTTTAGCGCGTGAGAAAAAGGAGAAAAACAGAGAGTTGAAAAACCAAAAATTTTAAAAATTTCAAAATATTTTAAAACACAGTTTTTCATCAAAACACGTCTTTTATCAAACCCAAGTGACAATAACAAGCTATAAAACTATTTCTCAAGTCCAATTTGTGTCCAACAAGGTTGTCCAAATCCAAAAACGAATCGAGCAATATAGGACATCTTTCCTATCATAATCCGGAAACTTTTCATCATCAGTATCAATTCAATCCTTTAAACATCTTACGGATTTTATCTCAAAAACACTTGTCTAGAAATTTTCCAAATTGTCAAATCCAGTTTCCAGAGCGGGAAACTCTTATCCATATCATTTGACACACTTTATCGTGAAGGGATAGCTAAACCTTCATCCTGATAAAGTAAAATTTGAAATTTTCAAAACAAGAATCAACTGAATCCAAAACAAATCAAAGGAAATCATTGATCACTCATGCATGACTAATCCCCTCATTCTGAGAAGAAAGAACCTGTATCGCAACATCACGTTGAAGAAACAGCAACCTAGCTTTTCCAAATTCATCAAGAGAAATAAATTTTTATACATCAATCGTCAACTTTTCAAATCCCATCGGGTATTTCTTCATCACGTCAAACGTTATATCCAAAACAAATCCAGCGAATTTGACAAAAAACCCCTGAAAACAAGAGCATACTGTCAAAAGTCTGCTTTTAATCAAAAGATAAACCGCAAAGGAAAGATCAATCCAGAATTCCTACCTGATGAGTGCATCACATATAACACATCTAGACCAGAACCACCAACGCCAGAGCATAACATCAACGAGGACTTTGTTCCTTTCATCACTGAAAGTTTCTATTGAAATGCCTGTCACTCGCTCTCAACGAAACAAACAAAGCGAAACACCCGTGGAATCAAGTATGAATCACAGATTATCAAATCCTTTTGAAGTTCCATCCTTAGAAGATCCTGAAATTACTGACGCAATTCTTCAGGAATGTCAAGAAAATCCTTCATTCCAAAAACTCATCGAAAAACTCATGGAAAATGACAAAGAAAAATATCTACTTATGCTTACAAGCAAAGGTGTCAAACTTCCTGAAGATTTTGACGCAAACGTCTTTCAAACAGAATCTCAACAATACACATATCAAGAACAACAAAGGGAAGAAGAAACTCGTATACCTGAACAACATATACCAGAAATGCGAGTACCTGTATTTGAAACCCCAGAACAATGCATACCATTTACTGCACCTTTTCAGTTGAGAACAAATACGAGGGAAGAACTCTTCCCTCGACAAGATAATGTGCCCTTGGTTGCTCTTACTCAATAGATGCAAATGTTGCAAAGACAAATACACGATATGCAACAAGGGACAACAGTGCGGTACTCTATAAACGAAATCTGTCCTTATCCATTTGACAGAAGCTTAAACATGATACCTTTTCCTCCAAACTTAGACATTCCCAAATTTGATAAATATGATGGGAAAGGTGATCCTCGAGATCATGTTCGAGAATTTTGCACTATGAGTCTTGAATTTGCTCATAATGACACTTATCTAATGCGGTTATTCCCAAGAAGCCTAGGAGGACAAACAATGGAATGGTTATCCAAGATTACACCACCTGTTAGATCATTTGACGAATTGGTTAACAAGTTCATCACCCATTATTCTTACAACATCCAACATGCCATAACCATGTTAGATATCTGCAACACCAAACAAAAGAACAATGAAACCTTCATGTTATTCCTTCAACGTTGGCGATGCATGGTATCAAGGTATCCTCGAGATATTCCTGAAAAAGAGAAAATGGACATCTTCATTGATAATTTGAATGGTGAAATGAGTTACAGACTCAAATTTCAATGCATACCATCTTTTGACAAATTAATCGAAAATGGCATCCAAGTAGAGGAAGCTTGTGTCAAAAAGGGAACACTCAAGTTCTACAAAGAAGGAACAAACTCATCAAACTACAATAACCAAAACAATACCAATCTAGACAAAACTCGATTTTGGACTCGAAACAAAAACGAAGGCAACAATGAATCATATGATCCTAAATCTAAGCAACCAGTGCTTGCCTTATCAGGAAATACTCAAAATACAAAAAATCCTAAAAATACTACTCCCAGTACTAATACATATGCACCAAACAATGCTCAAGGACAACTCAATACCAACAATGCCAACGATAATCAAAACAAAAACCTGAATCCAGGGCCTAACAACAATTCACGCAACAACACCAACAATTTCCATAAGCGTATCTTCACACCATTGGGCCAATCATTAGAGTCCACATTCAGAGAGCTGTTAGCAAACAAGGTTCTTTCTTTACCTCCAATCAACAATTATGAACCCCCAATCAAACCACCTTGGTGGAATGATTCACACTATTGTGATTTTCATCGAAACAAAGGTCATAGGACAAACGAATGCATGAGATTGAAACACATAATCCAAGACATGATTGATCGAGGTGACTTAACGGTGGATGGTCTCAAAACAAATAATGATCACGAAGCCTTCAAAGATCCTCTTCCAAATTATAACAAAGATGGAGCATCCACTTCACATGATACCCGCGGAGCTTGTATTAATCACATCTACAACAATACAATCAATCACATATCAGCCGATGATCATCAAGTCAATGTTATAACCATTCAAGATAAACGTGATCATGAATCTGTCAATGTAACTACCCGGACTCAGAAATATGTCTTGAAGGGACATACTGCACCTTCAACTACCACACCAAAGATCCAATACGACTTAGTTAATCAACTGCGCAAGACTCCGGCTCAGATATCTATCCTGGAATTGTTGAAACTATCTCCAAGACACAAAGACATATTGGAGCAAGCACTCTTAGAAACAAATGTACCTCAAAATCTGGATACAGACAGATTTCAAGCTATGGTGGCCCACATGATAGAGTCTCATAACCTCACCTTCTCAGAGCATGATAATACTTCATTAAGTCATCCGCATAATACTCCTCTACATATTGAAGTCATTGTTTGCAAACACCGTGTCAAAAGAGTCTTAATAGATGGAGGAGCCGGACTTAATATATGTACTTTAAAGCTTATCCGTGCACTAGGTTTCTCAGAAGAATCTATTGATCCTTGTAAAAGGATTACCATAAAGGCATATGATGATGAGGAAAGGTCCTCTAAAGGAACAGTGATATTGCCTATTCAGGTAGGACCAGTGCAAAAAGATACTATATGTCAAGTTTTAGATATTGATCTCACCTACAATATCTTATTGGGCCGACCCTAGATACATGAAATGCAAGCAGTACCTTCTACATACCACCAGTGTGTCAAGTTTCCTCATGATGGACAGGAAATCTCCATATCAGCTGATCACAATCCATTTCAACATTGCAATGCAATGGGGGCAGCCCAAGACAGTTTGGTTCCTTATAACAGAGAAAAGCAGCGGTCTCCAACATCTGATCCACCAACCGTAAAATCCAACTCCTTATGGGGAGATTTCAAACAGAAAATGCAAATCAAAGACCAAGGCATGGGCGAATACTCTATGGAGCCTTTGTGTTTAACCAGATTGCCAACATCACCTAGATCGCATGGTTTACCTACTCTATCAACACATCTGGCAACTCAGCCCATAACTAAATTTGATGGTACCTTTATCCAATTGGGGACTCTAGCACATGAATCAGAAGATAAAGATGTTCTTAACTGGCTATACAAAGATGAAGAAGAAGCTAATAGAGCGGCCGCTCTAGACATTGTTCTACCAACACACTTGTATGGAAAAGGCTACTTGATCATGAAACAAATGGGATATGGCGGTAAAGGACCTATTGGGAAACGCCAAGAAGGAGTCACTGAACCTATAAATCTTCCTTCACAACCTAGTAGAAATAAAGCAGGATTAGGTTCTAAATTCACTTTCCTATTGAAAAGGCCGCCTCATACACATGCAAAACCTCAATGGAAAGAAAAGAAGAAATACAAAGAAGAATCATGGCAGGAAGCTCTCTTTGAATCAGCCAAAACAATCCGCAAGGCAAGAGAACGTCAAGATCAGAGGATATATCAGGGAAAGCTTTTGAATCATAAGAAGGCCATATCTGCAGCAGTAGCTCATATTCACACACTAGTGGCTCAAGAACCAATCCTATCCTCACAAGCACCCATCATTCCTCCCCGAGGAAGCACAATCTATGAACAAATCCAGAATGTAGAAGATGGATCAGATACAGAATCAACACAGAATGTCAAAATAGTATCTATCATCAAGGATTTATTTTCGCCATACAACATACCTATCTACAACACAGATAGAATTTGGGATGATGACTATGAGACAGATTCAAATGAATATGAATGGGGTACCTATTCGGATACTACTACAAATATCCCAGATGATACTGATTTCATATCCATTTCTCAAGAAGAACATAACGTGGAAGATAGACCTCTCGAATTTGGACCACAACATATCTATGATGTTCAGGAAAGCGAACAGAAATATTACGAACAAGTCTATGTAGAAGATGATACCATTGAAGATCTCGATAAAACCCTAAACTTCTTTAAAAACAAGACCCATCATGATGATAACTCTATTCTAACACTTACAGTAGTTGAACTTGACCCGCCCAATGATTCCTTACCACTTGTCTTTCCTGATCTCATCGACTGGACTGAACCTGAGACTCATGATATCCTAATTTTTCCAAATGATGAATCTATTATCCACTACCTATGTACCGTAAATCTCGAAACAGGCTCTGCCAGTGAACCACATAACGACATTTGTTCTTCAGGGAGTGCCGAGTCTCTCAGTCACAAAAATGAATTAAATAATGAATCTAATGCTGAAAACCAGTCAATGGCAGCAAAGGATCCCAAAAAAGTAAAAATAAAGGATGTATCGGAAGGTGAAAACCTTTTTAAGGCACCTAACGATGGGAGACTTGACACTCTTCCTGAGCACTTTCATGAGCGATCACCCATATTGATTGAGCCCACTCAATCAATCAACATTGGTACTACAGAAGCAGCCAGAAATATACATCTTGCAGAATCTTTGACAGAGGAGGAAAGATCGGCATTCATCATCTTCTTTAAAGGACAACAAATTAACTTTGCCTAGTCATATGCTGATATGCCTGGAGTGGATCCACACCTAATCATGCATCACTTGTCCATCTCTGTGGGGGTCAAGCTAGTCAAGCAGAAACTACGAAAGATGAATCCACAGATAGCACTCATGGTCAAAATAGAATTAAAGAAATTATTAGATGTCAGATTCATCTGACCTATTGATTATGTAGAATGGATTTCTAACATTGTTCCAGTCTCAAAACCAGATGGTAGTATTAGAATATGCACCGACTTCAGAGATGTCAATAAAGCTTGCCCAAAGGATGACTTTCCTCTGCCAAGTATCGATATAATTGTAGATCTCACAGCAGGCCATGCAATGCTCTCATTAATGGACAGTTTCTCAGGCTATAATCAAATCAAAATAGCTCCTAAAGATCAAGACAAAACAACATTCACCTGTCCTTGGGGAACATACTGTTGGAATGTAATGCCTTTTGGCTTAAAGAATGCCGGAGCCACTTATCAAAGAGCAATGACAACAATATTCCATGATATGATGCACACATTTATGGAAGACTATGTGGACGATTTACTAGCAAAATCTTTCACCAGAGCTGAACATCTTGGCATCCTAACAAAGATCTTTGATCGGTTGCAGAAATTCAAAGTCCGACTCAACCCTAAGAAGTGTGTCTTCGGGGTTACATCAGGCAAGTTACTAGGTTACATCGTCTCAGCTAAAGGTATTGAAGTTGATCCAGCAAAGGTACAAGCCATCATGGATATGCCACCACCAAAGAATATCAGTCAACTTCGATCTCTCCAAGGGCGACTTCAATCAATCAGGCGATTCATCACTCAACTAGCAGACAAAAGTCTGCCATTCAACCACTTGCTACACAAAAATGTGCCATTCAAATGGGAGGCTAAATGTGCAGAATCTTTTTATCAAATTAAACAGTACCTGATAAATCCACCGGTCCTAGTACCACCAATTGCAGGAAAGCCTCTTATATTGTATATATCAACGACAGATGTTTCACTGGGGGCATTATTGGCACAAGAAGATCAACAAGGAAAGGAATGAGCCATATATTACATCAGTAGAACATTGAATGGCTATGAGCTCAATTATACATTCATTGAAAAGGCTTGCCTAACAGTTGTTTTTGCATCTCAAAAATTCTAACATTATATGCTAGCACACATTATCAAGCTTGTAGCCAAAATTGATCCTCTCAAGTATCTACTCAGCAAGGCAGCTCTCACAGGCCGATTGGCTAAATGGGTTATGATTCTCAGTGAATTTGACATCCACTACATAGAAAAATGAGCCATCAAAGGACAAGCAATTGCAGATCAGCTGGCTGAAGCACCACTACCAGGAAAACAAACCATGGACATTGACTTTCCAAACAGGGACGTTTTTGCTCTCTCCTCCAAACAATGGACCCTATACTTTGATGGATCCTATACACAACATGGTTCAGGGGCCGGCATTCTATTCATCACCCCTGAAGGACACACCATGCCGAGATCATATAGGCTTATGTTTCCCTGTACAAATAATATGGCTGAATATGAAGCATTGGTCATAGGCATCAAAATGGCTGTCGAGTGGAAAATCACAGAATTAAAGGTCTATGGTGACTCACAATTAGTCATCAATCAGATCAACAACAACTATCAAACAAAAGATGATAAGTTACTACCCTACAAACGGATGGTGGATGACTTCAAGCAATATTTTGTGCACATCACCTTTGCACAAATACCAAGGTTAAATAACAAAGCAACCGATGCAATGGCTACGATCGCTTCATTACTACAAATTCCAGAACAACAAAGTCGTTATGAGTTCCTGGTAGAGCAACTGTTCTCCCCCGCCTATGACCACTCTGAATCCCATGTTATATATGCCTTAACCAGTTCAGATTCTCCGTTATATGGACCAATATACGACTACCTCAAGCATAATATCTTACCCATTGACCAATCCCGTAACCAAAAATGTAACTTTATCCGACAAGCTGCCCGTTACACCCTTACCGCTGATACCTTATATCGTCGAGGTCTAGATGGTACTCTTCTTCCTTGTCTTGATCGTAATGATTCTGATTCAGCTTTACACGAGCTTCACGAAGGTATTTGTGGCACACATTCGAGTGGCACTACTCTTGCTAAAAAGCTTCTCCGCATGGGATACTACTGGCCTACAATAGAGAAAGAGTCATATCACTTTGCCAAGAAATGTCCTAAATGCCAAATCCATGGCAATCTGATACATGCACCAGCATAGGAACTGCAGCCCTTTACAACATCATGGCCCTTTTGTCAGTGGGGATTGGATCTGGTAGGCAAAATACATCCTTCATCTTCAAATGGACACAAGTTCATTATAACTGCCACAGAATACTTTACCAAATGGATTGAAGCAGTTCCCATGACCACAGTGACTGGGAAACAAATTGCCTCGTTTATCTTAAATTATCTGATTTGCAGATATGGTATTCCAAGTTCAATCGTCACAAATAATGGACGACCTTTCAAAAACCAAGATGTGCAGGAACTATGTGAAAAATTCAAAATTCAGCATCGGTTTTCTACACCATACTATCCACAAGGAAATGATCAGGCAGAAGCATCTAACAAAACGATCCTGAAAATCCTCAAGAAAACGGTGAATGATGCAGGCAAGGATTGGCATGTACAACTCAATCCAGCTCTTTGGGCCTACAGGACTAGCATTCGCATGCCTATAGGGGCAACACCATATTCCTTAGTATATGGATCAGAGGCTATTTTACCCTTGGAGGTAGAAATTCCATCTCTTAGAGTCTCTTTGAAAGGCTTGATTCCAGATGAAGAGTATCGAGTCAACCGACTGCAAGAATTGGAACTATTAGATGAAAGACGCCAACATGCTTATACTCATCTCAAAGCCTATCAGCAACACATGTGCAGGAGCTACAATCATAAGGTTATTCCTTGTAACTTCAAGGTTGGTGATCTAGTCTTAAAAGAAAATCCAAGAAACCAGCAAGATAGAGAAAAGAAAGGGAAATTTGAACCTAACTGGTTGGGTCCCTATGTCATCATTTCAGTCTATGGATCAGGTGCCTATCAGCTAACAAATTCTGAAGGAGATGTGCTTGATGATCCAACTAACAGCATTCATCTAAAGAAGTACTATACTTAAGGTAGCCTAGTGCACAGAAAATGAAAAAAAAAATAAAAAATAAAAAATCTAGAAAAAGTCAAAATACAAAGTACAATAAAAACAAATGGTGAAAACTTGGTAAACAGGCGCCCTTGTGAAAGGCCGGCTCCTTTATCCATATCCATGTGAGTTTATTCATCAAAACACTATTGGCCATTGCCCGATACTTATCATCTATCCATCTAGGACATACTTAGCGTAGTCACTATCCTGAGTTATCCATCTGTATCTATTCTCTTATCATATTTCACCATGGCTTGGAAATCACTATACATAATCATATCCAGACGAACACTCATCTAGGGGCATTAAACTATTCAAAAACTTGCAAACATTCAAAGACATTCCAATTATTGTCAAACCTCAGACACAGGACATCCAACAAACACACTTCATCACAAAACAACCAAAACACGAACAATACACCAGAAACTTAAGGATGGATGATTTTCTGAAGTATTAAATGTTGCATTATCGCAATAAAGTCTTGATTATTTTGCATGTTGCACTTTTTAAATAAATTGGAATCTTCTCCTTATCTCATCAAAAGCTTTAAATCCCGAGATCAGGAGGAACTTCCAACATTTTCTTAGTCTTCTGTCTGGGAGGCGATCACTTGTACTGTGTGGATATTTGCCTCGAGACATGATCCATATCACTGAAGGCCTGATTCCATTTCATGCATATAAATGATCTAATCTTGTATGTTTACGCAATACGCAGTCAATTCGTCCTGGTTTAATTATACCTTGACGCTTGTGCTATCTTGCAAAATAAAAAATCATGTAAATTTTACTCAGGTCATTATGGTTCAATTACCATTATGCTTGTATAAATTTTCAACATATCCAAAAATCAAGAAAAGCTCCATGATGATATTTACAAAGAAAGCAACTAAATGGTTCTATCGGATGGCAAATACAGAATGAGTGAGGATCCAAAAACAATTAGTTGCATATCATTTTACAATTAGTTGCATAACATTTTACAATTAGTTGCATTTCATTTTACGATTAGTTGCATATCATTTTACGATTAGTTGCATATCATTTTACGCTATTATCCCATATCATTATTACATCATTATTACATCATTTCATATTACATCTCATAGCATATTAAAACCACCATCTCATTTTCAAGATACATCTCATACATCCTACATAACACATTACATCATATATGTCAGCATTACATCATCATATGAAAGGAAGTAGCACACATAAAATGCATCCATAAACACATCACATCGATCAAAAATGGTGCTCCGTATATAAATATCTCTCAAAAAATGATCAAAATCTACAAAATGTGTCTCAGCCATATGTCCAGTACAAAGAATGCAAAAATCCAAAACTACAATGGAGACCCTGTCTCTCAAGTGTGACTATCCCCTGATGGAGATGGTCTCGCTCCGGATGCACCTACCCCTAGATCTCCAGGAGGATCCTGCCTAGCTCCAGATACACTCGCCCCCGGATCTGCAGGAGGGTCCTGTCTCACTGGCCCTGTCACTCCTCGGCTCTCCGATCGTGTCCCGGCAGTTTGAGATTGACTCGATCTCGACTGTGCAAAACTCGCTACACGTCGCTCTCTGGGTACTGCATCCTCATAATGCCGTCGATAATACTCGACCTCCTGTACCCTCCAGGTCAGCTCTCTCAGGGTGTCTCTCAAGGGACCACCCATCGCTGCTCTCTGTACGGTCGCTAGGGCCTCCTCTGCTCGACCCCGTCGCTCCATCTCGGTATCTCTCTCAGTGGTCAATTGAGATATCTGCCGCTGATATGTCAAAATCTGTGCCTGCAGCTGCTGCACAGTAATCTGTAGGGTCCGGATCTGTGCATCCTCTACATGACCCGGCACTCATACCCGCAATGGTCCCTGTGCTGGAGGAACCCCTCCCACTCGGCCTGTCCTGGGTACGGGAGGTGGGAGTATATCTATCCTCCTCCTCTGTACTGGTCTCCCCACCTCCTCCTCTCCTCCCACTGCAACCAGCACCTCCATCACTCTACCCTCTCCCCCGGCCCCAATGGCCAATCCTCCTCTCCCCCTCTCAATCCTGCCCTGTCGTACTGCCCTCTGTACACCTCTACCTCTCCTCCTCCCTCTATCTCCTCCAACCCCATCATCTCCCTCATCTCTCTCCTCTCCCTCTGAATTGAATACCAGTCTCATCTCCTCTGGATCTGAGATCCTAGCCACGACCCGAGCAGTAAACAAATGAGCAAACTCCTCTGTCATCCCGGCATCCTGTATCTCCGGGGCATAATCCCAGACCTGTCCAGCCAACCCGGTAAACTCCTCAATGGCCACAGCACTGTCAATGGTCGGCCCCCAATTGGCCACATCCTGTTGTCGCCGTGCATATAAGCACGCCCCCTGTGGAATACCCTACTGTCTCCCGAACTGCCTCAAAACTCGGGTAACCAAAAAACCGCTCTATCACGAATGGATTCCTCCCGATCAGATACCTCGTCATAAAAATGAAAGGCATCTCCATCCCATCCTCTGCCCACACCTCACAGCCTGTATACGGTCTCTAGGTGACCGTATCTATATCATCGAACACCCTCCTCCAGTGCTCTAGTTTTCCCAGCTTACGCTGGACAACTAGGCCTCTATAACCATAAGCATAGGCCGCCCCTACGGGCCTATCCCTGTCTGCTAGTGGCCTCGCTGCTGGAATGTGCTCCCAGCACCATACTTGTAAAAGGGTCACCCCTGCTGATAAACTCCCATATCCGAGGTATACCACCTCATGCAAACTCCTGTAGAGGTGGGCCAGCATCGCTGACCCCCATGCAAATCTCTGGCCCTGTGTGACCATCTGCTCCAGAACCAGCCCCCATCCCACTGAAAATCCCTTTGACCTGCGATCAGGACAAAGGAATCCTCCAATAAATCCTGCCAATACAGATGGCAGCGGTGCATAATCCAGATCTAGGAACTCCTGCCACGGGATCTCATAACCGCAGACACTCTCATCATGAAAAATCCGGCGTAGTGCCTCTGTGCCACCCTCCTCCCTCTGCTCATAGGGCAATATAGCTCCGACCACAGGAATGCGCAGAATGCGATAACAGTCCTCTGGCGTCACGGTCATCTCTCCCGTAGCAAAATGGAAGGTGTTCGTATTGCTGTGCGACCTCTCCGCCAAAGCTATCAATAGTCCTCGGTTCACAGTGAACCGCGGCATATCCAAAAGTGAGGTCAATCAGTATCGCTCAATAATGTCCAAGTCTGCCTGTGACAGACGCAGTATCAATGTCCATGGTCTCGGGAATCTCTCCCTCGACTGCACAATGCCCAATCCCTCTTGTCAACAAACAAAACATATCCAATATCAGATTCCACATCAACAAAAAGTTATCAAAATAAACCTTACATCAAAAACATGCAATAAATTTGCTCATCTACATCAAGTTCAAAAACCTATCATGTCATATCAACTTGTAAAACAACTCAAGTTCTCAAAAACCATATCAAAACTTGTAAAACAACTCAAGTACCACAATCACAAACTTGTAAAACAACTCAAGTTTCCCACCCATATCAGCTTGTAAAACAACTCAAGTTTCCAACCCATATCGGCTTGTAAAACAACTCAGGCTTTCATACACATTGAACTTGAAACAGACAATGCAAATACATCAGTTTCTGATCAAAACAACAGCTTGATAATCTATACATAACTTGGAAACATTCACATCAAAACAAGTTATAAAAGTACTCATATTGGATACGTACATCAAAAACACGACAGGCACGCAAAAACACAACTTTTCCAATTCGGCCAAAACATAAATTTTGTTTATGCATGCGCTAAAACAGACCTTAGATGCGCTAAAATAGACCCATGCGCTAGGCTGCTTATCCTACGCGCTAACCTATCTCTCTT
Organism: Cryptomeria japonica; assembly: GCF_030272615.1. NCBI lineage: Eukaryota > Viridiplantae > Streptophyta > Pinopsida > Cupressales > Cupressaceae > Cryptomeria > Cryptomeria japonica. The sequence continues at coordinate 513,284,286 of NC_081410.1, forward strand.
ATGTGCTAGATTCCATCCATGCGCTATCCTTTTCTACCTGTGCGCTATCCAATTTATCCTATGCGCTAGACTCTGTCTACGCGCTACTATTTTCCTCCCACGCGCTACTCAAACTTACCTATGCGCTAATCTGTCCTCCCTAAGCGCTCCTCTTTTCATCCTATGCGCTAGGTTTACCCTACGTGCTAAACCCCTTTGCCTAAGCGCTACCCTTTCAGCCCTATGCGCTTGGTTATGCCTACGCGCTAAAATCCCTGTTTCATGCGAACTTCTGCGACTCCTATGCGCTAGGTTAGTCCTACGCGCTACCCTGTTCCTCCAAAGCGCTTCTAAATGCATTACCTGCGCTATTCTACGTCGACGCGCTAACTCAGATTGCCTATGCGCTAACAGAAAACTTTCGGACGCAACCTATCAATTGACTTCTATGCGCTACTGTTTACTTCGTATGCGCTATTTTACATCATAGACACGCTAAAATGATTTATCCGAATTTGAAAATTCAAAAAACACCTAAAAACGACAAAATAAAAAATCAAAAAGGGGTCAAAAACGTTGACTTACTGGTGGTCCACGCGCGGCTGGTCTCCGATACCTCCGAACACGCTCGAAACGGTGTCTGTGATACGGAATAGGCATTTTCTCTCCAAAGCAAATTCTCTTTTCTTCAAAGTCAACAAGCACAAATGAATTCAAATCAAGCCCATTTCCCCTTTTATAGGAGGAAAATGAAATTAGGGTTAACTAACTGGGCCTGTAATACGGTCGCGGTCTCCCCTATACCAAAACATTTGTAATTTATCGGGAGATGAATCAATTTACACACTAACTACACGCATGAAATCCTACACATCATACGAACGTCATCGATTTAAATCAGAAATTTTCCAAACAAAAAAATATTGATTCATCTCCCGAGGGGGCATCACATCAAACATCGAATCTGGGGCATCACATCAAATCTGGGGCACGACTAACAAATCAAAAGAGCGACACAACAAAAACTGCATTTGATCATAAATCATGATAAGGCATCATTTTCTTTGAAATAACATGTGCACACACGTCACTTCAAAGAGAGGCAAAATGTAGACGTATAAAAATGACCACATTCCTAAATGAATATTTTATGTTCATTTTTCTATTTGATTAAATCCAATTTAATTAAATTATCCACATTCTTCTATTTAATTAAATAAATTATTCAATTTATTTAAATAAAATTCACTATACCATTTAATGAATAAATCATTTTATTCAATTAAATCCCCCTAGCCACTTTTAATTAAATTCAAATTTAATTAAATAGTTATCCTAAATTGAATAAATCATATTTATTTAATTTCTCCAAATTGCAACCAAATTGAATGAAAATCAAATAATTCAATTAAATCCTATTATCCCCTCATCCACTTGCAAAATCCCAAACCCCTTTCTAACCCCTTCTAGAATCTTCTAATCGATTCTAATTAACCTAACCCTCCTCTAAACTTTGTCACATCCCTAAGCAAAGGGAGGTCACTTCTCAAATGGCCCAAAGTCTTGGATAACCATTGAAGGTTTTCAACCTTCAACCACTAAAACCCTAAAGTCTTTGAAAACCATTGAAGGCTTCCAACCTTCAACCACTTAATCCACAAAGTCTCCAATAACCATTAATGGTTATTTCAAACCCTCCCACATGGTTAAAACATTTGTTTTGACTCAACCTCTATCCAACCCAAGGGTCTCATCAGGTTATTAATGCTTTGACCATGATTATCTCTTAATCATTTGCACAAAGGTTTATCCTTGGATTAGATCTTAATTCAGTGGGTAAACCTAACTTAGACTTGACCCTTAGCCTTTAGATAACCATGAGGTCTCCTCAGGCCTTTAATGCCTCCAACCTCTTCTTTCAACCCAATCTGGTGTGGACATTTGTCACCATTTCATTGGTGCAAATTGTGCACATGGATCCCCAACTTTCAAACCTGGCCCTTGATTAAACCTTTCAATCTTGACCATCCATTGCCCTGTTTGTGCTATAAATAGAGCTCTAATTCCTCCATTTTAAAAAATCATCTTTCAAATTTGAAGCATCACACTTATGCTCAAATTGTTTCAAGCTTTCATTTTATATATGCTCCTCATTTAGCTTCTTTTAGATCATAAATTAATCATGAACATGCATGCTAGAGTAATTTATTTATCATTTTAGTTCAATCATAGATTAAATATAGTATGCTAGGATAGTATTCATACTAACCTTGTCATCTTATCATTTAATTTGTTGCATTTCTAGCATCTCATCTAGCTTATAACACATCTCATCTTAAAATCAATTAAAAATCTCTCTCATTCTCATATTTGCCATCCCTAAGCCATTTTGCTGAGTAATCTGAGAGCAAAACATTGGTTTGAGGGACATTGTGAGATAGAGAACCATGGGACCCTCCTTGGGAAGCTGAGTAACACATCGTTACTCCATAGCTTGCATCAAGAAGTCCTGTGTGTGTGTGTGGATTGGTATTTTACATATTTTTCACATTTTAAATTCTAACAACCCACTTTTCCCACATACAACTGCGATATGATGATAACCATTACTTGGCCATATATCCAACACTATTTAGTACTGAATTATATTATATTTTATTTCCTAATACTTGACTCAAATTCTCTATATATTAGCTAAGTGATTTCAAGAAATTAATGTTATTAAATCACATTCATATGTACATTGCATATAGTCAAATGTATCTAATTGAAGTATACTTAATTTCTTACTTTTTAGCAATGCTCCTTAATTTCTTGAGCCTTATTTTTTCATTTTTTAAATTATAAAAAATTGGACTTCAAGTCAAATGATCTAAATGGATGAAATTTACACATGTTAAGTTTAAGAATGCAAAATTATTTATATATTTCACTAATTACATTTTCTTTGTTAAGAATTGATGAAACATTATTAGATATATAACCTTTTTAGTTCAAAGCACTAAATTTTGAAGATTTGCATATTTGCATGTGTTGTTTTTAGTTTCAAAGCACAAAATTTTGAAGATCTAAATATTTTTTGCAATGGGGAATAAGAGGATTAGATCAAGGTTGTATGATTGTAAAAGGGACAATAAGATGAAAGGTCATACAAAACATAGTCAACAATAATCCGTTGTTGTTCAAGATCAACCTGATGATGTTCAAGAAACATATACTCTGGTACGAGATGAATTTTTTTTTCTGGTATGGAAAATTTGATGTAAATGGATGAAGATAGTCTTTTCAATGAAATTCCATCTAAAGATATGATACCTAAAAGAACATTAAAATTGCATTGTAAGAATTTGTGGGATGATTATTTTAAAAATAAGTCTATTTTTGGAAGAGGACGATTATTTTCTAAGTTCTTTAGGAAAAGGGAAATGAAACCTATTTTGGAGTTGTTGGGTGTTGGTAATAAGAAAAGTTTGATTGATACATGAGTAAAATAAACTATAATTGAAAATTTACAAGAAGCATTGAATTGTATTGAGAACACAAGTCGAGGTGCTAAGTGTTGCACGTAGAGCATTGATGACTATGATTACTAGTAAGGAATTGACTCATAAAAAATAAGTGAATGCAATTTCTCAATTAATGCATGTATCTAGAAGAATTGTTCAAAGATATATTAGGAAGAGAAATATGTTGGATGAAAACATCGAAAAGAATTGGGTAAATATCTGTAGGGTTCCTGGAAAAGACAAAATTTTTAAAGATGTAAAAAGACAAGTCATTGATGATTGGACCAACCAATATGGTGTTTCTTCCAATAGAAGGGATACTATACAGATGATAGATAAAGATGGTAAAAAGATAACACATCCAAAACATTTCTTAGATACAACACAAAGTGAATTGTTTGAAGCATTCAAGCAAGAATTATCAAATGTAAATATTTGCCAAAGGATGTTTGAGAGATTCCGTCCTTGCTTTGTATGCATAAATAAGGTACATGAAAATTTTTGTTGTCAAAATCATGTTAAATTTTATCTACACTTGCAATCATATGAGAAGTTCATGGCAACAATTAATCCAAATCTAGTCATTCCTACAAGTACAACACAATTTGTGAATTCTATTTTATGTGATAAATTAGAAGATTTTAATGAGTTCAAAATACAATGTATAAAAAGGTGAATGCAATAATTGTGGATTTTTGAGTAAGTTTGTGTTGCAAACTGAGAATATTGATATCCATGCACTAGTTATACGGAAGAGATTTGAATATGAGACATACCAAAGTAAGTTAGGAACTAAATCCAAAAAAATTATGTTGAAAGAGAGTGAATTTCCCTACATTCAGTTTATAGATAGATTTCATAATATGATATATCCACATATCCAACATTGTCATTGTGCAAGATGGTAGGCTAAATAGTTTTGTGATTCAAAGAATTGTTTTCCACCAGGTTGTATTCTTTCAATTGTAGATTTCTCTGAGAACTATATGTTAGGGGTCCCACAGATACTGAGAGGGGGGGATGAATCAGTATCTAACCGGTAATAAGAATTTCTTATGTTAAAACATGTAGAACATAATAAAATAGTGTATCGGTATGCAAGAAATAATGCAATAAACAGAATCAAGAATATCCACATGAAAAGTACACCATAACACAAGATGTTTAATGAGGAAACCTAGTCTGGGAAAAACCTTAGTGGGATTTGTGACCCACAATATTCACCCATTGGCCAATAAGAGAATATTACTTACAATAGGGGCCTACACATGCAGGAAGGCCAACTACCTAGAGCTCACTGCTCAATGGGAAGTCACACTGACTTACAATAAGGATTATACTAATCCAATGACTTGTACTGCTTTACAATAGCATCTTCAATTCTAGATTCAGTACCAGTTCCTGCTCTATTCTTTACATATACCCTTGACCTATATTTCGCACATTAGGTCTGCCTAATATTTTCCTTTATGCTCCTACATCACTTCTACAAATGTCTACAATGATCTCCTTTATATATAAGAGTCATTTTACAATTTGCCAAGTTGGCTTACAATAATAAACAAAATATTACATAACAAAAATCCTGTCAGCCTCTGTGTCGGTATACTTTTTTTCTTCTATGTCGGTGCCGGTGTCCTGAGTGATCTGTTGATGCCAGTGCACTATCTTGTCGGTGTAATGCTTTGTCGGTATAATGTCTTGCTGGTGCCATAGGATTGCAAGGTTGCCTGTGTAATGCTTTGCCAGTATAATGTCTTGCCGGTGCCATAGGATTGCAAGGTTGTCATCAATGACAAAACCTTCAATCACATACAATGTCTCATTAGAGTGTGCATATGCCAACAATCTCCCCCTTTGGCATTGATGGCAACACTCATGAGAAATTTCAAAAAGTATCCAAAAATGTGTAGTCCAAAAATGTTACCAAATATGTTTACCAAAAATGTGAGAGCTCCCCCTGAGCATATGATTCTTGTGTTTTGAATTTTCTCATCCCACTACTCCCCCTTTGGCATCAATGACAAAGGTTGTCAAGATGTCAGTAGATTTTGTAGTTTCATCTATCCATATCCTCAACCTTGTAGCTAGGTAGTTATTATCTAAAAAAGATCTCCCAAAATTAAGTTTATACTATCCATAAACTTCTTACTATCGTTTATTGTTGTCTTAGTTCTCTTCACTGTACCGGTGAGATGCTACAAATGCTCTGCCAGTGTTTTGCTTCCCTGTGTTAATGCCTCAGAAATTTCCTTCCACAAAGATGCTAAATAGTCCAATCTTGGACTTAGTTTAGATCTCAAATGTTTTTCCTTATTTATTATTCTTTCTTTCTCCCTTTCCAATTTGAGTAATTCTTCTTCAAAATTAGCTATCTTTTCTTCAAAAACTGATAGTGAATCAGGTGAGTTGACAAAATTTTATGCAAGCTTATTTATCTCATCTTGTGCATTTCTTATTTTCTTATCAATATCTACAGTCAAAAAGTTTGTTTTACATGTATCTTTATACAGATTTTTGTATTCTTTCAACAAATTACATAGTTCCGGTAGAAGTATGTCAAAATCTTTGTTACACTTCTTTATTTCCTCATCAAAGAATTTATGTTTCTCGATTTCTACCTTATCCTTCACTGATTCTTCCTTTATTTTCTCAATGTTTTCATAAATATATTTACACAATGTATCCAATTGTCCTAAAGAATTTTTCTTATCTATATTACAGTTGGGAGCTATTTCCTTCAAAATTGGTATAGAATCATCAATTGCCTTATAAGCCTGTGAGCTGCAGTCAGTTATTTTCTTGATAGAATCAAGTAATACCTCAGTCACATTTGTTGACTTGAATGTTGATGATGATCCAAAAATCTGAGTACCAGTGGAAGTAACCATGCTTGTATTGACCTCTGGTATGTCAGTTTGTGTCTGCATTTCTTTAAGCACTAGGTTTCCTACTTCACTAATTACCAATGGCACTGTTTCCTTATGTACCTTCTGTTCTGGTTGATGTTGTTTTGGAGCCTTTAGCTCTATTAGTTTCTCTGTATGTTGTGTTGTCTCTATATGTGCCTTAGTCTCTGCCTTTTTCTCTATATCATAGTCTGTAAGAGCTCCTTCAAGTTGCTTCATCAGATTTTCCATCTTTACCGGTGTCAAGATCTTCCTCAAGCTATTAGGCTTATAAAAATAGAGGACCAAGCTCTGATACCAATTGTTAGGGGTCCCATAGATACTAAGAGGGGGGGGTGAATCAGTATCTAACCAATAATAAGAATTTCTTATGTTAAAACATGCAGAACATAATATAACAGTGTACCGGTATGCAAGAAATAATGCAATAAACAGAATCAAGAATATCCACATGAAAAGTACACCATAACATAAGATGTTTAACGAGGAAACTCGATGTGGGAAAAAACTCGATGGGATTTGTGACCCACAATATTCACTCACTGGCCAATAAGAGAATATTACTTACAATAGAGGCTTGCACATGCAAGAAGGCCAACTGCCTAGAGCTCACTGCTCAATGGGAAGTCACGCTGACTTACAATAAGGATTATACTAATCCAATGACTTGTACTTCTTTACAATAGCATCTTCAATGCCAGATTCAGTACCAGTTCCTGCTCTGTTCTTTACATATACCCTTGACCTATATTTCGCACATTAGGTCTGCCTAATATTTTCCTTTATGCTTCCACATCACTTTTACAAATGTCTACAATGATCTCCTTTATATATAAGAGTCATTTTACAATTTGCCTAGTCGGCTTACAATAATAAACAAAATATTACATAACAAAAGTCCTGTTAGCCTCTGTGCCGGTATACTTGTTTTCTTCTGTGTCGGTGTCGGTGTCCTGAGTGATCTACTGATGCCAGTGCACTATCTTGTCGGTGTAATGCTTTGTCGTTATAATGTCTTGCCGGTACCATAGGATTGCAAGGTTGCCTATGTAATGCTTTGTCGATATAATGTTTTGCCGGTATTATAGGATTGCAAGGTTGCCATCAATGACAAAACCTTCAATCACATACAATGTCTCATTGGAGTGTGCATATGCCAACACTATACATTTAGTCCTCACATAGAAATTCAAAGTCAATATTATCATTTTGATCAAGTTGCAATATTTGTACAAGTTTTCTATAGACATGCACAATTTCATGTGGATGGTATAGAGAGTACTGAAAAATGAACGCATTATCATCGAGGAGGTCCATTTCTATATCAGTGATGATACGTGTCATGATAGGAGCTATGTAGCACATTGTTTTGGAATGTTTTTTGAAGATATTAAAGATCATGGGGTAGAATGTACACAACATTGGATTTGGTCAGATGGATGTGACGGTAGGTACATTAGATTTGAAATTGATTATTTAAGTTATTTTTTTTATATATATAATTTAATTGTATATAACAGGTCAAAAGTTTAAATATATATTTAATATATATGTCATTCATGTCAGGGCAATTTAAGTCTACAAAAGTTTTTAATTGGTTATCCCTATAACATGGTCGACGTAGCATAAAGTTTTTGTGGAACTTCTTTGAGAGTGGACATGGAAAAGGAGAGCATGCGTGAAGCGTGCACTTCACCAACATGAACTTGGAGGTAAATTATCTTCATATATTAATTTAAATATATATATATATATATATATATAGGTTGACCAATTTTCTAAAGAAAGAGCTTCTGTACAAGTAACACCATACGTAATTCTAATGATATTATTGAATGGTGCAAAAATCATTTTGCAGGTCGTGATACAACTTACAACAAGCGTAATTTTTGGGAAGTTAAAGGTATATATATATATATATATATATATTCTTAAACATTCTTGGTGTACTTGAATTATTTTTAAAATTCAAGTGTATATATGTGTGTGTGTGAAATGAACTAAAATTGACTAAATAATTTTTGTATTATCAGATATTGATCAATCAAATCCTTATAATTGTCAATAAATTAATGGTATTAGAAGTTTTCTTCAAGTCATGACTATGAGATTTAGCAAGCCTCGTGTTATTCTTGCAAGAGGAAAATCATGCTTTTGTGTTGATTGGATTGCGAACAACAGAGATACGCATTGTCAAAATTTTGCTAATGGATATGTTTTGCAATGGGATATGAAAGAATTTTTCACAATGCCTCCTTATGAAGATAGTGACATTATTGATATTCATGATCCTCTATATTCAGCTGATTATGAAAGTGTTTCTAATTTAGTTGTTACAGGTGCGTGAATGCATATTTTGTAAATTACATATATGTACATGTACACATTTTTAAATTCTTAATTAATTTAATATTGTTCAAAATTAATTTAAAAATGTGTAATGAACTAATATTGCTTGTAATATATATACATGCACGGTCTATTTTCATAGGTGATATTTTTGCAGTGATTGTTGATCCTGACAATACTGAAAGTGTAGATTATTATGTATTGAGATGCACACAACCAAAATGCCTGGCAACAATATCCCAATAGTTCAGTTGTTGTTGAAGGCACCTATTATCAACTAATAAAGGTAGATACAAATGGTGTAACATTAATTGATTATATGCCTGGCCAAAAAGTTCTACACTACAATCACTTAGTAATAGTGACAAGATTGCAGTTGGCAACCAAAAGTGGAGGTTGCCTATTCAAGATCATGAATATTTTTTAGAAATTATAAAAGATAGGGAGGATCCAAATTATATGTACCACGAGCTTTAAGTTCACTTGTCATGTTTGAAAAAGTAAAATATATTAGATAGGTCCTATTTTGATAAACTCATATATATATTTAGATATTTCTAGACATGTGTAGCAATTTGGATAACTAGTGGAAAATTAGTTTTGTTGATGCATTTATTTTACATTTTATACATTGATTTTACCTATTTTATTCATCTATGTATTCATTTAATTTTGATTTACACATTTATAGTTTCATTTAATTGTGTTGTATATATAGTTACACATGTATATATAGTTTCACTAAAATGAGCAACTAATTATGTTGTCTTAAGGTGTTTTAAGTGGTATTAAGGGCATTTAAGGAGATATTTGCATCATCGATTCTTTTATATTTTTACACATGCATGGATTCATTTTATTCATCTATGTACATTCATTTCTTTTATATTTACACATATATTGTTTCATAGCAGCATCAATGATAGAGGAAGCAACTATAGCACATGCAGGCAGTTGAACCATTGATCCAACACCACCTACACCACTTGGGTTTGCTACAGCACCACCTAAAATTCACACAACCCCCTCCTTTATAAGTGGGCACAAGAACTTAACCAAATCATTTGTACACTAGTTGCCAAATGAACCTAGAAGGAAGGACCCCATAATCGCTCCTCAGAGCCATCTATGCCAAGGGGGCATCTCATGCAGCTGATGGTGTTATAGGGTCAGTTGTGCAAGCCTCCAATCAATTTGGTCCCATACTATTCTATGACCCTTACCATTCTATAGGCTCTGCTGGAGTGCCCGGGGTGCGCATACCTAGGGGTGATTATCACCACCTGCACCCCACACCTCGACACAGTGGAATGTGTAACCCATTTGCTGCCCCATTCAACTACACTTAATTATTTTGTTTGGATTCATCTAATTATGTTTACCTAAGGTGTTTTAAGTGGTCTTAAGGGCATTTAAGGGGATATTTGCGTCATTGATTCTTTTATATTTTTACACATGCATGGATTCATTTTATTCATCTATGTACATTTATTTAATTTATATTTATAAATATATTTTTTTATTTAATTATGTTTCTTGGATTCATCTAATTATGTTGTCCTAAGGTGTTTTAAGTGGTCTTAAGGGGATTTAAGGGGATATTTAAGGGGATTGATTCTTTTATATTTTTACCCATGCATGGATTCATTTTATTCATCTATGTACATTCATTTAATTTATATTTACACATATATTGTTTTATTTAATTATATTATTTGGATTCATCTAATTATGTTGTCCTAAAATGTTTTAAGTGGTCTTAAGGGGATTTAAGGGGATATTTGCGTCATTGATTGTTTTATATTTTTACACATGCATGTATTTGTTTTATTCATCTATGTACATTCATTTCATTTATATTTACAAATATATTATTTCATTTAATTATGTTGTTTGGATTCATCTAATTATGTTGTCCTAAGCCGTTTTAAGTGGTCTTAAGGGGATTTAAGGGGATATTTGCGTCATTGATTCTTTAATATTTTTACACATGCATGGATTCTTTTTATTCATCTATGTACATTCATTTCATTTATATTTACACACATATTATTTCATTTAATTATGTTGTTTGGATTCATCTAATTATGTTGTCCTAAGGAGTTTTAAGTTGTCTTAAGTGGATATTTAATTTTTGAAGTAAGTTTATTAAACATGTACATAAACACTTAACTAAAATGAACAACTAAATTAAATTTTAATGACTAAATTTGTTTAACACTAAAAAAATTTAAAATAGACATAAACACTTAACTTTCACATACACATGTACAATTAACTAGAACACTTAACTAAATTTAAATGACTTGCAGATTCTATCATTTAAACACTTAACTTTCAAAAACTTAATCTATCTATATATAAACATGCAAAGTAGTATGAAATGTAGATCTATATAGCACATACACATAAATGTCTATCAAGTGTAGATATATCTAACACACACACACACACACACACACACACACACACACACACACACACACACACACACACACACACACACACACGTGAAATATGGAAAATAAACATCTAGTACACATATGCATATGAAATATGTACAATACACATGTATGAAATGTCTAGTACACTTGTACAAATATATATGAAATGTCTATAAAATGTGTGCACATGCACACAAACACACACACACATATATATATAAAGGATGGGTCACTCGGTGCCCTATCCTGAAGCATGTCCTGATCCGCATGCCTGCCCTATCCTGAAGCATGTCCTGATCCGCATGCCTCCAATAGAGTATGCACGAATAAAATCATACATTAAACATTTAATTTGAATGTAGTAAAGTAAAAAAAATTAACATAGATTGTGATCATTTTTACATAGACAAACATACCTTTGAAGAGTCTTTAACATGACCACCATGTGCATGCAAGATTCTAGGACATCTATGTGATGAGGAGCTCAACTTGTGTGATAGTGGTGCATCTTGGAATGTTGAAATTTTCTTAGATATACATATGTACACATATATTTATAACTTGCAAACTAACCCTTTAAAAATAGAACTTAAATATTTAAGATTCAATTAATTTAAAGTTATAATGTATGTACTCATGTCTCATGATGAATAGGATCGGTGGCAATGTGCAAATCCTCAAACATCACCCCCTGCAACTCCAATATAAATTACACATGAACTTGAACATGTACATTATTTAAACAATCAAAATTAGTTAAATATAATCTACTTGAACATGTACATGTACATGTGTTTGTAGATAAACATACCTTGGGGTCTCTAACACCTCCATCACGTGCATGCTAGACTCTAGAACGTTTGTAGGATGAATGGTGCATCCTACACAATGCTCGCTCATCCTAGACAATGCACACATTCTGTTGGATATATATATATATATATATATATATATAATTTAAATCACTTGAAATTATTTAATCAACACCTAGATATCCATTTAAATAGAACTTAAAAACAAACAAAAGAAAATTTAAACTTTATATATATACTTGTGTCTCCTGTTCAACAACTGGGTCAATGGCAGCATCCAAATCTCCATACATCGACCCTACCATGATCCCCTATATAGCTCAAAAAATACAATCCAATATATATATAATTAATTTAATCTATGCAGTTCATGTGTACAATCAAGTAGCTATATAAAATATCTAAATTAAAATTAGTAAATTATATATTATATAATTCATACCTCTCCTGCAGCATGTAAGGCTCATCTGATCCTGCTAATATCAGAATCATGCAAGGATCCCACTACAACATGATCCCCCTCACTATTTGGCTCCATAAACATGGTAGTGAACATCCCCAAAAATCCAGTATCAGGTATTGTGGTTCCATCAACTGATGTGTAAATAGGAGGAGGAGGTGTATCCTAACTGACTGTTGTATGTTGTGGCAGGGCAGTAGGATGTGTAGTAGCAGTAGGTTGAGAATATATATGCTCACAACCATGACTAGATGCACCTGGTCTACCAAGTACATGCCTAACAAATGATGGGGCATCTTATAGTGGGATCCCATGCTCCATAGAAATGACCTGATATGCATCCAAGAGATCATTGGATAACCTTGCACTCACTTGTCATAAAGTATCTTTGTCATGCATGCGTGCAGCATCCATCGACGATGGTATGTCTACTCAAACATATGGATCATCACTCATTGATGCATCATGAATGCTAGTATGAGAGCGCAACAACTATCTACCCACTCAATCTGATGTCATCTCATCCACCTATGTGGCTATAGTAGTAATACTGGAAAATATGGACTATTGAGTGTTATCTGGCACACTATCTTCAGCATGTGCTAGGTCCACACTCTTGGGAAGAACCACAAGGTTTGGACCAATCAATGCCCATTTATTAATGGGCGGGGGTGCACCTGGTTGTCTAAACTTATCTAAAAATCTTCCCTTCCCTTGCCCAACATGTTTCAGAAAATCATTGTAACCAACATCATCCAACAAATTAAACTCTGCAAACAATTGTTTGCAGAAATAAAGGGGCAACTCATCCTTTTGAGGCCACCTATGATGAGTGGATAGCCATCTAGGATAGATAAATGGTGCTACTAGTGCATCCATGCATCTAGTAGGCATATAGCCTTTCACCCTACCAAAGGCCCGATAATGAGGAAACATGGTTTTCACATCAGTTGTGGAAACCCTATCATTCATCGTGTCCCATTTCATAGTACCACATACACTATGTGAAAGGGGTCTATAGAATTCTTCTGCGTTGACCTCATCATATAGATTATAATTGTCTATGAGGTCAATCATATGAACTAGCTCATGTCTAATAGTCTCACCCCTTTGTTTATTTATTTCATCATGCATGTTTTAAATGATCTAAGGCACGTTAAAGTTCCTCTATTGTATGATTGTAGATTTGTTGTCTCTCCTGTGGAGTTGTTGCAGGCCTATGTGACGTTTGCTCACTCCCATGAGGATGAACACTAGGCTCAGAACTACTCATATTATGTGATCCAAGCTCATCAGACATGATGTTTAGTGGATAATATATATATATATATATATATATATATATATATATATATATATATATATATATATATATATATATATATATATATATATATATATATATATATATATATATATATATCTACACATGTGCATGTATGTAGTACACATTAAACAATAATTAAAAATGTATACATACTGTAGATCAAGAAATTGAGAATCATCAAAGCAATAGCAATTAGGACAATCACAAAACCTAAAACTGCAATGAAAGCAATCCTAATCCAATCAATAAAGACATAAAGACAAGATATTCAAATTGAATGAAATTGAAGCAAACCGACACATATATCTCCTTCATGTGGCTTCATTGTTCTTCTTTCACCTTCAAATTTGATGTGGATCTCACCTACAAGTGCAAAATGCATGTGAAAAGCAAGTTGTTGAGAGATGGAATTCATAGCATAAGGTTACTCAAAAATGTGATTGATTGATTTTTTGATTGAAGAAGCTCGTCCAATTTATAGACAAATTGGAGAGAGGACAAGATTAGCATGAAGAGATTTGAAAGGAAATTAAAATCAAGAATGGCAAAATTATGACAAATGACAATTTGCTATGCAAGGAGTATGACAAATTATGCACAAATTATGGAAAGTTGCTATGCAAGATGTATGACAAATTATGACAAATTATGACAAGATTGAAATAGAAATTAGCAAATTAGAAAATTGAGGAAAAAGATGAAATAGAAATTAGGTGAATTAATTAATAGGTTTTCATCTATTAATTAATTCATGAAAGAGACCTAGGACTAAATAAATATATTTATTTAAGCCATAAAGAAGAAGAAAAGGATTAAATGAACAAATCGTAAAACCCTAGAAATAAGAGGACAAGGAACTAAGTCAAGACAACAAGAAATTAATATAGGTTCAATCATGATTCTAATTGATAAAGGACCAATGTTGATAAATGATTGAGATTCGTTAACAAAAATCAATGACAAATTGACGAAGATTGACAAGGAGATCAAATTGACAGGCGCCAATTGACGAGGAACAATGACTAATCAATCCAAATTGACATGATTGAAAAGGACAAGAATCGATGACGAATCGATTGCAAAATGACAAGATTGACAAGGACAAGGATCGATGACGAATCGATCGCAAAATGATGAGATTGACAAGGACAAGGATCTATGATGAATCGATCGCAAAATGACGAGATTGACAAGGACAAGGATCAATGACGAATCAATCACAAAATGATGAGATTGACAAGTTGATAATCGCAAATGATTACTAACAAGCTAAAGATGATTGAAAGATTGATAAGAGGACAAAACCCTAATTCTATCATCGATTAGGATTGACGATGTCCAAAATGATGATAAATGAGCACGCACCATGATGTGACAGGATAAGATCGACCAAAATCATGACTGAAGATTGCTATCGACAAGACCTAATTCGAAAGTGATAAAAATGAGGAATGCAGAAGAAGGACTCGATGCTCACAAATGATGAAGACCAAGTGCACAACATAGAAGAAATGTTAATGTGACGCAAGAACCCTAAAATAAGGCAATGCACAAATGTTAAAGTATGACTCCACAAGCGTTGACCATTTTTAGACGTCTACATTTTGCCCCTCTTTGAGAACAATAATGAAAATACCACAAACAATAACAATGACATATGCATGCCCCCTTGAGGAATTGGCCAGAAAAATCTAGAAAAGAGGCCAAGTGATCGATAAGAATGACAGAAGATGATAGGTTCGAACGGATCAAAAATTGAAGGTCGGATGCACAAAGGACAAGCAGTGGAAGGCACAAAAGACCATGACCATCATAAGATGGAGAGCATGCATGTCCATCTAGGTACTGACAAAGATCTATATAAGAGACAAGGAGAAGGAAAAGAGTTCATTTGCACTGGCCAAAGTGGAGGAGGTACTGCTCGGGAAAAAGGACCCTTGCAGAGAGATGGCGAACATTACAATGGTAGATCACCTTGGGGAACATGTACGCACCTATAGACGACTAGACAACGTGGGAGCAGCGGTATGTAGCTCAAAAACACATATGTTCAATTTCATGCATTTTGCTTGATTGCAGGACATTGCGAGGCCCACAAGGGAGGGAAAAAGGCAGACCTGCACCTGTGTGGGCGCATTCTGTGCCTGTGTAAATAGGTTCTATGCCTGTGTAAGGTACACAGACATAGCTTGATGCTGCATAGGCGCAAGACAGGGTACACAAGCACAATTGTGCACTTAAGACATTAATTTGACCGAAAGCAACATGTGGATGATCTTGAAAAGAGGCATAAGGGTAGGATAGGTCAAAATAGATAAGAAAAACCCTGATTGGTGCATGAAACAAAGAAATGTAGCCCTTAGGAGAAAACCCTAACACAAACAAATTGTGCCCCAATGGTGATGCAGAGTCGATAGTATCCATTGATTACACGGGAGAACAGACCCGACTGCTTCATGTTGCAACACAGACTCAGGAGTATAGACAAAGATACATTAGTAGGACTTAGATTATACTATATTACATACATGCCCAAGATTAGGGAAAACACAAGACTGCTCATCGCATTGGCAGAGTGATGACATTTAGAGACTTCCTCTTTCCATCTTCCGACTGGAGAGGCGACTGTGACACTAGAGGACATGTGGCATATCCTCCGCATTCTAATTCATGGGGAGATGGTGGTGTACGACCCAGTGATAGGGAGAGACTCTTTGTGTAGATTATTCAAGTGCGACGTGGAGGACCTTGATATCAGAGAGAGGCAGATCCATTGGGAGACCATGGCAGTAGAGTATGATCAGGGATATGTGGTGATAGCAGTGGGTATGTCATGCCTATTAGCAGGTGACAGACGAGGACATGGATTTCCTATTGGATGGGGAAGAGTGCTAAAGTAGATGGCGACAGAGGGGACTATATATGCATGGGGACTATGTGTGCTTGCCATGCTATATTTTCAGTTGCATCAGATAGCATATCAGAGGGTACAGACTTTGAGTTGTGGGGTCACACTTTTACAGGTATGGGCATTTGAGCACATAGCCATATGTCAGTCGATTGCAGAGAGACAGGCAGTACCACATCAACCATATTTGTACTACTATAGGGGAGCACTGAGATAGGGTCCATTCGGATACATATTGTATTGGCAACATGAGCTAGACAAATTGAGAGATTTCACATGGAGGCCATATCATGATTGCCCTGGATGGTTAGATGATAGTGATGAGCTACCATATTATAGACAGGAGAGATACCTGATTGAGTGACCAGTGAATCACTAGAGAGTGATTGAGATGTATCTGCCAGAGAGAGTCAGACGACAGTTTGGAGAGAGGCAGGATGTACCAATAGGGATTGCACACTTTGCCCAATCTCACAGAGAGATGAATCAGTGGGGGAGGATGATTCAACCACACATAGCATATACCAACTTCACACAGCTACAGTGGAGATAGTGGGAGTGGAGATCAGATGTTGTAGATGTCAAGATGATAGAGGAGTATGAGCGATGGTTTGCATGACGGTGGCCAGTGCCATTGACGGATCCTGATATTCTAGTACCTAGGAGATAGGAGGACTTCCCACTCGCTGGAGAGGAGGAGGGAGATGAGGAAGAGGGAGATGATGAGGACGAGGGGGATGAGGAGGGAGATGATGAGGATGAGAGGGATGAGGATGAGGGGGATGAGGAGGCTGAGGAGAGAGATGAGGGAGAGGAGAGCGATGAGGGAGAGGAGAGTCCTAGGTGCATGTAGAGAGATGAGCCAGATCCAACATATCATGAGTCATTGCAGGATATACCCATAGGGCAGGAGACAATGAGCATAGAGGAGATGGAAATAGGTAGGGCTGCCATAGCAAGTTAGCATGATTACATTGCGACATTAGAGAGACAGAATGCTATCTTGAGGACAGAGCAAGATCAGTGGTCAACTGAGAGGGATAGGTTCAGAGCAGAGATAGCCAGACTGACAGTGGTTCGAGATACAATGATAGCCTAGGCACAGTAAGCAGAGCAAAGAGTGACCGAGTATGTTTAGTCAATTAGGGATGCTAGTGCACGTGAGATGGCACAGATGTTATTAGAGGCAGGAGATGAGATGCACTATTTGAGGACTCTATATGAGAGTGTAGTTCCACCAGAGCAGAGAGCAACATCATATCGGTGATGATCAAGGACAGAGAGTAGGCCATGCTCTCAGAGGTCAGTGAGTAGCATGGGGGTGAGTGGACCTATGAGACCACCACAGCCAGGACCAGGGATAGGAGGGACTTCATTCTTGAGACATGGCAGGGATGAGGAGAGCAGAGGGAGCACCCAGTGACAGAGGCACGTGCTCCTTATGACGGAGACAGATATAGTTTGACATTATGTACTCAGCCTGTGGGCCATACATAGGACAGACAGTCAAATTTTATACTTCGATATTGTTTTGATATATGATATGATATGCAGCTATATGATGGGATGCAATGTGTTATGGCTTATGTTTACTTTCCATGTATGGATGTCTTATGAACTATCTATGTACTATCTTTGGAAAATGTATGATTGGTGTTTATGTTTTTGATGCATTTATAAAATGAAATGGATAAAATGCTTTGTATGGACTTGATATAATGCAAATGTACTAATCAATGAATGCAGAATGCAGCTTATGTTTTTGGAGATCGAAGAACTAGACTGAACAGATTGCCCAGACTAACGAAAGAAATGTTAGTAAGAAGAAATTAGACAGAGGATAGTTAGAGATGAAGGAAAACTTGCTTTCACAAATGCACATAAGTAGGTGAGAACCTTTATTTAATGTAGCAAAGTGGATTCAGAGAATCATGGCATTGAAGGCCAGAGCTAGAACACAACCCCTTTTGCAAAAGATAGACACATCGCACACAAGGAATAAGTGAAGCATCCTAGGGTGCATACATCAAGGGTCGAGGCATGTGCAGCATTCACAAAGCTAACGTACTTATCACAAACACCCAATGATATAGTTGCCCTAGTTTGTGATAAACATTCCACAAACAACAAACACAACAAAAAGGAAAGGGACCACAAACCATCCCAGTCACTCTAAATCACTTAGTGACATCATCGAGCAACATAGGAACATGATCGAAGCCAAAGATAAATCAATAAAAAGATAAGACACACAAATTCAACCAAGTCAAACAAACAGTCTGATCATCATTGTCAAAAGTGGAAAACAAGAATGATCATGCTATCTGGTTTCAGGAAATGTAGTACCCTGTTGAAGACAGGACACAATCTGGTTTCAAGAATACCACACCCTGTATAAGACCCATGATAATGTTGACAAGGACCAATGGTAATGTTGATGCTATTTTGATTGATGTGACAACTATGATCAGGTTGAATGCTTGCTTGGTTGAACAGTTGATCTATTAATGCATGATTTCATTAAAGCACAATGTTTGATTGATTGTCATTGGATGTATGCTTAGCGATCTGTCTATGCACAAAGGGGACCATTTATTGACAAAATGCAAAATGCCAAAGAAATTGGTTTTTGGATTTTGATGTTTTTCACTTTGTAGGAATGCCGAGTTTTTTACAATTTTTTTGTTTGTTTTTCAGGACTTTATTTGACTTTTTAGGGATTTTTTAAGGACATTATTTGATTTTTAGGGATTTTTTCAGGACATTATTTGATTTTTAGGGATTTTTTCAGGACATTATTTGATTTTTTAGGGATTTTTTCAGGACATTATTTGATTTTTAGGGATTTTTTCAGGACATTATTTGATTTTTTAGGGATTTTTTCAGGACATTATTTGATTTTTAGGGATTTTTTCAGGACATTATTTGATTTTTTAGGGATTTTTTCAGGACATTTTTTGATTTTTTAGGGATTTTTTCAGGATTTTTTTTGAATGATTTTTTTTAATTATTTCAAGACATTTTTCAATTTTTATGATTTTGCCCCCAGTGTTTAGCAAGGCAAGGAATATGACAGGTGAATAAATAGGCTTTGTGAAATGATGGTGGATAGAGGGAAGACAAAGGCCTTTTATCATGGAGACAATACGGATGCAATTTTCAAGGGCAATTGCGTGATGGGACAAGAGATTGGATATGACAATGTAAAGTAGGAACATGGCATGAGGGACATGTCAAGAGGTTTTTGAAACTATGTTTAAATTTTGCGTCCTTATGTCAGATCAAGATCAAGGAATGAAAAAGAGTGTATGGATAGTGATAAGATATGGATAGGATAAGCAAGACCAAGAATGGATAAGGGACATGGACTGAAGGTCGGGGTAGGCTAAAGGATATTGGTAGAAAGTTGCAATAAGCTAGGGAATATGGAGGAAAGGTTATTATAAGCAAATGGATAAAGACCAAAAGCTATGATGGACTAAAAGATACAAACAAGATGCATGATGCTCATGAAAATCCTCAGCCTTGTCAAGATCAAAGGTGGAAAGGGAAACTAGACATGAGGGACAATAGGATATGAAGGGTAATGACAGGGGTTCGATAGGATAATGGAACAATGAAGGACAAAAGGATATGATAGGATAAAACCTGTCCCCAAGTATGGTATGCAAGAAGTTCATAGATTACACATGATGCCTGTTTTCTAGGTTTTCATCATGGTACTTGCCCAAGGTGCCTGTTTGCCAGGTTTTCACTAGTGTACGAATTATTTTTGCTTTACTTTTTTTTTCTTTTTTCTTTTTTTTCTTTTTCTGACATTTTCAATAGAAGATGGACACATGATAGGGGATGGAAGAGGGACTCAAGCGTCCTATTGTTTGGATAGTAACCTTGAAAAAAAATGGACCATGACCTTTAAAAATATGCTCAAAGACGTGGGTAGGATAAGGACATGGAAAAAGAGATGAAATTAAGGCAAGGATTTATGCAAAGGATGGGATCAAAGGGATCGAAGGATGGAAAATATGCATTGGATAATGGATAGGGTATTGGAATAATTGGGCTTCACTAGATGGAAATGAAGGCAAGATCAACATTGGAACACACCTTGATGGGTGGTGGATTGATGGAGGAAAAATGGATTTCAGTTTGTGAGATTTGGATGGAGGAATAGCTTGGCATTTTGGGACATAAGGGCCCAAAATGGATGAAGAAGGTAATGGAGGAACAAATTTGAGAGGGTTGGATGGAGGAATAGAAACTTTGGATGCCAAGTTGGATGTTTCTTTAGGCTTTTGTGCTTCAAGGAGCCGCTTAGGGATCCACATGGTTTTTGATTTTTCATGCTTTTGTTGTTCTTTGGAGTGCATTAACAACACAAGGGATTTAGGAACCCATATAGATTTTAACTTTTCTTTTTGAGGAATGGGCCTTTGTGCCCTTTTGGATTTTTCCTTTGCTTTATAGATCAAATTTTTCTTTGTTTTGACATGTTGATTATATTGGACATGTTGATCCTTGAATACATGTCGATTTTTAGACTTATGACTTTTATTCTTGGCATCCAAATTGCTTGGAGGGGGAAAGGAATGCATGGATGGATAGGAATGAAGTGGAGGTCTTTTGCATGGATGAAAGTTACTCAAATATGCGTTCTTTTGCTGAGCTTGCATATAGGATGCAGGGATATTATAAGGACCTAAGATGGATGTAAGGGATAAAGGGGAAGGGATATGTTTGGATTTTGAAAGGATGTTGGATTTAGTAGGGGTACCCACATTTTGAGGAATTTCACTGAGGCCATGACCCTTAATATTTTCTTTAACATGAAGGGATTCTTGCTTATGGAGATCTACTCCTTTGCCTTTATGAATATCTTGACTTGTAGGATACTCCTTTCTTTGGGAAGAAGACACGAGTCCATTATGAGGTGGATATGATATGAGAGAAATAATGAGATCTTGAAGTGGATCGGATTGCACAAAAGTGGAAAAACCCATTATGCATGTCGAGGGTTCATGAACATCTTGCACTGACATGTTAGAATCATGAGGGGGACTAGGATTGTGTAGTGGACATGGTTCAATGACAGGCTCTTCAAGAGATGGAATGGGAGAAATAATGGGATCATCAAAAGAAATGTGATCTTGGAGTGTATATGGAGCATTAAGACAAGGAGATGGAGGAACAAAAGGATCTTGTGGAGGATTTAAAGAAATAATTTGATCTCGACAAGGAGGAAGATCATTGGAATCCTCTTTAAAGGTGCTTTGCTCTTGACTTTTAATGGGATCATCAGAAAGGATGGAAAGGATGTCTTGATCTTTCTTAGGAAGTGGAATGTCAATGGGATTTGAAAAGACATTGTTTTCATGAAATGGAATGGGATTGTTTGGGATTGGATGGACTGGGATATCTTGATCTTGCTCGGGGAATGGAGTGTCAATAGGACTTTGGATAGGATGGACAAGAATAGGGGAATCATCATGAGTGCCTGGGAAGATGGGGTCCTGGTCAACAATTGGATGGGATGATAAAGTTTCAAGATCTTGATCTTGATCTATTTCAAGACATGTTTCTTCATGCTCTAAATTATCCTCTTGACATGAGGTTGGACTTTGGATATGCATGGAGGATTCTGACAAGGAATCAATGTTTTGGCATGAAGGAAATGCACTTTGAACATTTGTGATGGATTTTGGCAAGGAATCAATGCTTGAACATGAGGAAGAAGGACTTCAAATGGGTCCTCTAAAACAAGTAATGGCAATAAAGTGCATGGTGGCATTGGGTCTAGTATTTCTGAAACATGACAAGGATGTGCATCATGAATTGGATTATCTTGGCAATCAATTATGGATAACCCTTGGATAATTTCATCCTTGGGTGTATTATTTGATGAGGACAATATGAAAGGTTCTTGTGAAACTTCTAAAGGTGTAGGGATAGATGCCATTGGAGAGTCAATTTGTTTATGGGGGGATGAGGCATTGCTAGACATAAGTGTATTATCTTGATCTTCCTCAAAGAACTCACTTGGTAGTTTCCTTAAGATCCTTGCAATAAGGCCACCTTTCTTTTGAGGTTTTGACATAGTTGTATCTGGAATTTGAACTTGTTTGGCAAGAAGTTGTTTCTGGTTTGATGTCATGTTTTGATATTGGACTTGGTTCAATTGTTCTTAAATGTTTGAAACTTGGGTTGGTGTATGCTACAACCTTTGTTTTTGAATGTTTGGTTGTGGTTGTTGACATTGATATGTTGATTGAACTTGTTGATATTCCACCATTGGTTGAACTATTTGTGGACATTGTATAGTTGGTTGGACATATTGTTGAAATTGGACCATTGGTTGTGTTGGTTGTATATGTTGGACCATTGGTTGCGTCTGTTGGAAATGTTGAACAATTGGTTGTGATGGTTGAAAATCTGATTGATAGTAAACACCTTCTTGTTCTTGTTGTGAAGGCACATAATGTTGTTGTCTCTTTTCTTGAAATTGTTTCATCATCTCTATGTGTGAGAGGAGATCTAGTATGTTTGATTGTTCAATAAGAGATCTTACATCAATTGGCTCAATATTTGGATTTTGACATGGAAATTTTTTAAACATTTTGGACATTTGTGATCTATTCTTCTCAATGTTTTTCACTTTTTGTTCCAAAATCTCTTTTCCTTGAGCTAGTTTCTCCTCTAGTTTTTGTATTTGGACATTTACATCATCATGATAAGTTTGATCCAAGTTTTGAGACATGTAGAGATTGGATTGGCTTGATTGATTTCTCAATTGTGATGACATGGCTTCGTAAGAAGGTTGAGACCTCATTTCAACAAACATGTCACTATGCAATGCAACTAATGGGATTGACAAATGCAACCTAAAAGGATGACAATGCAACTAAATGCTTTTGGACTTTTGAATTTTTGGAGACAAACTTTTGAAATGCAAAGCTAAAGACACAACCTTGGGAAGTTGAAATGAAGCCAAGACCTTATAGGACAAAGGACCAAATGACAATAGGACAATTTGACAATGTCTCACCTATATGCTTGGATACTAAGCTAGGTTTGACAAAAATGATATTAATGAAAGGAAAAATTTTAGACAAGGTCAAGACTCCCTAACAACAACTTAGGGTATCATCCAAAGTTTTGATTTTTCAAGTTTGACAAACCAAATTTTTGAGACTAAATGCAAGAAGGCAATGATTATGACATGAAAATGATCTAAGGATATGATATGACAAGATGAAGCCAAGACAAGATGACAATACAATGATAAGGATATGCAAAGACCAATTACTTGGAATATGCAAAATGCAACCTAGGCAAGACCTAATTTTAGCATGACAAGGATAATGCACGAATGTCACCTAAATGGAAATCTAGCTCGGATATGACAATGAAATGCAAACTTAGGGAAATGATTTTGAAACTAAGTGCAAGATGAGGATGCTTTCAATGAAAAGGACTAAAATGAAGGGAGATGACAATATGTCCTAGGACCTAAGTTGGACTATGCAAAACCTAGCCTAAATTGACATGAATTTTGAAACAAAGATATTAAATGTCTTGACAAGCCATGTTCAAATGTAGGATGAATACTTGGACAAATTTGGACTTTTGTTTAGATTTTGTTTTGAATTGAAGGTTGTTGATTTTGAAAACCCAAGTTGATTATGAGCACTTTTGAAAGTTTGTTTTTGATTTAACTTTTGACAATCATAGAAGACAAAATGTTTGTTTGACTTTGACTCAAGACAATCAAGCACATTCACAACAAATCCCATGGCTAGCAAGGGCAATATCTGTTGAATCCTTTGGCCATAAAATACAACACTCAGTCAGATAGCTAGATGCTTGGTAGCACTGACTCCCCCTTACAGAGTACTCACTTCTCGGGCATACCAAACTTCAAGTTCAAGGGACATCACTTCCCAAGAACTTTCTTTCTCTAACTGAGGACTACATGCGAGGTGTCTTCGGCATGCACGTATCACAATGCCTAAGCCAATAGATAGAAGGATTTTGGCATCTAAAAACAAGAGATTCTAGTAAGGGCATCCATTTGGGTGGGTATTGATCCAGTGAATAAATCATCGCAATACCATTCCAGCACCTGTTGTTTACAACTTTCATTGCATCCACAGTTATTTAGAGTGGTTCGGAAGAGCTTGGCTTTAGCCCGTCACCACTTTGGGTCATTCCCTCTCACCAATGCCTATGCGAAGTGCCAGGCAAATTGAGAGGCAGACCCAGTTCTAAGGGTTAAAACATGCAATCAAATTAAAAATAGACAAAGCATGCATGGTGTTCATTAACCTTTAAGAAATGAAATGTGCAACTACTTTAAAAATTGCAAGCAAGATGTTTTAATGAGAGTCTTTGACCGCGTCTTGCATAAGATTCGTTAGTAGTTGCATTTTTAGTCTTCATCACACGTAACGCCAAGATGCTACACAGAGAATTAGCACCAAAGAAAAACCAAAATGCAGAAAACAAAATGAAAACAAACAAACTTGCAAGTAAAAACAATTGATTTTACCTCTGTTTTTGGCCTTACACAAGTGCAGAATGACTCAACACAGGCACAAAACCCATCAACATAGGTGCAGAACCCATCAACATAGGCATAGGATGCCTCTACACAGGCACAAAATCCATCTACATAGGCACAGAATGCCTCAACACAGGTGCAGAAGTGTCCAAAAAGCTCTAAGTCACCCTATTTCTTGAGTTTTTCACCTACAAATAGCTCAAAAAGAACTCAAAAAATGGTTAAGGGGTTAGTTCACGTCGGGTTCACCAAAATGTAGATCAGGAAATTGAGAATCATCAAAGCAATAGCAATTAGGACAATCACAAAACCTGAAACTGCAATGAAAGCAATCCTAATCCAATCAATGAAGACATAAAGACAAGATATTCAAATTGAATGCAATTGAAGCAAACCGACGTAGATATCTACTTCATGTGACTCCATTGTTCTTCTTTCACCTTCAAATTTGATGTGGATCTCACCTACAAGTGCAAAATGCATGTGGAAAGCAAGTTGTTGAGAGATGAAATTCATAGCATAAGCTTACTCGAAAATGTGATTGATTGATTTTTTGATTGAAGAAGCTCATCCAATTTATAGACAAATTGGAGAGAGGACAAGATTAGCATGAAGAGATTTGAAAGGAAATTAAAATCAAGAATGGAAAAATTATCACAAATGACAATTTGCTATGCAAGGAGTATGACAAATTATGCACAAATTATGGCAAGTTGCTATGCAAGATGTATGACAAATTATGACAAATTATGACAAGATTGAAATAGAAATTAGGAACTAGGAGAAATTAGCAAATTAGAAAATTGAGGAAAAAGATGAAATAGAAATTAGGTGAATTAATTAATAGGTTTTCATCTATTAATTAATTCATGAAAGAGACCTAGGACTAAATCAATAGATTTATTTAATCCATAAAGAAGAAGAAAAGGATTAAATGAACAAATCATAAAACCCTAGAAATAAGAGGACAAGGAATTAGGTCAAGACAACAATAAATTAATGTAGGTTCGATCATTATTCTAATTGATAAAGGACCAATGTTGATAAATGATTGAGATTGGTTGACAAAAATCAATGACAAATTGACCAAGATTGACAAGCAGATCAAATTGACAGGCACCAATTGACGAGGAACAATGACTAATCGATCCAAATTGACATGATTGAAAAGGACAAGGATTGATGATGAATCAATCACAAAATGACAAGGACAAGGATCGATGACGAATCGATCACAAAATGACGAGATTGACAAGGACAAGGATCGATGACAAATCGATCGCAAAATGACGAGATTGACAAGGACAAGGATCGATGACGAATTGATCACAAAATGATGAGATTGACAAGTTGATAATCGCAAATGATTACTAACAAGCTAAAGATGATTGAAAGATTGATAAGAGGACAAAACCATAATTCTATCATCGATTAGGATTGACGATGTCCAAAATAATGATAAATGAGCACACACCATGATGCGACAGGATAAGATCGACCAAAATCATGACTAAAGATTGCTATCGACAAGACCTAATTCAAAAGTGATAAAAATGAGGAATGCAGAAGAAGGACTTGATGCTCACAAATGATGAAGACCAAGTGCGCAACATAGAAGAAATGTTAATGCGATGCAAGAACCCTAAAATAAGGCAATGCACAAATATTAAAGTATGACTCCACAAGCGTTGACCATTTTTAGATGTCTACACATACATTTAAATCATTTTAAAAAATTTAAATATTTAAATTAAAAAAATTAGATATATACATTTAAAAAAAATTTAAACGTCATAAATGCATACTTGAGTTAAAATTTTCTAGATATAAAGACAAATTTAAGATAAATTTCTATAGATCCATGCACAAAAGAAATTTAAACAACAATAAATTTAATTTTAAATTTCAATATATGTCTAATTTATAGTTACATATATTTTCATATACAATAATTAATTTAAAAATTAG
Source organism: Cryptomeria japonica (assembly GCF_030272615.1). Taxonomy (NCBI): domain Eukaryota; kingdom Viridiplantae; phylum Streptophyta; class Pinopsida; order Cupressales; family Cupressaceae; genus Cryptomeria; species Cryptomeria japonica. Next base: position 513,311,505 of record NC_081410.1, read on the forward strand.
TCAAATTAAGTCAAATTAAGACCCCAAGTTAAGTCAAATTAATTTACAATTAGGTAAGATTAATTTACAATTAATAATAGGTCCTAATTTGGTCTTATGTGGTCCTAATAGGTCGTAAGGGGTGCAAGTAAATTTTGTAAAAGAAACCAAGTACCTGCATTATCTTGAATGACATGGAAACAAGCTCATCAACTACCCAGAAGAGAGAAATTGGAGAAAAGAAGAGGAAATTGTTAAAGGGTGATAAATACATAGAGAGTATGCAATACAAACAAACAATTTCTGGAGTGTGTGACGTGGTCTCTAATTTATGTCCGAAGGGACTAACTATTTTTGGAGTTGGACAGAGAAAACTATTGGGACACGCTTGGAGGAATCACTGTGTTCATGCAAGGGCCACCTTTTTTCTATTATGAGAATGATGCTTTTGCACCAAAGGATATTTGGTAGACAATATCCAAAAATTTCTATGGTGTGGAACCAGAGTTGATGGACTCAAAGTACTTTTCAACTACCAGAAGACCAGAGAATGATGCTTTCAAAATCGCCCTTCTACTGGGAGATTGTGGACATAGCCTCTTGGTCTTCTAAGATGCTGAAAAGTGTACGTTGAGTCCACCAACTCTGGTTCCACACCATAGAAATTTTTGGAAATTGTATTCCAAATATCCTTCGGTGCAAAAGCAACATTCTCATAATAGGAAAAAGGTGGCCCTTGGATGAACAAAATTATTTCCCCCAAGCATGGCCCAATGTGTTTCCATGTCCAACTCCAAAACTAATTAGTCCCTCTATACATAAATGAGACACCACATCACACACTCCAAACATTGTTTGTTTGTATTGCATACTCTCTATGTATTTATCACCCTTTAACAATTTCCTTTGCTTTTCTCCAATTGCTCTCTTCTAGGTAGCTGATGAGATTGTTTCCATGTGCCGCAAGGGGCCTTAAGTGGTCCAAAGTGGTGCACATGTGTCACAAGGGGCCTTAAGTGGTCCAAAGTGGTGCACATGTGTTGCAAGGGGCCTTCAGTGGTCCTAAGGGGTCACACATGTGTTCTAACACATGCGTGACCCCTTAGGACCACATATGACCCCTTGCGACACCATTTGGTCTTTTCCGGTCATAATAGGTCCTAAGGGGTACACATGTGTCGCAAGGGGCCTTAAGTGGTCCTAAGGGGTCACGCATGTGTTCTAACACATGCATGACCCCTTAGGACCACATATGACCCCTTGTGACACCATTTGGTCTTATGTGGTCCTAATAGTTCCTAAGGGGTGCACAAGTGTCGCAAGGGGCCCTAAGTGGTCCTAAGGGGTCACCCATGTGTTAGAACACATGCGTGACCCCTTAGGACCACATAAGACCCCTTGTGACAACATATGGTCTGTTGTGGTCCTAATAGGTCCTAAGGGGTGCACATGTGTCCCAATGAGCCTTAAGTGGTCCTAGGGGGTCACACATGTGTTCTAACACATGTGTGACCCTTTAGGACAACATATAACCCCTTGCAACACCATTTGGTCTTATGTGGTCCTAAGGGGTGCACATGTGTGGCAAGGGGCCTTAAGTGGTCCTAAGTGGTCACACATGTGTTCTAACACATGCGTGACCCCTTAGGACCACATATGACCCTTTGTGACACCATTAGGTCTTATATGGTCCTAATAGGTTCTAAGAGGTGCACATGTGTCACAAGGGGCCTTAAGTTGTCCTAAGGGGTCATGCATGTGTTCTAACACATGTGTGACCCCTTAGGACCACATATGACCCCTTGCGACACCATTTGGTCTTGTATGGTCCTAATAGGTCATAAGGGGTGTGCATTGGTTGCAAGGGGTCTGAAGTGGTCCTAAGGGGTCATACATGTGTTAGAACACATGCGTGACCCCTTAGGACCACATAATACCCATTGCGACAACATTTGGTCTTTTGTGGTCCTAATAGGTCCTAAGGGGTGCACATGTGTCCGAACAGGCCTTAAATGGTCCTAAGGGGTCATGCATGTGTTAGAACACATGTATGACTCCTTAGGACCACATATGACCCCTTGTGACACTATTTGGTCTTATATGGTCGTAATAGGTCCCGAGGGGTGCACATGTGTCACAAGGGGCCTTAAGTGATCCTAAGGGGTCACAGATGTGTTACAACACATGCATGACCCCTTAGGACCATCTAAGACCCCTTGCGACAACATTTGGTCTGTTCTAGTCCTAATAGGTCCTAAGGGGTGCACATGTGTCGAAAGGGGCCTTAAGTGGTCCTAAGGGGTCACGCATGTGTTCTAACACATGCGTGACCCCTTAGGACCACATAAGACCCCTTGTGACACTATTTGGTCTTATGTGCTCCTAATAGGTCCTAAGGGGTGCACATGTGTCAGAAGGGGCCTTAAGTGGTCCTAAGGGGTCACGCATGTGTTAGAATGTTAGGACCCGAAGGTAATTGAGACAGGGGGTGAATCAATTGTCTAATAATTTCAACCCAATTATAACTTAATCAAACTTGATACTTAATACCTATAAACCAAACTTAATGCCAATTAACAGATTAACAGGTAATACTAATATCGGTGAAGCTTAATGCATGAAATAGAAAAAGAAACAAAATCCACAACACATAACAAAGAGATTTGTACATGGAAACCCTGTAAGGGGAAAAACCACAATGGAAAGCCTTACCCACAATCAGATGATACTGTTGGTATTATGGATGTGTTGCATTGGTTTTTTCATTGATTTCAACACTTGTCAACACTTATCTTTGCGGAGATCTTTGGTTATGTTCACCGGCATGTTCAATGATCTATGCATAGTCACTGGTATCTGGTTCACCGACATGTTATATTGTTCACCGACATTGAGGATGATCTGTTCTCATCTGGAGATTACTTGGTTATGTAGAAGACATTGTTTGGAAATTTGGTTTTGGTGATTTGATTATTGGTATAATCAAGTTTGCATAGTTGCTGTTATCGACAAATAGGTCTAGGTTATGGACCAACAAGCATTATCTATTCCAGATCAGCACAACACATTATGGAGATGTTTTATTGATTGGTTATTATTGTAAATGCATTGAGCCAACATCATGCATCACATATTGATTCAATCAGAATTGATTTAATTGTAATATTCTTAGTGAGGTGACCTACACATTTGGTCTTAGGTTTTGGTATGTATGTAAGATCTCATTTGTGAGATTAAGTAGTGGTGTGGAAAAAGGATTGTAATAAGGTATATGTGAATATAAGAAGAGCTATACATGCAGACATCATTTCAAGATCCAAGGAAGGTATGCGGAAGACAATCAGAGTTTAACTGGTACTGAATCCAACATATGAAGATGCTATTTTGAGTAGTACATTATCATTGGATTTAACCATCCAATTGTAGTTAGTGTGACTCCCATTTTATGATTCAACAGTGAGATCTAGGCAGTTGGCCTTTCTGCATGTGCAGACCCCATTTGTACACACATACTATTTGTAGTAGTATCATCTGATTGTGGGTAAGGTTTTCCACCATGGTTTTTCCCCTTACAGGGTTTCCACGTACAAATAACTATGTTATGTGTTGTGTATGTTATTTTTCTTTCTGTTTCATGCATTAAACTTTACTGGTACTATTATTGACTGCTAAACTATCTACCGACATTAAAGTTTGGTTTACCGATATTATGCACTAAGTTTGGTTAAAGTATATTTGGGTTGAAATTAATAGATCACTGATTCACCCCCCATCTCAGTTGCCTCTGGGTCCTAACAGATACTACTACAAATAGTATGTGTGTACAAATGGGGTCTGCACATGCAAAAAGGCCAACTACCTAGAGCTCACTGCTCAATCACAAGAAGGGAGTCACACTGACTACAATTGGATGGTTAAATCCAATGATAATGTATTGCTGAAAGTAGCATCTTCAATGTTGGATTCAATACCGGTTAATCTCTAATTATATCCTTCAAACCTTCCTTGAATCTTCAAATGATGTTTGCATGAGTAGCTTTGCATATATTCACATATACCGAATATCACAATCTTGTTGGCAAATGCACACTCCAATGAGACATTGTAGGTGATTGAAGATTTTGTCATTGATGGAAACCTTACAATCCTATGACACCGAAAAGGCAATCCACCAGCACTAGCAAGGTCAGACTCTACACCAGCACATAGACCACCGACACCAACAGTGAAAGGAAGCATACCAGCAAAGAGGCCGACCGGAATTTCGTTTGTAATTTATTTTGTTAATTATTGTAAAATCATTGTAAGATGACTTGGAAAGTTGTAAAATGACTCATATATATAAGAGTTCATTGTAGAACATAGTTGTAATAATGAGTGAACAATGGAGTAATGTAATTAGGCGAAATAAGGCAGACCTATTATGTGAATTATAGGTTAAGGGTTTATGTATGAAGCAGAGCTATAAACCAAGACTGGATCTGGCATAGTAGATGCTATTTTGAAGTAGTACAAGACATTGGATTTATGTAATCCATTTTGTAAGTCAGTGAGACTTCCCATTTTGTAATTGAGCAGTGAGCTCTAGGTACTTGGCCTTCCTGCATGTGCGGGCCCCTATTGTAGCAGTAATATTCTCTTTTTGGCCAATAAGTGAATATTGTGGGTCACAAATCCCACCGAGGATTTTCCCACATCGGATTTCCTCGTTAAACTACTATGTTATGGTGTGTTTTTCATGTGGTTGTTGTTATCTCCGTTTATTGCGAGTATATGCACGAAGTTGTGGTACCAAAAAGGTGCAACACTTAAAAAAAAATTAAAAAGCACATAAGGCGCATGTACTATAGGGCGCGTGCCCTATAGTGCATGCACCCTATAGTGCACGCACCCTATAGTGCGCACGCCTTATAAGGCATGCACCTTATAAGGCGTATGTGCATTATAAACAACAAAAAACTTTGCTCCACATTTTTGCATTCCAAACCCACGTTTTGTCATTTTTGGTTGCTATTTTCTTGCGCTCGCCCTTTGTAAAAGCTTGAAATTGGGCACTAAGTTGTCCATCTCTCATCAAAATGCTACCACGCCATTGAAGAGCTCAAAGAGATATGTATTTTTATTATCTTATTGTCATTTTTTTAAATTAATTTGAAGATTAAACTAGGTTTATTGATTTAAATTTATTTTCATTATTAGAAAATGAGATTAGACAATTAAATATTGAAAACACTCAATCACCTCCTCATGAAGACCATATTGAAGAAGAAGCACATCAATCAGCTCCTCATGAAGACCATATTGAAGAAGAAGCACATCAAGAACCTCCTACAATCCCTAGACACTTGATAGGTACACAAGAAAACCTATTAGGTCAAATAGAAAATAGCCAAAAAGAGCTTGAAGGTTTAATCACAAGGCTAAAAGATCCCACTAGAACAAACTCCCATAGGACAAACCTTGCCAATTCTTTGAAATCTATTGTATCTCATATACAATTTGTGAGTGGGAAAATAAATATTTGGTCCCGTAATAAGGAATAACAAAAGCAATTTTATGCTGACAAATTATCATATGCGGCAGTGAAGAAAAAGAAAATTAATAAATTTGACTTGTGTGCTCTTTTTATGGACCCCCGAACGAATCCACCTTTACACCCTAGATGTAGGAGATTCACTATTCATTGGTGTCATCATGAAGGGATTAAGAACAATTTTTGGGATAGGTGGTGGATGGTATTTGATCAGCCCCCATGCAATAATCATGAGGTACCCCAATACTTTTTGAGAAAACTGTACTGTGAGTTTGTCCTTAATGAGATCCCAAACTATTTTGATTTTCTAGATTTCCAAGGTAGAGGTGGGGGTTCCTTGCATGATAGAGAGGGTGCACAGCGTGATCCAAATCTCCCACCAAGACCCTTGGCCAGACCTATGGTGGAGCATGTTATTATTCCTTCCATTGTGAAGGAGAGTATTGAGGTCAAAACTCTAGACTTGATTAGCTCACTCACTCAGACCCTTATACAGTATGCTAGTCCTCTATTAGAGGGTGATGCAAGTGATGATGTTGATTCTTCTAGGCATTGAGTTCCAGCTCATTTTTGTCGATCTTCTAGTTCTCTTTGCACTTATGATCCTAATAGTTCTGAGAATGCATGTGCATGAGCGGAGTTTGCTACAGAGAACATTGTCATGACAGAATCCTTGCTGAATGAAACATTTGGCATTGATACCCAGGTGAATTTCATTACAAGTTCATTTCATTCTTTTTATTAAATCTTATATGTAAATTTGAGAATATATCTAAATGAGTAAATTATTATGATAAAAATTCAAGGTCAAAGTGTTCACAATACTAGCAACATTCCTGTAGCACCCTTTTTCACTACTTCATTGACTCCACAGGTATACAACGAGTGAAAAAATATAATTATTATATGTAGATAGTTGAACCTTATGTGAATGATTTTCTAATTACTCATTTTGGATGTCAAATAGTTTGATGCTAGAGCTTCAACATCAACACCTTGTAGTGTATTTCATCGACAATCTTTCACCTAGGTAAACAATTTATCTTTAATGTTGTTATTAAATAATATAGATAGTTTTGGCGATTAATCAATATACTTTGTTTAATTTTCAGATGTTGAATTCAAAGACTCCTCCTTCTGTTTGCATGTCAATGGAGCACAGTGTTGCTGTAGTAGTAGCAAGTTCAACTGCTTTAACAAAAGTATGAGACATATTTGTAAATTTAGTAAATTTAGCATTACATTTGTTATCTTAATAATATGTTATTGAAAATTTTAACGACACTTGTATTTAGTTTAATTTATATTGTGATGCTTACAGGAGGGGCTTGTCACTCCAGATCATGAACGTGCACCTGTTGTGGATGAACATCATGATTATTTGTATGCGGTAAGTGACTATTCTATTATATGTCATTCTAAAATTCAATTTTTGTATATGCTAACATCATTCTTTTCATTGTATCAGGTGGAGTTACAAAAAAGTCTAGAGAGGAGGTCGAGTGGACGTACTCGAAAGACACCTGCATCATATACATCTCCATCCCCTTGATAGGAAAAGATATCTCATGATCTGTTTCCTTCCCCTAGAGGGAAATGAATAGAATAGGGTCCTATGTTGTATGCCTATATGGCAATTTTGAACATATGTTTTGTATTACAAATATGTGACATTCTATCACCATATGGCTTTTGGAAAGCTCCTATTTGACTTTATTGGATACCATGTTGTATGCCTATATGGAAAATTTGAACATATGTTTTGTATTACGAATATGTGACATTCTATGTCCATATGGCTTTTGGCAAGCCCCTATTTGACTTTATTGGATATCATGTTGTATGCCTTTATAGCAATTTTGAACATATGTTTTTTTTTTATGAATATGTGAAATTCTAAGTCCATATGGCTTTTGGAAAGCCTATTTGTTTGTATTGGATATATTTCATAGTTTTAACAATATACAATGTTGCATGGATTTGTAGCTTTTTGGTTAATGCAAATCATTTATCATGGTTATCCATAATTGCTACAAATGATTAGATGAATAATTGCACAAAGTTTATTATTACTTAAGCTTTGAACCTAAATATGTGTTTGTAATCCAAGACACAAGCCACCCTGATGTGTACGAGCTGATGGTTCGGTGCCGCAACATGACCCCGCAGGATCAGATGGATCGTTCTTATGATTAACAGGCACAGAGAAACGCGATGCCGAATATTGACAACTTTGAGCAATTTGAACACTTGGGTGATTTGGCTGCTAGGGTGTGGCCCACAACGATTGGGCAAGTTGGAGAGAAAAAAGAAGGAATTCCAAGTGTAAACCCAGCCATCCCAATGTGTACGAGCTGACAGCTCGATGTCATGACGAATAGATTGAAAGATGGGGCATTGTGCAACTTTTCATTGAACTCATCTAATGCTTTTGTCGCGACTGAGAAAGAGTCGCCATGACCAACTAGATCCGAGTCTACCCAAACTGAGAGAGGCTTTTTTACAGTGCCATAACATGACCCCATAGGATCAGACAGATTGTTCTTATGATTAACAGGCACAGAGAAACGCGATGCTGAATATTGACAACTTTGAGCAATTTGAGCACTTAGGCGATTTGGCTGCTAGGGTGTGGCCCACAATGATCGGGCGAGTTGGAGAGAAAAAAGAAGGCATTCCTAGCATAAACCCTACCACCCTAATGCATACAAGCTAACGGTTTGGTGCCGCAATGAGGGGATTGAAAGATTGGGCATTGTGCAACTTTTCATTGAACTCATCTGTCACTTTTTGTTGCAACTGAGAAAGAGTCACCACGAGAAACTGGATCCGAGTCTACCCAAACTGAGAGAGGAATTTTTAGAGTGCCATAACATGACCCCATAGGATCAGATGAATCATTCTTATGATTAACAGGCACGGAGAAACGTGATGCTGAATATTGACAACTTTGAGCATTTTGAGCACTTGGGCGATTTGGCTGCTAGGGTGTGGCCCGCAATGATCGAGCGAGTTGGAGAGAAATAAGAAGGCATTCCTAGTGTAAACCTGGCCACCCCGACGCGTACAAGCTGACAGTTTAGTGCCACGATGAGCGGATTGAAAGATGGGGCATTGTGCAACTTTTCATTGAACTCATCTGTTGCTTTTTGTCGCGACTGAGAAAGAGTTGCCACGAGCAATTGGATCCGAGTCTAACCAAACCAAGAGAGGCTTTTTTAGAGTGCCATAACATGACCCCGTAGGATCAGACAGATCATTCTTATGATTAACAGGCGATTTGGGTGATTTGGCTACTAGGGTGTGGCCCACAACGATCGGGTGAGTTGGAGAGAAAAAAGAAGGCATTCCTAGTGTAAACCCAGCCACCCCCATGTGTACGAGCTGACGGTTTGGTGCCGCGATGAGTGAATTGAAAGATGGGTCATTGTGCAACTTTTCGTTGAACTCATCTAATGCTTTTTGTCACGACAGAGAAAGAGTCGCCACGAGCAACTGGATCTGAGTCTACCCAAACTAAGAGAGGCTTTTTTACAGTGCCATAACATGACCTTGTAGGATCAGATGGATCATTCTTATGATTAATGGGCACAGAGAAATGCGATGCCGAATATTGACAACTTTGAGCAATTTGAGCACTTGGGCGATTTGGCTGCTAGGGTGTTGCCCACAATGATCAGGTGAGTTGGAGAGCAAAAAGAAGGCATTCCTAGCATAAACCTAGCCACCCTGATGCATAGGAGCTGACAGTTTGGTGCTGCAATGAGCGGATTGAAATATAGGGCATTGTACAACTTTTCATTGAACTCATCTGACACTTTTTATCGCGACCGCGAAAGAGTCGCCATGAGCAACTAGATCCGAGTCTACCCAAACCGAGAGAGGATTTTTTAGAGTGCCATAACATGACCCCGTAGGATCAGACGAATTATTCTTATGATTAATAGGCACGGAGAAACATGATGCTGAATATTGACAACTTTGAGCAATTTGAGCACTTGGGTGATTTGGCTGCTAGGGTGTGGCCCGCAATGATCGGGCGAGTTGGAGAGAAAAAAGAAGGCATTCCAAGTGTAAACCTAACCACCCCGACACATACAAGCTGATGGTTCAGTGTTGTGACGAGTGGATTGAAAGATGGGGCATTGTGCAACTTTTCATTCAACTCATCTGATGCTTTTTGTCGCAACCGAGAAAGAGTCACCACGAGCAACTAGATCTGAGAGAGGCTTTTTTACAGTTCCATAACATGACCCTATAGGATCAGATGGATCATTCTTATGATTAACGGGCATGGAGAAACGTGATGCCGAATATTGATAACTTTGAGCAATTTGAGCACTTGGGCGATTTGGCTACTAGGGTGTGGCCCGCAATGATCGGGTGAGTTGGAGAGCAAAAAGAAGGCATTCCTAGCATAAACCCAGCCATCCCGATGCATACAAGCTGATGGTTTGGTGCCACAATGAGCGGATTGAAAGATGGGGCATTGTGCAACTTTTCATTGAACTCATCTGTCGCTTTTTGTCGCGACCAAGAAAGAGTCGCCACGAGCAACTGGATCTGGGTCTACTCAAATCGAGAGAGGATTTTTTAGAGTGCCATAACATGACCTCACAGGATTAGATGGATCATTCTTACATGTCACTAACATCAAGAAAAACCATGTCAAATTTTGACAATTTTTCACACTTTGAGTGATTGACAACAAATGAGCATTATTTACATCTTTTACCATATTAATAGGGTATACTTCACGAAATGATCCCATGTGATCTCTAATGATCCAAAATGACATTATTTACATAAAATCACACAAAACAAGATGAAAACATAATTTTTTATATTACAATGCCTTGAGTAGTCAAAAATACAAGTCATGTACATATATCCAAATAAGATTGATATTACAATTTTTTACATTTACATTTAATCCAATGACCCATCTAGATCTACTCTACTCTTTATCGTGTCTAGTATGGCCTCATGGTCAGACTCATGAACCTTCCATAGGTTCTTGTTTAGTGGTCTACCCCCATATCTAATCAAATCAACATTTGAAGCTACAACAAGGTTAGAATAATGAAGAATCTTCCTATGTGTCTCGAAGTCCTCGAACAACCACAAGTTAGACTTCTTCACTGGGTACATTCTAAGCCATGTACCAGTAACAACTACTGATCCTGTGGGGTACTCAATATTTTCTCCATCTACCACAGGGTGATCCAATTTCTTTTTTGCATCCACACAATGGCACAGGTAATAATTTGTTCCTTCATTGTCTTCATCTGCAATTACTGCATAAACATGCCCTGCAATGATAAAGTGAGAAGAATTTAGCAAACAACTAAGGTAAAATATTAAAGTACAAATATTGCATGTGGATAATTTACTTGGTTGGACTAAATCTGACACATGGTCAAAGTCAATTGATGCTTCCATCTATGTGAGTTGTAGTGCACTCAGAGGTCGGTATGTCTCCAGTGGGATTAGAGGTCTCATACACCATTCATCCACCCACTCCTTTGACTCATAGTCATTATAGGCACCATCTCTACATGAAGAACAATAACATGCCATCTGCCGTGTATGGATAGTCCATGAACCTGCATTAGAGCTTTTGAAAGAGTGTAGCTCACTCAATCCTGTCAATGTACAACAATCTTCTAATTTTGCAATGTTAGTATCATCTACCAAGCAAAAAAATCTGCGAACTAAAGACTTACCTTGATTACCTAGACCAATTGTACCATTGCACCATTGAACAATTGATTTTGCATCTTTCAAGTTTGCATTCCCTTTGTACTTTAACTCTTCTCATGCTAAAGCTCTTTTAATACATGCTCCCCTTTTCCATGCCCAACCTCAGAGAAATTCCACATATGTTGAATAGCAGTCAACTTATGCATCCTACTCAACCAATAAAACATCTGAGAGTTCTTAAATTGTGATACACAATTATCTGACCATATGATATGTTGATGGAATGATATGCCTCGGCTAGCCAAATCATCGTAGAATATCTGAAAACAACCTTGCACAAACTCTGTAGAGTGTGAGCAATCATCACTGATGTAAAAATGATACTCCCTCAATATCTTCCTATCCTCTTCCATACTATCATGTGCATGAATGAATACTATATACACAAATATGGCAACTTGTGTGGAGTTGTAATATTGTGATTGCACCTCGTTCTATAGTTGTAGTGTGTAGTTCTCTACAAAGTCAACAATTGAAACGGTTGTATGAAGTGGAAATGTGTCCTTGCATAGCTTAAATTGTGAGTTCAACCAACGAGCTTGATGGTTATGCCTGCATACTCATACACTATATTCTCATGAAAGATGCCCATAAACTGATACACTGGAATCTTCTCACTAACCAATTCACACCTTTTTGCTTCTTTTCCATCTTTTAGCATGTAGACCACTGTCTTATATTTTCCATATTCTACTAATTCATTACCAGCTTCTCGTCCAATATCCATATGTTGACAAATTTGTAAATGTCACAATCCACCACAATCAACACATGTGCCATCCAAGGAACACTTATTATAATATACTTGACCATCTACTCTTTCACATAAGATGCTAGATATGAATTCCCTTGAAGATGTCGGTGGACCATTTATGTTGCATTCCTGCAAAACATTGTTAGCATGCAAATCTATACATATGCGTTGATAAACATCATAATGGTTAGAAAATTCAATATGTACTCTACAAAAACAAGTTGTGCATGTGTGATTTATTTTGACATAAAAAGGCTTTACCATTTCAAAGAACCTTTGACTAAATTTTATTTGAGGATACATACGTTGAAACTTGGCAAAAAATTGTGTTTGAGCCATATCCAAAAAATGTTTTGGATGTGGATCACGGATTTTACTACCAATCCTCCTTCTTACAACATCTCTTTGATTTGGAGAGACCCTTGTGTTATTCTTCCAAAAATCTTCAATTAGGGATCTCAAGGCTGCAACAATTGCTTTATCTTTCCATGGTAATCTACCGGAAAATGCCCATAACTCATTGTTATATGGATCCTCTGCTCTTTGTCGCCTTCCCAAAGCTCTCATTAGAGTTTGTCTACTTATCTTCAATTGTTTACTTGTCTTTCTAAGGAGGTGAGCTTTCTTAGTTTGAGTGCTTACAATTGTTGATGTAATGACACATCGTGTGGCATTACTATCTTTTGTGTGTGAGTTAGAACCAACAGTATCATATGCATTCATCAGATTCTTCACAATAGATTTGTCACTTGACTCAATAGATGTTCTTAGCCCAAGAGTATTCATTATAGGCCTAAATTTCAGATTTCTCATCATTTCAACAAATAGTTGACGTCTTCCTATCTCATTTAAAGGCTCAAAAAATATTTTCCATATCCGGTTAGCATGTCTTTGACAAGTACGCTTCGGAAACTTGTCAACCATTGGTTTCAAAACATTAGCATCAATATCAATCAAATACTTAGGCTTTCTATGCAAAACTCTAGGAGGTGTTCTCAAACTTTGAGTTATCTCAAGATTAGGAATGTCAACAACATTAGGGATAGGTGGCATACCTTCAAGTGGAGATAAAAATGATGACATACCTTGAAATTGAGGTGTACAAGATGGTGTAGCTCCAATACTTGATGTCAGTCATAAAGTACTTGCAACATCAAATGTCATAGAGGGAGTGCATTCAATATGAGATCTTGTAGACACCAACAGTGTGCCAATAAGAGATGGGGTGCCTTCAACTTGAATTGTTGTAGACATGCTCTCAACCTCGGGATTCAATTGTCTCATTGCACGAAGGTTTTGCATCCATTGCCTTTGTGTGGCCAATTTTGTCTCTCTCTTAGATTGGATGGATATTTCATGTTCCTCTTCAATTGGCACCTCTTCAATTGACACCTCTTCTTCTATGGTATTCAATTTCCTTTGTTCATGAAGTTGCTTCATTCCTTCTCTTTTTTTTGCATTCTTAGCTTCACGCTCTTCCGGTGTTACATTTTTTGGTCGTTTCCTCGGCATGATGATGATGTTGCATATGTTAAAATGGATATATAAAATTAAAATTATTTCATGTATTCCTTTTCTAAATTATTTCATAAAATCTTAAAAAGGATGTATGAAATTGCAAATTTTGTTTTAAACCACTAAACAATTAATTTTCTTATGCAACTTCCTTCAAATGCATTGTTAAATCTAATGTAAATCTAATAGGATTATAATCAATTTTGACTCACACTTTTATTCTAACATTTAAACAAAATAACACTTAATAAGTATTTGAATTCTAAAAACAAGAAAATATTACCTCAATTATTCAAATTTGATAAAAAAACTATGTTCTTCCTCTTTGACGTTGCCAAATGAAAAAAAAGGTGGTGGAGAGCTAATGGAATGTATAAAATAACCTTGCATAAAATGTCAACAACATGAAAAAAGCATTTTTTTGTCTAATCATGCATAGAAAGAAGACAAAAAGAGAGAATGTGGGCTTGGATCATGGGTCAAGGGTCCCATATAACTGATTTTTAGTGTAGCTCATTTGGCTAGCGCCAAATATGGCGCTAGCCAAATGACTTCCATTGAAATTTTTTACCCTAAACTAAACACTAACTATATACCCTATAAACTCTTTTTTGTGTAGCTCATTTGGCTAGCACCAAATATGGCGCTAGCCATATTTGGTGCTAGCCAAATGACTTCCATTGAAATTTTTTACCTTTGATAAATTTCTACTCTATACCCTATAACCTTTTTCTTGTGTAGCTCATTTGGCTAGCGCTAAATGACTTCCATTGAAATTTTTTAACCTTTGATAAATTTCTACTCTATACCCTATAGTTTGATAGCCACAACCATAAAAATTAAACCATATGACTCTTTAGGACATAATATGGTGTCTTAGGACACCATATGACCCCTTAGGACATAATATGGTGTTGTTATGGGTCGTATGGACACCTAAGGGGTCATATGATGTATTATGGGGCCATAGAAAACCATATGACCCCTTAGGTGTCGTTATGGGTCGTATGGTGTCGTAAGAGGTCATATGGTATCCTATGACCCCTTAGGACACCATATGACTCCCTAGGACACAATAGGGTGTCGTTATGGGTCGTATGGTGCCCTAAGGGGTCATATGGTGTCTTATGACCCCTTCAGACACTGTATGACCCCTTAGGACACAATATGGTGTCGTTATGGGTCATATGGACACCTAAGGGGTCATATGGTGTCCTATGGGGCCATAGGACACCATATGACCCCTTAGGTGTCATTATGGGTTGTATGGTATCGTAAGGGGTCATATGGTGTCCTATGGCCCCTTAGGACACCATATGACCCCCTAGGACACAATAGGGTGTCGTTATGGGTCGTATGGTGTCCTAAGGGGTCATATGGTGTCTTATGACCCCTTAGGACACCATATGAACCCCTAGGAAACAATAGGGTGTCGTATGGTGTCCTATGACCCCTTGGGACACCATATGACCCCCTAGGACACAATAGGGTGTCGTTATGGGTCGTATGGTGTCCTAAGGGGTCATATGGTGTCTTATGACCCCTTAGGACACAATATGGCATCATTATGGGTCGTATGGTGTCCTATGACCACTTAGGACACCATATGACCCCTTAGGACATAATATGGTGTTGTTATGGGTTGTATGGACACCTAAGGGGTCATATGATGTCCTATGGGGACATAGGACACCACATGACTCCTTAGGTGTCGTTATGGGTCGTATGGTGTCGTAAGGAGTCATACGGTGTCCTATGACCGCTTAGGACAACATATGACCGCCTAGGACACAATAGGCTATCATTATGGGTCGTATGGTGTCCTAAGGTGTCATATGGTGTGTTATGACCCCTTAGGACACCATATGACCCCTTAGGACACAATATGGTGTCGTTATGGGTTGTATGGACACCTAAGGGGTCATATGGTGTCCTATGGGGCTATAGGACACCATATGACCCCGTAGGTGTCGTTATGGGTTGTATGGTGTCGTAAGGGGTCATATGGTGTCCTATGACCCCTTAGGACACAATAGGGTATCGTATGGTGTCCTATGACTCGTTAGGACACCATATGACCCCCTAGGACACAATAGGGTGTCCTTTTGGGTCGTACTGTGTCCTAAGGGGTCATATGGTGTGTTATGATCCCTTAGGACACCATATCACCCCTTAGGACACAATATGGTGTCGTTATGGGTCATATGGACATCTAAGGGGTCATATGGTGTCTTATCGGGCCATAGGACACCATATGACCCTTTAGGTGTCGTTATGGGTTGTATGGTGTCGTAAGGGGTCATATGGTGTCCTATGACCCCTTAAGACACCATATGACCCCCTAGGACACAATAGGGTGTCGTATGGTGCCTTAGACCCCTTAGGACACCATATGACCCCCTAGGATGGAATAGGGTGTCGTTATGGGTCGTATGGTGTCCTAAGGGGTCATATGGTGTCTTATGACCCCTTAGGACACCATATGACCCCTTAGGACACAATAGGGTGTCGTTATGGGTCGTATGGTGTCCTAAGCGGTCATATGGTGTCCTATGACACCTTAAGACACAATATGACCCCTTAGCACACAATATGGTATCGTTATGGGTCATATGGACACTTAAGGGATCATAAGGTGTCCTATGGGGTCATAGGACACCATATGACACCTTAGGCGTCATTATGGGTTGTATGGTGTCGTAAGGGGTCATATGGTGTCCTATGACCCCTTAGGACACCATATGACCCCCTAGGACACAATAGGGTGTCGTTAAGGGTCGTATGGTGTCCTAAGGGGTCATATGGTGTCTTATGACCCCTTAGGACACCATATGACCCCTTAGGACACAAAATGGTGTCGTTATGGGTCGTATGGTGTCCTAAGGGGTTATATGGTGTGCTATGACCCCTTACGACACCATATGACCCTGTAGGAAATAATATTGTGTTGTTATGGTTTGTATGGACACCTAAGGGGTCATATGATGTCCTATGGGGCCAAAGGACACCATATGACCCCTTAGGTGTCGCTATGGGTTGTATGGTGTCGTAAGGGGTTATATGGTGTCGTATGACACCTTAGGACACCATATGACCCCCTAGGACACAATAGGGTGTCGTTATGGGTCATATGGTGTCCTAAGGGATCATATGGTGTCTTATGATCCCTTAGGACACCATATGAGCCCTTAGGACACAATATGGTGTCGTTATGGGTTGTATGGACACCTAAGGGGTCATATGGTGTCCTATGGGGCCATAGCACATCATATGACCCCTTAGGTGTCGTTATGGGTCGTATGGTGTCGTAAGCGGTCATATGGTGTCCTATGACCCCTTAGGACACCATATGACCTCCTAGGACACAATAGGGTGTCATTCTGGGTCATATGGTGTCCTAAGTGGTCATATGGTGTCTTATGACCCCTTAGGACACCATATGACCCCTTAGGACACCATATGACCCAGAATGACACCCTATTGTGTCCTAGGAGGTCATATGGTGTCCTAAAGGGTCATAGGACACCATATGATCGCTTACGACACCATACGACACCATATGACCCCGTAGGACACAATACGGTGTCGTTATGGGTCGTATGGTGTCCTAAGGGGTTATATGGTGTCCTATGACCCCTTAGGACACCATATGACCCCTTAGGACACAATATGGTGTCGTTATGGGTCGTATGGACACGTAAGGGGTCATATGGTGTCCTATGGGGCCATAGGACCGCATATGACCCCTTAGGTGTCATTATGGGTCGTATGGTGTCGTAAGGTGCCATATGGTGTCCTATGATGCCTTAGGACACCACATGACCCTGTAGGACACAATAGGTTGTTGTTATGGGTCATATGGTGTCCTAAGGGGTCATACGGTGTCTTATGACCCCTTAGGACACCATGTGACCCCTTAGGAGACAATATGTTGTCATTATGGGTTGTATGGTGTCCTAAAGGGTCATATGGTGTCCTATGACCCCTTAGGACACCATATGATCCCTTAGGACACAATATGGTGTCGTTATGGGTCGTATGGACACCTAAGGGGTCATATGGTGTCGTATGGGGCCATAGGGCAACATATGACCCCTTAGGTATCATTATAGGTCGTATGGTGTCGTAAGGGGTCATATGGTGTCCTATGACCCCTTAGGACACCATATGACCCCCTAGGACACAATAGGGTGTTGTTATGGGTCGTATGGTGTCCTAAGGGGTCATATGGTGTCTTATGACCCCTTAGGACACCATATGACCCCTTAGGACACAATATGGCATTGTTATGTGTCGTATGGTGTCCTAAGGGGTCATATGGTGTCCCATGACCCCTTAGGACACCATATGACCCCTTAGGACACAATATGGTTTTGTTATGTGTTGTATGGACACCTAAGGGGTCATATGGTGTCCTATGGGGCCATAGGACAATATGACCCCGTAGGACACCATATGACCCCCTAGGACACAATAGGGTGTCGTTATGGGTCGTATGGTATCCTAAGGGGTCATATGGTGACTTATGACCCCTTAGGACACCATATGACCCCCTAGGACACAATAGGGTGTCATTATGGGTTGTATGGTGTCGTAAGGGGTCATATGGTGTCCTAAGGGGTAGGACACCATATGACCCCTTAGGACGCAATAGGGTGTCGTTATGGGTCATATGGTGTCGTAAGGGGTCATATGGTTTCCTATGACCCTTTAGGACACCATATGACCCTTTAGGACACCATATGACCCTTTAGGACACAATATGGTGTTGTTATGGGTCGTATGGTGTCCTAAGGTTTCATATGGTGTCCTAAGTAGTCACAGGACACCATATAACCCCTTAGGACACAATATGACCCCTAATGACACCTAAGGGGTCATATGGTGTCCTATGACCCATTAAGACACCATATGGTGTGGTTATGTGTCCTATGGTGTCCTAAGGGGTCATATGGTGTCCTATGACCACTCAGGACAAAATATGGTGTCGTTATGGGTCCTATGGTAACTTGAGAGGTCATATGGTGTCTTATGACCCCTTAGGAAACCATATGACCCCTTGGGTGTCGTTAGGGGTTATTTTGTGTCCTAAGGGGTCATATGGTGTCCTATGACCCCTTAGGACCTATAGAGAGGAGGGAGTGAGGAAAAAACTAGAGAGGGAATTAGATGGGTGTAAGGATGAAGAGGGAGATAGCTCGAGGGATAGGAGAATAAGGGAATTGTGAGAGCTAGAGAGGGTAGGGATAAAGAAGAGTTTGTATCTATTCCACATTTGGTGCACGCCAAATAGGGAGAGTGCCAAATGTGTACATAGAAACCCCCATCTCACCTCTCCCTTCTTTATCTCCCTTCCCTCGTAGTTCCATCTCTCTCTATGAACTAGATCTCATATTCTCTCTCTCCCCTTACCTCTTCTCGGGCTCTTCATTCTTATAGATACATACTCTTCTTTGTCCCTCCCCTTTCTAGCTCTCACAATTCCCTTATTCTGCTATCTCCCTCTTCATCCATATTTGGCATGCGCCAAATGTGGAATATGGACCACATTTTTCACGTGCCAAATGGAATATCCATTCATCACATTTGGCGAGCGCCAAATAGGGCGCTTGCCATATTTGGCGAGCACCAAATGTCCCACTTTGGGAAACATCAAACCTATGGTTTGTATTTGCCTTAGGCATCCAACCCAATGGTTTGGACGACCATTTCAGGCTAGAGACATGTTTTTGTTAGAACATTGAAAATTTTGACATACTTTTGGTCGTGCTCTCCATCAAGTTTGCACGTGTTTCAATGAAGTTAAAAAGAATATTGTGGTAAACTTGAGCTCCCTCTTAGCTATCCAAAAATGTAATTTATTTCAAATTTTTATTTCGTTAAGTCTTTCATCTATAATTTCTTTTGTTAGTGTGTCTGTTTTTTGTCAAAAACCAACATACACTATTTTGGGTCTAGATTTTTACACGTTCATTAGATTTTGAAAAAAATTACATTTTTAGAAACTAGACTCCATTCTACACAATTTAAAAAAAAGTTTTGATTTTTTATTTGTTTTCATTGATTTTAGTGGGGAGCATGCTCAAATTTCTATTTTCCAAGATGTGTCCACTGCTAAAATTAGTAAAAAATCATATACTCATTAAAAAATTAGCTGAAAATTCTAGCATAAACTTCAAGGTGTTAGTTAATTTCTCACTGAAGCGATTTTAAAAATTCAAAAAAAAAGTTAACATTTTAGGGGGGGCACAACAGACACTATGTTATGTTTTTTGCATAAAAATAGGACCTTTTTTTGTGGCCCCCCTTTTTGAAGCCCTTAATCTCCACCATTTTCAAAAAATATTGGTAGTTTAGAAAGTAGACTCAAAGCACTCTGACTCTTGTTCTTGTTGCATCTTCAAATTTGGAGTGTAACTATCTTCAATTTGTCATTGAAGTTCAGAATTTGTTGATTTCAGAAAAAAATTAGCATCTTAAGACCCCCTTTTGGTACCACAACTTGGTGCACATACCCTTGCATTATTTATTGTTTACTGGTACACAGTATTCATATACTTTACATGTTTTAAGTTAAGAAAATCTTTTAACTAGTCAGATACTGATTCACCACTACCTCTCAGTATCTGTGGGAATCCCAATAATTGGTATCATTGCTTGGTCCTCTATTTTCAGAAGCCTAATAGCTTGAGGAAGATCTTGACACCGGTAGAAATGGAAAACTTGATGAAGCAATTAGAAGCAACTCTCTTAGACTATGATACAGAAAAATTGAAAAATATCAAACTTGAAGATGACCTAAAAGCTGCATAGGATATTATTCAAGCACTTTGAGAAAATCTTACCATTGCAAGAAACAAGAGAAGAGAACTTTGTGAAAATATGCAAAATGAGAATGATGAAAAGGAAACTCTTAGTGATCTGATAAATAAGATAAAACAAGAAAACATGACAACAAAGAATGAGATGCAGGATATGACTATGAGATTTTGTAAGGAAATTGAAGATAGAAAGAAGAATGAAGAAGATTTGACTAGAAGACTAAGTGATGCTGCAAATGAGAACACAAGACTTAGCTTTGAAAATGATTTGTTGAAGATAGATCTGATGCATACATAGAATGAATCCAATGAACTTATGAGACAAAAATAAATCTTAGAAAGAGAACTAGATACTGCAAATCAACACAAAGAAAAATTCAATAAAAGCTTAGAAGAACTTGGTGACTTGTTGAAGAATCAGAAACCTAATGGTGATACTTGTGGACTTGGCTTTGAAGCTAGTGAAAGCTCTCGTACTACAAACACATAAGATCATGGCAAATCGGTAAGACAACCTACTGCTTATAAATTTAATGACAAATGCTTTAATTGTAACAAGTATGGTCATAGAGAAAATCAATGTAGATCTAGAAATTATCAAAATGCCAATACACCCACCGGTCAATGTTCAAAATGCAACAAAGTTGGTCATAATTTTGAAAATTGCAGAATGAATGTGAGATGTTATGTTTGTGGAAGATTTGGACATCTATCTAATCAATGTAGAACACAAACCGACATAGGATATGGGAAACCTATTTAGAAAAATAATGTGACTTGTTATGCTTGTAACAAGATTGGACATATTGCAAAATTTTGTAGAAGCAAGTCCTCACCAGTAGATAAAAAAGGTCCTAGTTTGAAAGGTAAAGAAAAAGTTGAAGAAGAAGTAGGAATTCTCAAAATAATGGATCAGGAAATCAGAACTAAATGTTGATAGGAATACTCCTCCACTGGCAAAACAAAGTAACACTTCACTGGTAGGAGACTCTTCATCTAACTGAAGAAAACTCCTTGAGGGTTTGGCAATCAAATGTGAAACATGCTATTATTCCCTCAATCGATTGTAAGAAGTTGAAATTACTTCTATACTGGCAGATAAGTTAAGTGATTACTTAACTGACAAGCATTAAATGTGGTGGTTGGCAAAATTAACATTATAAATAAGTGTTTTGGCTCCATTTTCATTTCACCGAGCATTCAAACATTCGAAGAGCGCAAAGATTCCTGAGCAAAGGCATTTCGAGCAAAGAAGTGAACCAATTCAAAAAGAAATCATTCCTAAGGAAGATAAAGTTATTTATAATCATGGCTTCTTCATCTATTCCTGAATTCATAGCAAACCCTACTGTAGTCGAAGTGATTAAGCACCCTAGACTTGTATTTCAGTTAGTTCCAAAAATTGCTAAGAAGGATGATAATGTTGGTGCATTTTCTCAAATCCCCAAGGGAGTAGTTTTTTCTGAAGACCCTAGAATGTACATTCATTGTCACATAGAAGAATTAGGTGATGAGAAAATCAAGAGCATGTATAAGACTATAATTTGTGATGATTCTGGTAATGTGAAACCTGAACACAAAATAGTTGAAACCCTAGGATTCACTGAAATTCTTAGTATTCTTGATTTCCCTAAGGGATTTATAAGGATAGTTCTAAGTAGGGTACATGGTGCATTCTTCTGGTTAGACTCAGTTCACAAAATCACCAAAGAGGTAGTAAAAGTTGTGACAGGGTTGCCTTCCACCGGTAACAAACTTGATAAGACAAACAAGGTCTCAAATGACCTAGTGATTAACCTAACAGGTGCAACATCTGATAAGAGATCTTTAAGAGTAAATGATGTAACCAACATAAATGTCAGATTCATTAGCATGATTTTAGGCTACAAAGCCACACATGCAAACAAGTTAAATTTAGTCTCTAGCCTATGCATAAAGAGTGCCTATGATATGATCAAAGATAATGCAAAAATAGATGTGTATGGATGGTTGAAAGATGAACTTATTGAGAATCTTGGAAAGATTAAGAAAGACAAAAAGGGGACTTTTAGATTTGGAAACCTACTTGTCTGTTTAATTTTACACATAATAAAACAAGTGCCTGGTATCGGTAATAAAAATCTTGGTTTTGATGTACCGGTAGGCAAACAGTTGTCTGATTTATTGAATAACATGGGAGATAACAAAGAAAAGAATATAAATGAGTACTTTCAGGCATTGAAGGCCCGGACGAAGACAAGAGTCAGACTGTCACAAGCTATTGTAAATAAGTATAAGGATGAAATATGATTTGTTATTAAGAAGGATGAGATTTAGATGGAGGTAGTTATCCCAGGAACCATTTGGGTTACTGAAATGGGTTATGAAACTGATGACCACATAATTGAAACATATGCAAAAGCCCTCCTCGAAGCACCCAAGGAACCTGAAGAAGAGGTATTTGGCAGTGTCGAGACTATTGAAAATCAAATTTAATCTAAGAAAAGGGTGAAGAAGGTAGAAGCAATAGCAAGAAGAGGATCTAGACAAGCGAAAGCTATCGAGGAAGATGTACTTAAACAAACTGGTATCACTGGAGATGAGTTAGAAGCACTACAACAAGAAACTCACCTTTCAACGGTTGCAATTTCTTTGAAAAGTGATATGCTAGCTGCATTTAAAAGAGTTGTGAGGAAAAGAGAACCTTGACCGGTATCTACACCTTCTCCTAGAAGAACCAGACAAAAACAACAAGTAGTAAGGCCCCCGACCAAGAAGATAACTACAAAGAAGAAGAAGTTAACACCCAAAAAGAAGACTCAACAAAACATTGATCCAATTGACAAACTACTAGATGAAATAACAGAGGATGGAAAGATGAAGAACGTCAATAAATTATATGATTCATTATCAGCTGATGACAAGGAAAAAGTTGAAAACAATATAATCCTACACTTGGACATTTACAAGAAATTTCTAATGCAAGTTGTGGATGAATTACTGGTAGAACTGTTTAAACGACTTGAAGCTAGAAGGCAAGCTATTGTAGAGCTTGATAAGAAAATGAAAATTGAAAAACTACTTGTTGTTTATCTTGTCAACTCACCAAAAGAGATAGATGATCTGATCTCTGACGCTAACCGGTCAGTATTCTCAACTACACACCGGCATATATCACTTATGGTTGGTAGAGTGAATGAGGTAGCAAAGGA
This sequence comes from Cryptomeria japonica, assembly GCF_030272615.1. Taxonomy (NCBI): domain Eukaryota; kingdom Viridiplantae; phylum Streptophyta; class Pinopsida; order Cupressales; family Cupressaceae; genus Cryptomeria; species Cryptomeria japonica. The sequence goes on from NC_081410.1 coordinate 513,335,061, forward strand.
AACAGTTAATGCATGGGACATATTCCTTGTAGAGAAGGAAAAGCAGGAAGAATATAGAAATCCTAAACCTATCAAAGTATACCAAAAAGACAAGGATAAGGGAAAAGGCAAGGTTGGTGGACCACCTAGCATAAAAATAACATATAATCTATCCCCACTGCTTCTGGATACTCCACCAATAGTTACCTCTGACAATCAACCGGCTAGTGAGAGTATGGACATACCACAACAGGACACAAATCCCAGCTCTGAGGTGTTATACACTGTAGATGGAGGAAATGGATTGAATACAAGATTCAATCTTCCAACATCTAACAATGAAGTACCTGCAAAACACACACATGCATGTAACATAAATTCACTCCATTGCACTCCTATTCCTCAAGATTTCACATTTGATATATTTTTTCTTTCAGAAGCACTTATGCAAAAAGCTATGAGGAAATAGAGATTTGAGAATGCAAAGATAGTGGATAAGATGTCAAGATAATGGGATGCAAACTAGCATAAGTTCGACGCATAAAGATGAGATACCCAAATAAGAGAGAGGGGCTTGTTTATTTCTCCGAGCGAGTTCATGTTGTGGGATGAATGTGGGATAATGCAAGATGAGTGGTAAATGGGAAATGGTAAGTGATAGAAGGGGATATTAAAGGGGTTTTATTAAATAAATAGAGAAATATATATAAGGTGAATGCATGAAGGCGTATAAATGAATATGATAAATGTTTTATTTGATAAATTTAATGGATAAATGATGAGATATTAATAATAATATAATAAAAGATGGAAATTATGAATAATGAATTATGGAGAAATAATAATGCAATAATAAGGACTCGCCCGATGTTCAAAGAAATTTGAAATTAAATGAGGACAAATTAATGGAAATTTTTATGTGTCTACATTTTGCCCCTCTTTGAGACAATGCAACATGTCGCGTTGTTTCAAAGAAAATGATCAACTGATATATGCCCCAGAGGTGTCTTGGTAAGGGTGATGATTGATTGGTTATACCCCCTCGAGAGATTGATCAAACAAATTGATGGAGATTGGTCTCTCGATAGATCATGGGAGAGAAAGATTGCATGATTGATATTGCACAAGTAATTAGATTGAGATGTACATTTGATGGAAATGCACAGTTGATGAGGCATAACTGAACAATTGATGGAAATGAATAGTATAGCCAAGTTGATAAGCTGATTAAGCTGATTGAGCTGATTAAGCTGATAGGGATTGATGCTAGCGTGAGATAAGGTGATCCAATGATTGATTGATTGATTGACTCCAGGGGCATTGAGATTGCATGAAGCAAGTTGGTTAAAAAAAAGATTAAACATTCAAAGACATGCATCGATTGGATAAAGTGTTTGATCGATCTCACTACAATAAGAAGAATGAAGAAGATGATGAAAGAAATGATGAAAAAGATAGATGAAAAGGAGGATGAGAAGAGAAAAGTGATGATTATGAAGAATGATGAGAAATAGGATATGAAAGGTGATGAGAATTCTTGTGCTTTTTAAGTGCTTGTATCATCATCGAGCTTATTATGGCAAAAGGCAAAAAATCATTTGGATATAAATTAGATCCAAATGACTCAGTCACACCAATTGCATGAAAGAAAACATATCAGGCAGTAAAGGAATGACTTAGTGTGTATCAGACCAATATGTCCTCAATGATCTTAAGTGATCATGTCCTAAGACGTGTCGTCATATTCCTAAGGAACATCCCACAAGCAACAAACAAGTGAACATGCCCCATCCTCACCTTTCTAGTCAAAGACATCCTAGAGATAAAATCTCTAGTCAGAGACATCCTGGAAAAGCTAAAAGACATGTCACCAAAAAGGAAAAAAATAAAAAATAAAGAGAAAATAAGCAAATAATATGTTTCATGTTGAATGATTTTTTTTTTTTCACAGTTGATGGGTTTGGGTGTATAAGTTGTGTTATCACTATTTAAAAATGGGTTTTCCTTTCCCATAATTGGCTATGATTTTGAAATTTTGAATTAGGCATACTATCAATTACTTCAGCTCTGTGTTGGGTCTTAAGGGTTTAGGGTTTTTAGTTTTAAAATCGATCAATGTTTTATCAAAAACCCTTTGGTTCTATTTCTTCGTTACTTTATCCACTTAAGTAATGGGTCTTAGGTTCATCGAAAGTGTTCCCCCTTGTCATTTGCCTAGGCAGTCATTTGAATTAATCATAAAATTTTATGCCTTATAAATTTCCCCCATAATGTTGTCGGGCCTAGTAAGTGGTGCACATCTCTCAGGAAGATCTATGGTTTTCGCTATTTTGCTAGGCGAAGTTACGTGTGGTTTAAGACTCATGAAATGGTGAAAAGGCTTTGCGTTCAAGATGGAGATTTTGGTCCGATTTAAAGAGGTCTCATCTTGTCCAAGATCCAACAGCTGGCGTTATTTCATAGCCTGAACTTGCAAGCAAAATACCTTTTGCAAAATGGCGAAAGCATTTGGTGGGACCCTGCATGCGAGGATTTTCTAAAGTGACTAAAAGGTGATCAAGTCCCATTTGATCCGATGGTTCATGCTATTTTTGCAGGATGAAAGTGCTCGACAGTTATCTTTCACGAAGTAGCAAAATGATGTGGCACTCCAAGTAGACAGTCCAGCTGGCCTAGAAAGTGAGTGAAATGGTTGCATGTGGCAGAGGCCACAATAGTCAGCAAGGCGAGTCCAAGATTTAAAAGAAGGTGGGTCCCAGAGGTGAGTCATGCCACGGGATAAGAGGTGACCTGGCAGATGCAGGTGGTAAAAATTAATTGGAACCCAGTGTTTTCTCTCAGCTAATGAAAGACTGACATGTCAACTCTGAAAGTGACTAGATGCCAAGTGTTTGAGGTTGAGTCGGAGGGCCCACATTAGCCAAAGTCTGTTCAGATGGTTAAGCACCGAGCAAATAGAAAATAATCCAATGGCCTACATGATTTTGCAAGGGTAAGATGCTCATGCTTTATTCCCTACGAAATGGTGAAAAGGTTTTTCATCCCCAAAGGTAGATAAAACATATGGATAAAGGAGGTTCAACTTTGTTCTGATCCAATGACAGGCGCTATTTCGCGGTTGCGAGATGCTTGAAAGATATGCTTCACAAAATAGCGAAAGTAAAAGAGGTTCGTCCAGGTGTCAAGCTAGATGGTGACACGTCGGTGGACACGTGGTTTCAGAAGAAGCTGAGAGCCTGCCAAGGTGTAACTGGTGGTAAAAGGAAGAGACATGTGGCCAATGTGAAACTAGGTTCGAACGGCTTTCTAAAGCTAATGGTTGAGTTCCACGTGGTAATCAATAACCAATAAGAAAGAAGTGTAAGCAAAGCAGGCATAAAGAGTTTCCCTTAAAGGATGGTCATCTCCAATCTAATCTGATGCTTCATGTTGTTTCACAGCCCGAAGTTGACAGATGTTTAAGCTCTGCGAAATAGCGAAAAACCACTAGCAGTCAAAGTAAAGGCACAGTTAGTAAAGATATCGGCGGTCCCAGTGAGGGTTAAATGCCGAGCGGTTAGAGTTCCGTCTAACGTCTAGCGCTATTTCGCAAAGGAGAAGTGCTCAAAAGATAAAGTCTATGAAATGGAAAAAAGGAGGTGGGGCCCAGTGTGAAGGTAAGACTATTAAGTCAGTATAACACCTGATCAAGTTTCTTTTGATCATACGGTTGGTGTGATTTCGCTTATCAAAATTGCCTGGAGGTTATGATTCACGAAATAGCAAAAGAGCGAAAGGAAAGAATTGTAGGAACGTTGTGGCCCGTTGGAATGAAAATACAAATCCTCTCATGAATTCAATTCTTAAGGGACGACTGAAGCATGTGGAATCAATGTTGCAGTTAAGAACCTTGGTACCATATATGATCTCCTGTCGATTGAGTAAAGGTATTATTCAAAAGCATTGTCGTAGAAGAGGAGATACAGAGCTTTTTGTCTTTAGATATAGAGTGAGTCAATTTAGTTGCAGAGAAGATTCCTTCGAGCTAAAATTAGGTTTTCTTGTACTCCTGTGTGGTAATTGCTTTGTAGTATTTTAATTAAGGTCTTGAGTTATCACTGAACCATTTGGGGGTAGTATTTTGATTGCTTGCATTTTCAAAATGGTGCCTAAGAGAGAGTTTTTCAGGAAGGTTAATTATCAGGAGAGGGCCATTTGTGATGAATTTCTTGAGTAGTTGACATTGTCAACTACCCAGGCATCAAAAGTAAAAGAGTTAGTGCCTAGAGCTCCTTGTTTGAAGACAGGAGAAGGGCTATATGACAAGGGCAACTGTTTGAGAGATCCACAGGTCAGATTGTTTGGGTTGGGGTTATTCAAGGTTGGATTTGGAATGAGGAATTCTTTGGCCCCAAAAAATAGCATCTAGGAGTTAGATGTAGGGAAGTTGGTAGTCCTAGGGGTATTCATGGACATGGATCTATTGACTCAAATTGCACACAATTATGATCTAGTTACCAAAAGCATTAGGGACATAAATGGAAAAGCCCTTATTGAAATTAATACTGAAGAGTTCAAAAGTGCCTTTGGGCTCAATGAGTTTACAAATTTTCTGGAACCCATAAACTTTAAATCATTAGCTCAAATATACAGTGCACAGAGAAATCACCTTAGGAGTGGGCCTCTTAAGGAATTTTTTGTGAAGATAGGTGGGTTGACAGTTGTAGGACCCAACACAGAAGAGCCCTTCTCATTAAATTTGTTCACCCTCAGGGCTAAGGGAATGTATTGGTCACTCTGCCAAGTTTTGGGAGAAGATGCTGAAGCAAATATGCCCAATCATTACTTGCTAATGATTGCTCAGATTTTAAATCCTTCCCTTGCAGTAACATTTGATTATGCTTCTTTCATTGCTAATGCTATCCATGGAGGGTTAGTAGGAATAAAAAATGGGAAGGTGAATAAGCCTTTCAGATGGTACTCACTCCTGATGCATCTATTTCTGTTTAAAGGAGGTGATTACTTTGCCAGTGGATTAGACCTCATCAAAGAGAAGGAAGGAGAAAAGATGCCAGTACAACTATGGAGTACTGTGTTGTCATGGGACAGAGAGGATGCCAGCTTTTTAAAATTTGATAAATATTTTGCATCCAAGATTAGGACTCTCCTCTGCTCAGAGAACCCAAGAATCCCCAAGGTTCTTTTGGAATTTATTAGACCAAAAGAATTTGCAGAGAATATAAAGATTGTTCATAATTGGGGTGACATTTATCTATACCTAGTCTCAATTGTTTTCAGAGTTTTTGGTTTTAAAGGCACTCCATTCTTGTTGCCCTATCAGGTCCCTCTCAAAGTGGGAATTGCAGAAGTCCTCAGACATATTGGTAGTGTACAAGAGGCAGAGCTAATAGGCAGGGGTAAAGGGACTATTTTCCCTACGGTTACCATAGCCCATCAATTTATAATAACCAAGGGAGGTTGGAATTGTTTTGAAGACTTTCTCAAACCCTATCATTTGTCAACTGCAATATTCAGGTGTGCAGATCCTGAAGACTTCTTCAATGGCATATTCAGAAAGAGGGTAGTGTGCAGAGGAAGACCCCATCAATTTTAGTTTCCTAAGGACCTCATTAGAAATGAGTTTGATTTGGATGAGAAAGAATTGAGGAAAGAGAAATGGGTGGCTTATAAGAAATCCTTAGACTTTGTGCATCAGTTTGATGCCAACTATGACCCATTGTCTAGTTTTTTCCCTCTGGAGGAGAAAATAAAGTTTTTAATTGTTTGCTTTGAGGATGTGATGCAGACCCTGAAGGAGAAAAGGGAAGCTGTGATCAAAAGAAACCCTAAAAAGGAAAGAATGATTCTAAGCAGGTCTACCTCCACCAAAGCAATCCCTCCTAGTGATTACACATTGCATAAGAAATCTAGTTATAGTGTGTTGATGCCTACAATAGGGGAGCCCTCTACCTCCAAAGGAAAGAGGAAGATACAAGATGTCATTGAAATCCAAGAGAGCCCTAAAAAGTAGAGAGTAGGAAAAGAAGTACAATATGATACACCTTTGTACTCTCCATCCCAATCCCCTATCCACATAGGAGATGAGCAAGCAGCAGCTGAGCAACTTTTACAGTTGGGCAGTTTAGGAGAAATTGCCTATACATATGATGAAGTAGAGGAGGGTATGCCAGAAGAACCCCTTGCTACTGAAATGAACATCACTACCACTGGACTTAAAGGCTAGGAGTTGGATCTTGAGATAAAGCAAGCCAGTGATGACTTCTTGGCTGACAACAATTTTGTTACCTCAAGAGCATTTATGTAGTTTGTATGGAAACAAAACATAGATAAATACAATGCAAGATGCAAGAAGAGAAAAGTTGAATAGCCTAGCAAAGATCCAGCTCTTGTAGAGGAAGAAATAAAATAGGAAATGATGGAAGAATTTAAAACCATCACTCATGAGAAAGGAAGAGATATGATGGCACAAGCTGGAGTGCTTATTCTCCCTGAGTGGGATATAGCAGATGCCCTATTTCTAGAGGCAGTGAGGAAAGAGACTAAGCCCATGGAGGGAATCACTTTCAGTAAGGATAATGTTGTACTCGTCATGTGGTCTCTCAAGAGAGATGAAAATAAGAAAAGCAAAGATACCCAAGGGTCAAGCTACCTTGGTGGAATGATAGTAAAGAGAGTGCATAGCACAAGGGTGGTAGAAGCTGCTAGTACTATGCTAGAGACTACAAAGTTTAGTGTTGCAGTAGCAGAAAAGGAGACCAAGGAGAAAGCAGACCTGCAAGTCAAGTTGGAGACAGTTCTGAAGGCCTATAACAGTGTTAAGGAAGATGTAAGAGGTAGAGATAGTATCATTGCTAAGCTGCAAAGCCAGTTGACAGGATAGTACCATCAAGGTGAGTCTTCAACACTGATGATCTCCTCTTCTCTTGTAAGACCTCCACCTAGCAATCCTATCATTGAGTTCCCACCATCTCTAGTACCCTCCAGCTCCCAGATGATTGAAATTACTCCTCAAGAGCTAGAGAATTTGAAACAGGCTCAGGCTCTGTATGCCAAGAAATATGAGGATAAAGTAAGAGCTACTATTTCAAGTTTTGTGGATACAATGAGTGCCTCATTGCTATATAATAACATAAGCAAGATTTTGGATATGAGGAATGAGCTCAATGGAGATAAAGCCATTCTGACACCTATTTTTGACAAATGGAGGCCTAGAGAGCAGGACTTGGAGTTTATTTGTGCATCTTATGATGAAGCAGGGGCCAATCCTATCATCAAATCCACTTGTGATACCACCAAGGATCTAGTGAAATTAGCAGAAGGGGTGGATAATGCTGATAGGAAAATTAATTTGTACAAAAGGGAGTATACTAATCAGGTTTTTGAGTTGCTCCCAGGAGTTTTTGCTAGCCCCGATCAACTGAAGGACAAACAAGTGTGGCTCAAGGAATTAGAGGCCAAATTGTTATCCAGGATTAAAGGAATTGTTGATCTAGATGATGCTTCCTTCTTTGTTGTGACAATTCAAGAGATTGAGAAAATCAAGTCTCGTTATGGTTTTCTCAACTCAGAAGTCAACAAGATGAGAAATTCATGGAAAAGGTTGACCAAGGCTAAGACAAAAGTGATTAATTTCACATGGCCCACTGATGATGTGTACAATGAATGGATAGAAAAATATTCCATCCAAGATGCAGAGCAGTTAGAGGGTGCTCCTGAATAGTTAGAAGAGGTTGCAACCGAACAACAAGTGGAAGAAGTTGTGGAGGCCAAAAAGGACTTGTAACCATTTTGCAAAAGGTTTTGCAACTTCTTCTTGAGAAGCAACAATTGTAACAAATTCTCCTAGGAAAGTCTAAAGCTATGTGCATCCATATTGTTATAAATGGATACCAGGACTAAGAGAAAAAGATCGCAAAGAATTGTAAGAAAATGCTGCAGATATTTATCTGAGCTTTTCTAAGTGTAATGGAGAATATTCAAAATTTTTTGTAATACTTTCTTGAAAATATATCAATATACAGACCATCGGTTTTGAATAAAACTTTGTGTCATCTTCGGATGTGCTTGCAGTTGTTTATTATTTCTGTAAAGCGGAAAATCGAACCCTAGGTGTTCCCCCACTCCAAAGAGAGAAAGGGGGGTCACTAGAGTTGATGGTTTTCACTTAGGAGAGACTTTACATTCAAAAGAGGGGTTGAAACTCACAAGATCCAATCCCACACAATGCAAGATTGAATTCTAGATGAGTTTCAAGGGTTGAGACATCAAGGATACCCTCTTTTGTAAACAATGTAGATAGAAGGATTGAACTAGGAGTACATGTGAAGTAGGAAAGATTCGCTTATAAATGGAGATAGGGACACAGGATGAACCTACAGACCTAAAATTAGCAGTAAAATGTCAAGACGATACTATTCTGCAAATTTGAGAGAAAGTTGATGGGACGATGGCATCCGGAGTGCACATGGTCCTCCGAAAAATCCGCGAAATGAAGGGGGATCTGTTCGTCTATGCGAAGGATTCCAGATCTTCAATTACAGCCGCGTACGTGCAACATGCAAAGGTGTAATGATGTTGTATGTTGTATGTTGTAGGTGATCTCCTCTTCAATGGTTGAATCCTTGTCTTGAATGCTACAGTTAGCCTTGAATGGAGACTTAGAATGCTCAATTGCTTGAAGGAATGCTTGAATACTTGAATGTTTGAATGTTTGAATATCGCTTCTGCTTCTTGCACACATATGTTTTTCCTCCTTTTTACTACCCTTTCTGGGAGGGGAAATGTAGTTTATATACTTGTCAATTAGGGTTAGGAGACTGATTTTTCTGACCTTAGGCCGACCCAAGAACATTATTTTCCGAATTGCAAACTCAAAGACTCGATGCCCAAATAAGAGACCGGGCCCAAAATAGGGCTAGGGACCAGGGCACTGGGTGCCATGGTCCTGGGGGACCAGGGTGCTAGGCGCCATGGTCCTGAAGGACCAGGGCACTAGGCACCATGGTCCCACCTCCCGGGACAGTAGGGTGCAAGGAGGATCAGGCCAAGGTGCAGAAATATGCAGTTTTTGATGTTGTAAATAGGTTTCGGGGTCTCCATTCAGGTTCAAGCGTGCGCCGCCATCAAGAAGACCCAAATGCAGTCGAAATTGAAAGTGTCACAATTTTAGGACACTACATTTAGCCCCCACTTTAGTAGGAGTATAAGTGTACGCCCATACTTTCGGTAAAGTACAAGGAAACAACATTGAAAGACTTTCACCACATCAAGGAGGCAAGATACACCAAGCCCCCAGTGGACTAAGGATCTTATGACTTCGATTGACAAAGTAAAAGGGAAGATCACGAGGGAGAACCATGACTTCTAGTAGTAAGGTTCCCTCACTATGAGTCATGCAACAAAGATATCAAAAATTTTCAAGGCAAAGCTAAATTTGTCAAGAAATTCTCAAGTATCTTGAAGAGATATGAATGGGGTGTATGCCCCCCTACGTTAAAGTGATCGCACATGCCTTATCGGGGGTGATTGCTTTAAGGTAGTGATACATATAAGAAATGAGAAGGTAAAGGAGCACGTTATCACAAGGATTTAGCCCCCAAGTGTGACATAAGCCCAAGGATAATAGACACAAAACACAAAGCACAAGGTGACTTCGCTTTCCTTGGGGTCAGTATGCTGTATGATAATTCATGTATGTATGCATAATTGTTCTTCATTCCCCAATCAAGGAAAGTCACCTAGAAGAAGGGAACACATGTGTCTTTTGAGTCAACATGAGACAGACCAAAAGAGATCTCAATGCTTTGCATCATCCTGAAGTAGACAACACTAAGGACAACAAATAGAAGAATGAGCATAACACATAGAAGAAGTAACAAAAGAGATCAAGTGAGGAGGAGAGAGTCTGCTATGCTAATGAACTAGTCTAGCACGTCATCTACCCCCCAATCTTGCTGATCAATATTTTGGGAAGGCAGGAAACACGCTAGAGGAGGAACATCCAACACAGTAGATGGAGCTATCACAAGATCCAAACAAGGGCTATGTTCATGTTCCAAGCCACACTGTTCTTGTCTAGGAGCTAGGATAAGTGCTTTAGAAAATTTGTTAGATAAATGGTTATCAACATCAACATATTCATATTCACTATCAGAAGCAAGAAGAGTAACAATTTCATCATGAATAACATTTTCATCTATATCATCATCAAGATTTATAAAAATAGGATCTTTAACTCGCACAGGATCAAGACCATCATGCATCGTATGTTTAGGAGGTTTTGGCTCAATTTTCGGCTGAGGAGAAAATGGAATAATACTAGCTGAAGGTGTTTTTGGGGATTGCAAAGTTTGAGAAGCAGTTGCACAAGCTCTAAGATGACGCCTTCGTCGGTGTTCATGTGCAGAACGATTTTGTCTAGTCTTAGTAGGAAGTTGAGAAGATTGAGGATGAGGAATGTTCTCATACTTATCACTTGGGTGTTTAGATTGTGGTCTCTTAGGTTGTATAATAGGAGAAGAGGAAGGTCTCTTCTCTCTACAAGAGGAAGGAGGAGGAACTGCTCCATATAAAGGAGGAATATCTAGTTTAGGAAGGATACCAAGTCCATCATGATGAGGAGGTATAGGCCTACCTTTAGGAAGTTTATTAGACATAGACATAGTCACATCCATAGGGATGGGTTGGGAATCTTCTTGAGGAAAGACATTAGTTTTATCTTTCAAAGGAAGAAATTCCTTCTCAAGAATGATAGGAATATCAAGTTTGGGTGTTCTCGGTTCACTTAAAGATAGGATCATATCTTTTTTCCACTTTTGATAAGATTTGAAAATATGATCACTTCGTGGTGGAAGAGATTGGAATTGTTTAGGCCAAAAATAATCAATAGGAATGCTAGAAGTTCTTTCAGCTGGTTTAAAGAGACTATGATTGACAGTAACAACTTCACCATTATGGGGAAATTTCAAACACTTGTGAATAGGAGAAGCAATAGATTTCATGGAAGATAGCCAAGGATAGCCTAGCTTCACACGAAATTGTTCGGATGATGGAATAATAGCAAGGCTCACATCAAGGGATTTGTTATGGACCTCAATAGGTAATGTAATAGAACCAATTGCAGGAGAAGAAAATGCATCAAATAATTTCACAACCACATTTGTTTTGTCTTAGATCACTTGACTCAATTGCAAAGTAAAAAGAAATTCTTCAGTAATGATATTGACCATACAAGAAGGATCAATAAGCACTCCACGGAAAGGTGTATTCTTGACTTTTGCAACTATATATAAAGGACCATCAGGTGCCCTGATAGTTTCATTGGAATCAAATGTGATGGAAGGTTCTTTAGGGATTTTCTGCTGCTCTACAAAGTTAATTACATTCGGAGTCATAGACACAAGACTATCAAGTGAGCAAGAGGAATCATTAGTCTCAATCACATTAGAGGTATGAGAAGGTAATGGATCAGTAAAAAATTTGAGATTTTGGTTAGGAGGAGCTACAGATGTGTTGCCTTTATCATTCACACCTAAAACAGAGATAGTATTATTATCAATCAAATCTTGAATCTTACCCTTTAAAGAAAAACATTTTTCAGTATCTTGACTAGGTTGACGATGAAATTGACAAAAAGATTTGTTATCAAAATAGGGTGAATTAATCTTTGCAGGATCTATTTTCCTTATAGGGGGAAGAGTAAGCACATTTTGTTCGAATAACTTATTCATAATACTATGCAATGATTCATTTAAAGGAGTAAACTTTCTTTCTTTCTTGAAAAACTTAGAAATAGGAGGCACACCTGATGCTGCATTCACATTGTTGTTGATGATGTTTTCATTGAATTTAATGGACTCTCTATTCGGTTTAAACTTCCCAAATGGTTGTTGACTACTATCACCCTTATCACTCAGAGCCATAGGATTTGCTTGTTCCATTTGACTCATAGTCAGTTGATAATTGTGAAGAGTTGCGCACAACTGTTGGAAAGAAGTAAACTCAGAAAACAGAAGTTTTTCTCTAATATATTTTTGTAAGTTAGAAATAAAGATTCTTTGAATATCATTGTCAGGCACTGGAATAGAAATTTGAGCATACAAATGCTTATATCTACCAATGAAATCAGTCACTTTTTCTTTAACACCTTGTTTACAATGCATTAATTCAATCAAAGTAACTTTAGGACTTATATTGTTTTGAAATTGTTGAATAAAAGCATTTGCAAGTTGTTGCAAGGAAGTAATAGAATAGGAAGGCAACGAGCAATACCATTGTAGAGCCTTATCTCTTAATGTTTTAGTAAACAGTTTTGCAAGCCTTTGGTCATGAGCAAAATCGGTACATATTGTTTGAAAGGTCTTAACATGTGTTAGAGGATCAACTTTACCATTATAAAGGTCCAATTGCGGGATTTCAACATGCTCAGGGGGGATAGCTCGAACAATGTCAAGAGAAAGTGGGCTCGCAACATCAAATTTGGGCATACTAAACTTAGATTGATTCATAGAGGCAATTTGTTGCTATAGAGAAGAGATAGTTTGTGCAAGATTGTTAATGGTCGCTTCAGTTGAAGAGTTCACGTTAGATGTGTTAGATTGTGATGGAGGTATTATGTTATTGAAAGAAGGTATTGATTGAGAGTAAGGTGGTGGGACACTATGATAGTTAGTCATAGGAGATGATTGGAAAGAAGGAAAACTACAAGGAGGAAAGGAAGGGTTAAATGAATTGCCCCCTTGCGCCATGTTCATTTGTGGAGATATAATAGGAACACTTATTGAAGGAATGAATGAAGAAGTCGGATTGAATGATGGAAGAGGGTTGATTGAAGAAGAAGAATTGCCCCCATGACTAGTGATCATAGGCAGAATGTCTTGTATTGAAGTAGTCATTATGTTTGATGTAAAAGTAGGTATACTAGCAATAGAAGTTGTCAAAGGAATAGAATGATTGACTTGAGTAGAAGGTTGTGTATAACCTAAAGTTTCGGCACAACTCTTCATAGGCATCACATTCGACTCCACAATGTGTGCAATATCACGCAAAATATCAATTCCATTCTTATCACTTTGAACCATACGTTTTAGACCCTCAATTAAGGAAAGAGCTTGACTACTGCGGTATTCTTGAGACATCCATTGCTGAAAATCATCAAATTGGTTATCCAATTTTGAAAGTTGTTGTACAGAAACCTCATGGAGAGCTTCTTCATCATTAAGAGGATTAGAGGAATTACCTGTGTCCTCATTAAATAGGCCATTCAAATTAGGTTCCATCTCCTCAGTAATTAAACCTTGGAAAGACTTAATTCTAAGGCTTCGTCTAACGGGAATAGTGTAAGTAGGGCTTATTGTTGTAAAACTCATGCACTAGAGAGAGAGAGAAGATTTTGAATTTAGAAGGTAGCAAATTTCAATAAAATCAGCCAATCTCCTAGATTTAAGCTGTTAAATACAATCAGGACAATCTCCCGAAATTTCGGAAAAAATGTCATGGACCGTGGCGAACGGAGTGCACACGGTCCTCGCAACTTTTTTGGAAATTTTCAAGGATGAAAGTTATGATGATTTTAAAGCTAATCTGAAAAAATTGAGTGATTTTAAGATCTGTAGATAGGCCAAATTAAAGTTGCAATCTCAAAATTGAACCCTACCAAGATTGTTGAAAAATGCAGAATTTGAATTTTGAAAAAGAGAGGGAAACTGAAATTTTGAATTTTATGATTTTAGAGGGAATACTGAAAATAATGCAGGCTTTGAAATTTAAAAGTTGACTCAATTTCATGCAAAATTCACTTTTGAAAGTGGAAATCAAGGTTGTTACAATTAAACATTTAATTTCAAGGGTCACAAACTGCAAAAATTTGAATAAAGCACTGGAATTTCGAATGAATGCCCACACACTTTTCAGATTTAGGACAGTAAGAAATACAATTTCAACACAAATTTCAATTTCAAGAATTTTTAAATGATTAGAAGCCTTAATCCAAGCAATCACTAGACCAACTTTGACTTTAATTTTGAAAGTGTTAGAATTGATGAAATCAGCCAAGATTCTGGATTTTAGCAGAAAAATACAGTAAGATCTAGCTCCCAAAATTTTGGAAAAAATGTCAGGGACAATGGCGCTCGGGGTGCACACGGTCCTCGCAACTTTTTTTAGAATTTTCAGGGATGAGAGATATTATGATTTTGTTGCGAAATCCAAAGTGATAGCCGATTTGGAGGTGTTTTGATTAGTGAAATCATCAGTCAAAGGTTGAATCAAGAGGGTTTTAAAAATTAGGGTTTTGACACTTAACCACTTAATTTTCAGAATTAAAGCACAAATATGAATTGACAATTTGCAATAGAAGGGTAGATCTGAAACAAGCATTAACAATTAAACATTTCACAAGCTCAATTACTAAAAAGAAAATTTAGGGTTTTTATGCCATTAACCTCTAAAATTTGCAAAAGATCAAACATGGAAATGTAATTAAGGAAGCAAATTTTTTAGATCTAACCATGAATAATTAGAATTAGGATGATCACCTCGGGTTCACCAAAATGTAAAGCAAAAAATCGAACCCTAGGTGTTCCCCCACTCCAAAGAGAGAAAGGGGGGTCACTAGAGTTGACGGTTTTCACTTAGGAGAGACTTTGCATTCAAAAGAGGGGTTGAAACTCACAAGATCCAATCCCACACAATGCAAGATTGAATTCTAGATGAGTTTCAAGGGTTGAGACATCAAGGATACCCTCTTTTGTAAAGAATGTAGATAGAAAGATTGAACTAGGGGTACATGTGAAGTAGGAAAGATTCGCTTATAAACGGAGATAGGGACACAGGATGAAGCTACGGACCTGAAATTAGTAGTAAAATGTTGAGACGATACTGTTCTCCAAATTTGCGAGAAAGTTGATGGGACGATGGCACCCGGAGTGCACACAGTCCTCCAAAAAATCCACGAAATGAAGGGGGATCTGTTCGTCTATGCGAAGGATTCCAGATCTTCAATTACAGCCGCGTACCTGCAACATGCGAAGGTGTAATGATGTTGTATGTTGTATGTTGTAGGTGATCTCCTCTTCAATGGTTGAATCCTTGTCTTGAATGCAACACTTAGCCTTGAATGGAGACTTAGAATGCTCAATTGCTTGAAGGAATGCTTGAATACTTGAATGTTTGAATGTTTGAATATCGCTTCCACTTCTTGCACACGTATGTTTTTCCTCCTTTTTACTACCCTTTCTGGGAGGGGAAATGTAGTTTATATACTTGTCAATTAGGGTTAGGAGACTGATTTTTCTGACCTTAGGCCAACCCAGGAACATTATTTTCCGAATTGCAAACTCAAAGACCCGATGCCCAAACAAGAGACCGGGCCCAAAATAGGGCCAGGGACCAGGGCGCTGGGCGCCATGGTCCCACCTCCCAAGATAGCAGGGTGCAAGGAGGATCAGGCCAAGATGCAGAAATATGTAGTTTTTGATGTTGTAAACAGGTTTCGGGGTCTCCATTCAGGTTCAACGTTGCGCCGCCATCGTGAAGACCCAAATGCAGTCGAAATTGCAAGTGTCACAATTTTAGGACGCTACATTTAGCCCCCACTTTAGCGGGAGTATAAGCGTACGCCCAAACTTTCGGTAAAGTACAAGGAAACAACATTGAAAGACTTTCACCATGTCAAGGAGGCAAGATACACCAAGCCCCCAGTGGACTAATGATCTTACGACTTCAATTGACAAAGTAAAAGGGAAGATCACGAGGGAGAACCATGACTGCCAGTAGTAAGGTTCCCTCACTATGAGTCATGCAAGAAAGATATCAAAAATTTTCAAAGCAAAGCTAAATTTGTCAAGAAATTTTCAAGTATCTTGAAGAGATATGAACGGGGTGTATGCCCCCCTATGTTAAAGTGATCGCACATGCCTCATCGGGGGTGATTGCTTTAAGGTAGTGATACATATAAGAAATGAGAAGGTAAAGGAGCACGTTATCACAAGGATTTAGCCCCCAAGTGTGACATAAGCCCAAGGATAATAGACACAAAACACAAAGCACAAGGTGACTTTGCTTTCCTTGGGGTCAGTATGCTGTATGATAATTCATGTATGTATGCATAATTGTTCTTCATTCCCCAATCAAGGAAAGTCACCTAGAAGAAGGGAACATATGTGTCTTTTGAGTCAACATGAGAGAGACCAAAAGAGATCTCAATGCTTTGCATCGTCCTCAAGTAGACAACACTAAGGACAACAAATAAAAGAATGAGCATAACACATAGAAGAAGTAACAAAAGAGATCAAGAGAGGAGGAGAGAGTCTGCTATGCTAATGAACTAGTCTAGCACACCATCTACCCCCCGATCTTCCTGATCAATATATCGAGAAGGCAGGAAACATGCTAGAGGAGGAACATCCAACACAGCAGATGGAGCTATCACAAGATCCAAACAAGGGCTGTGTTCATGTTCCAAGCCACGTTGTTCTTGTCTAGGAGCTAGGATAAGTACTTTAGAAAATTCGTTAGATAAATGGTTATCAACATCAACATATTCATATTCACTATCAGAAGCAAGAAGAGTAACAATTTCATCATGAATAACATTTTCATCTATATCATCATCAAGATTTATAAAAATAGGATCTTTAACTCGCATAGGATCAAGACCATCATGCATCTTATGTCTAGGACATTTTGGCTCAATTTTCAGCTGAGGAGAAAATGGAATAATACTAGCTGAAGGTGTTTTTGGGGATTGCAAAGTTTGAGAAGCAGCAGCACAAGCTCTAAGACGATGCTTTCATCAGTGTTCATGTGTAGAACGATTTTGTCTAGTCTTAGTAGGAAATTGAGAAGATTGAGGAGGAGGAATGTTCTCATCCTTATCACTTGGGTGTTTAGGTTGTGGTCTCTTAGGTTGGATAATAGGAGAAGAGGAAGGTCTCTTCTCTCTACAAGAGGAAGGAGGAGGAACTGCTCCATATAAAGGAGGAATATCTGGTTTAGGAAGGAGACCAAGTCCATCATGATGAGGAGGTATAGGTCTACCTTTAGGAAGTTTATTAGACATAGACATAGTCACATCCATAGGGATGGGTTGGGAATCTTCTTGAGGAAAGACATTAGTTTTATCTTTCAAAGGAAGAACTTCCTTCTCAAGAATGATAGGAATATCAAGTTTGGGTGTTCTAGGTTCACTTAGAGATAGGATCATATCTTTTTTCCACTTTTGATAAGATTTGAAAAGATGATCACTTCGCGGTGGAAGAGATTGGAATTGTTTAGGCCAAAAATAATCAATAGGAAAGCTAGAATTTCTTTCAGCTGGTTTAAAGAGACTGTGATTGACAGTAACAACTTCACCATTATGGGGAAATTTCAAACACTTGTGAATAGGAGAAGCAATAGCTTTCATGGAAGATAGCCAAGGATAGCCTAGCTTCACACGAAATTGTTCGGATGATGGAATAATAGCAAGGCTCACATCAAGGGATTTGTTATGGACCTCAATAGGTAATGTAATAGAACCAATTGTAGGAGAAGAAAATGCATCAAATAATTTCACAACCACATTTGTTTTGTCATAGATCACTTGATTCAATTGCAAAGTAAAAAGAAATTCTTCAGTAATGATATTGATCATACAAGAAGGATCAATAAGCACTCCACGGTAAGGTGTATTCTTGACTTTTGTAACTATATATAAAGGACCATCAGGTGCCCTGATAGTTTCATTGGAATCAAATGTGATGGAAGGTTCTTTAGGGATTTTCTGCTGCTCTACAAAGTTAATCACATTCGGAGTCATAGACACAAGACTATCAGGTGAGTAAGAGGAATCATTAGTCTCAATCACATTAGAGGTATGAGAAGGTAATGGATCAGCAAAAATCTTAAGATTTTGGTTAGGAGGAGCTACAGATGTGTTGCCTTTATCATTCACACCTGAAACAGAGATATTATTATTATCAATCAAATCTTGAATCTTACCCTTTAAAGAAAAACATTTTTCAGTATCATGGCCAGGTTGATGATGAAATTGACAAAAAGATTTGTTATCAAAATAGGGTGAAATAATCTTTGCAGGATCTATTTTCCTTATAGGAGGAAGAGTAAGCACATTTTGTTCCAATAACTTATTCATAATACTATGCAATGATTCATTTAAAGGAGTAAACTTTCTTTCTTTCTTGAAAAACTTAGAAATAGGAGGCACACCTGATGCTGCATTCACATTGTTGTTGATGATGTTTTCATTGAATTTAATGGACTCTCTGTTTGGTTTAAACTTCCCAAATGGTTGTTGACTACTATCACCCTTATCACTCGGAGCCATAGGATTTGCTTGTTCCATTTGACTCACAGTTAGTTGATAATTGTGAAGAGTTGCGCACAACTGTTGGAAAGAAGTAAACTCAGAAAACAGAAGTTTTTCTCTAATATCTTTTTGTAAGTTAGAAATAAAGATTCTTTGAATATCATTGTCAGGCACTAGAAAAGAAATTTGAGCATACAAATGCTTATATCTACCAATGAAATCAGTCACTTTTCTGTAACACCTTGTTTACAATGCATTAAATCAATCAAAGTAACTTTAGGACTTATATTGTTTTGAAATTGTTTAATAAAAGCATTTGCAAGTTGTTGGAAGGAAGTAATAGAATAGGAAAGCAACGAGCAATACCATTGTAAAGCCTTATCTCTTAATGTTCTAGTAAACAGTTTTGCAAGCAACCTTTGGTCATGAGCAAAATCGGTACATATTGTTTGAAAGGTCTTAACATGTGTTAGAGGATCACCTTTACCATTATAAAGCTCCAATTGCAGGATTTCAACATGCTTAGGGGGGATAGCTCAAACAATGTCAACAGAAAGTGGGCTCGCAACATCAAATGTGGGCATACTAAACTTAGATTGATTCATAGAGGCAATTTGTTGCTGTAGAGAAGAGACAGTTTGTGCAAGATTGTTAATGGTCACTTCAGTTGAAGAGTTCATGTTAGACGTGTTAGATTGTGATGGAGGTATTATGTTATTGAAAGAAGGTATTGATTGAGAGTAAGGTGGTGGGACACTATGATAGTTAGTCATAGGAGATGATTGGAAAGAAGGAACACTACAAGGAGGAAAGGAAGGGTTAAATGAATTGCCCCCTTGCGCCATGTTCATTTGTGGAGATATAATAGGAACACTTATTGAAGGAATGAATGAAGAAGTTGGATTGAATGATGGAAGAGGGTTGATTGAAGAAGAGGAATTTCCCCCATGACTGGTGATCATAGCGGAATGTCTTGTATTGAAGTAGTCATTATGTTTGATGTAAAAGTAGGTATACTAGCAATAGAAGTTGTCAAAGGAATAGAATGATTGACTTGAGTAGGAGGTTGTGTATAACCTAAAGTTTTAGCACAACTCTTCATAGGCATCACATTCGACTCCACAATGCGTGCAATATCACGCAAAATATCAATTCCATTCTTATCACTTTGAACCATATGTTTTAGACCCTCAATTAAGGAAAGAGCTTGACTACCGGGGTATTCTTGAGACATCCATTGCTAAAAATCATCAAATTGGTTATCCAATTTCGAAAGTTGTTCTACAGAAACCTCATGGAGAGCTTCTTCATCATTAAGAGGATTAGAGGAATTACTCGTGTCCTCGTTAAATAGGCCATTCAAATTAGGTTCCATCTCCTTAGTAATTAAACCTTGGAAAGAGTTAATTCTAAGGCTTCGTCTAACGGGAATAGTGTAAGTAGGGCTTATTGTTGTAAAACTCATGCACTAGAGAGAGAGAGAAGATTTTGAATTTTAGAGGTAGCAAATTTCAATAAAATCAGCCAATCTCCTAGATTTAAGCTGTAAAATACAATCAGGACAATCTCCCAAAATTTCGGAAAAAATGTCAGGGACCGTGGCGAACGGAGTGCACACGGTCCTCACAACTTTTTTCAAAATTTTCAAGGGTGAAAGTTATGATGATTTTAAAGCTAATCTGAAAAAATTGAGTGATTTTAAGATCTGTAGATAGGCCAAATTAAAGTTGCAATCTCAAAATTGAACCCTACCAAGATTGTTGAAAAATGCAGAATTTGAATTTTGAAAAAGAGAGGGAAACTGAAATTTTGAATTTTATGATTTTAGAGGGAATACTGAAAATAATGCAGGCTTTGAAATTTAAAAGTTGACTCAATTTCATGCAAAATTCACTTTTGAAAGTGGAAATCAAGGTTGTTACAATTAAACATTTAATTTCAAGGGTCACAAACTGCAAAAATTTGAATAAAGCACGGAAATTTTGAATGAATGCCAACACACTTTTCAGATTTAGGATAGTAAGAAATAGAATTTCAACACAAATTTCAATTTCAACAATTTTTAAATGATTAGAAGCCTTAATCCAATCAATCACTAGACCAACTTTGACTTTAATTTTGAAAGTGTTAGAATTGATGAAATCAGCCAAGATTCTGGATTTTAGCAGAAAAATACAATAAGATCTAGCTCCCGAAATTTTGGAAAAAATGTCGGGGACCTGAAATTAGTAGTAAAATGTCGAGATGATACTATTCTACAAATTTGAGTGAAAGTTGACGGGACAATGGCACCCAGAGTGCACACGGTCCTCCGAAAAATCCGCGAAATGAAGGGGGATTTGTTCGTCTATGCGAAAGATTCCAGATCTTCAATTACAGCCGTGTACATGCAACATGCAAAGGTGTAATGATGTTGTATGTTGTATGTTGTAGGTGATCTGTATGTTGTAGGATGAAGCTACAGACCTGAAATTAGTAGTAAAATGTTGAGATGATACTGTTCTCCAAATTTGAGAGAAAGTTGATGGGACGATGGCACATTGAGTGCACACGGTCCTCCGAAAAATCCACGAAATGAAGGGGGATCTGTTCGTCTATGCGAAGGATTCCAGATCTTCAATTACAGCCGCGTACCTGCAACATGCGAAGGTGTAATGATGTTGTATGTTGTATGTTGTAGGTGATCTCCTCTTCAATGGTTGAATCCTTGTCTTGAATGCAACACTTAGCCTTGAATGGAGACTTAGAATGCTCAATTGCTTGAAGGAATGCTTGAATACTTGAATGTTTGAATGTTTGAATATCGCTTCCACTTCTTGCACACATATGTTTTTCCTCCTTTTTACTACCCTTTCTGGGAGGGGAAATGTAGTTTATATACTTGTCAATTAGGGTTAGGAGACTGATTTTTTCGACCTTAGGCTGACCTAGGAACATTATTTTCCAAATTGCAAACTCAAAGACCCGATGCCCAAACAAGAGACCGGGCCCAAAATAGGGCCAGGGACCAGGGCGCTGGGCACCATGGTCCTGGGGGACTAGGGCACTAGGCACCATGGTCTTGAAGGACCAGGGCACTGGGCGCCATGGTCCCACCTCCCGGGATAGCAGGGTGCAAGGAGGATCAGGCCAAGGTGCAGAAATATGCAGTTTTTGATGTTGTAAACAGGTTTTGGGGTCTCCATTCAGGTTCAACGTTGCGCCGCCATAGTGAAGACCCAAATGCAGTCGAAATTGCAAGTGTCACAATTTTAGGATGCTACAGTTTCATTTTGAATAATCCAAGGTTAGTTTGTTTGAATGGGGATTGTAAGTCAATTTTCAGTAGATGTGCTCGCTAGGTTTTCTTTTTAGGAGGGAAATTAAATATGTAGGGATCACCTTTACTAGTAAATTCTTCATAGGATATTTTGAATCTTGATGAGCATAGTTTGATTTGGTGTGCATAAATTCTCATGTATGTCAGGCATATATAGGGATTAACAAAAGTCGAGCCAATGGGATGTGTAGAGATATTCGGTTTGGGGAGTATTGTTTGAATTTTGATGACTCTGTGACCTTGGATAAGGCAGTAGTATAGATCAAGGTTGTCTATTCAATGTTTTGTAGATCAAAATACTGAACATGAGTATATTTTTTATTCCTTTGTTTCAGTTGGTTTCAAGGTGATTAGATCCACTAGTTTTCTAGACTGGTTTGTTGTGGATTTATCTTTTGAAAGTGTGAATTTAGTTCACAAAGGTATACCTGCCTGGACTTTGAGTAAGTCCAAAGTGTAGAAGGTTAAATCAAACCTTGTCATATGTTGTCCTAAGAGTTTCCTTCCCTTTACTATCTCTTTTGCACAGAGTTTAAATCATTTTATTATAAGGATGTTGAGGTGATTCAAATTTTGAAGACAACAAAAGTGGCGACTCTGCTGGGCAGAGTCACATTAAGGATCCAGATGCAGATTTGTGCCTCAGTTTGTGAAGAAAATCATTGTGTTTGTGGATTTCCTGCTTATTATTCTTAAAGCTTGTTTTCATATTTCCCATAGTCTTGTGGGTGGCAACTCTGTTATATTGGAACCAGTCCTTGTGAATTGTAAATCATTTTAAAAGAAGACAAGCATAATGCAAGGAGGAAAAAACACCAGGTCATTCATGAAGAAGCATCCTCATGAAACTTTGCAAGAAGGTTTACCAGAGAATTCACGGAGAGGTCAGAAGAGATATGTGCTACATGAGCCATCAAATGCTACTTGGGTACAAAAGAACAATAATACCGGTAAGATGCCTGATCGACCTGTTTATGCAAAGTCTAATTCATCTTCCAGAGATTCAGAACATGATATATTAGGTTTCCATTCAGGATTGTTTGGAAATATTGATAATGCACCTATTTTAAATCAAGATTTGTCCCATGTTAGTGTTTCTGCCAGAGATAGGACCAGTTCAAATGCAATTAGACACTTTGTTCCTAGAACAATAGATGGAAACATTAGTTTGATTGACATAGACCAAGTCAATATGTTAGACTCTAAGGATAATTTCCCTGATGAAGATAAAGTGTCCTAAGAAATTGAAGATCTGAATAGAAGAGTTCACCATCTAATTTCCCTAAGAGCCCAAAAAGAAGCAAATAGGGAGAAAGAGGTCAAAGCTAAATCAATGGAGAGAGATAGGCTTCTTAGACAGATAGCTGATCTTGAGGTACTGGCCAAAGAAAAAGAAAAAAGTGATGAAGAAGGCCCTGTGATCAGAGAAATCCTGATCCCCAAAGCCAAGCAAGCATATAGGTTAGTAGTCCAACCTAACAGGGAAGTATTTAGTGATTCTTAGCTTCCTAGGACTAATGTGGATAAAGGAAAAAAATAATGGGTGGATGATGGAATTGGATCTAAAACTGCAGAGGAGATTTCTCATAGGTTGTCAGCACATGAGAGAGAAATGGAAAGAATGAGGAAAGAAAAGGAGGATCTCCAAATGGAACTAGAGAAAGCTGAATTAGAAGCAGCAAATCAGGAAGTAAAAAGAAAAATTAGTTACTTAAAGGCTCCCCCTATCATGTTCCCATCAGAAGATCTGAATAAGCCTGATCCTCAACAAATTTCCCTTCCCCCTGTTAAAATCCAACCTGTAATGCCTGCTAATGCAGTATAAGTGAGTCAAATCCCTGTGAATAGCCATCACACCTAAATATCTCAGTCTCCAATTTCAAAAATTAGAATGAACATGGGAAATAATAATGCTATTACCCCTTTTCAAAGGAGACCAATCAATTTAGAACAATATAGACAATTGTTCTTTGATGGGATCCCAGGATATCCCAATCATGTTCCTACTAAGTTAAGAGACAGACTCCATAAATTTGCTGGGAACAATGCCATTAGCACTAAGGAACATATGAAATCTTTTGGGGATTTAATAAATGATTATGAGATAGTGGATGAAGATGTCATCATGAAACTGTTTGTTCAATCCCTGGTTGATGATGCAAGAGATTGGCTCAGAGGTCTTCCAGTTAACAACATAGGATCATGGGAGGATTTTAAAAATTGTTTTCAAGAGAAGTATGGTGACAAGACTAATGTAAGCTTCATGCTCAATGAATTCAATAATATCAAAAAGTCTAATAATGAAATGGTCACTGATTTTAATGCTAGATTCCAAAAGGCTATGCACAGATTGTATCAAGTGATGAGATTAGATGATAACATGTGTTTAAATACTTATTACAATGAATTTGATTCTAAGATGGCTTATATCCTGAGAGATAAGAATCCACATAACTTGAGAGATGCTTTTAGAATTGCCATTAATGTAGAAAGTAATAGAAAAGCATCTGGGAAGTTGGGAAGAAGAACAGATGGTAGGTTATGGCAAGAAACAAAACAACAACCTAATAAAGTTGCTAAGGAGGATGATAAGATAGAGAAATTGGTTATTGCAATGAAGGATCTGACTGCCAAGGTAAATAAAAATGACAAACCTCATTATAACTGGCAAGATAGACCCCCTAGATTGCATGACATGCCATATAATACCAATTAGAAAGATGGCAAACCCCTAAATGAGAAGCCCAAGATTGCCCAAAATCAGGACACTCCAGATCCCTTGAAAGGGAAAACTATCCATAATATAGAAAATACTCCCTGGTGTATTGCTTGTGATGGACCACATTCTCCTCATCAGTGTGCAGTGGCTCAGGCTCTAGAAGAATCCATGAGACAAGGTGCTGAGCCTGACATCAATATGTTTGAAACCATCATAGAAAGTGATGAGGAGTCTATACAAAGTGAATATAGTGATGTATTAGATAATGAAAGGTTTGTTCAAGGAAAACTAACCTTAGATTGGCATCCTACATTGAATGTGGTAACAATTGAGGATGAAGAGGTTCATCTTAGAAGGCCTAGTGAGGAAGAAGTCAAAAATCTCACTAAAGCCATCATTGCCAAAGCAAAACACAACTATAACTTGAGAAGCACTAAGAGGGACACTGATCAGGGTGAACCTGGTTCCATTGTCATAAAAGAGATCACCCAAAAGGGGGTAGCAGGTAGTGCTACTATTGTTCCTACGATTGGTCAAGAAAAGAAGGAACATATCAAAGATGTACCCAAGAGTATAGATACTGGTGACATACAAGGAGCTGCCACAGTGAAAAAGGCAAGTCAGCTCAAGATAGAAAGAGCTAGAGTTAATACTGAAACAAGTAATAGTTCTACATTTGACATGGCTCAAGCTCTTACTCAGATGAAGGTCACTGTCCCATTAGTAGAATTACTGAAGATTAAAGAACATAGGGATGCAACCTTGTCTTTATTTTCTAGTATATCTAATAGTGACACAATCTTACCCACCGGTTTAGCTAGAATTGGAAAAGATCAAGAGTTCCAAACCCTAGAGGTTTATGTTGGAACCACTATCACTCAAGAGCCTTCATAGGTAAACCCTTTCTATGTTACTTTATTAGTAAATAGCCGGTTGATTAAAAACTGCATGATAGATTTAGGAGCTACTACTAATGTAATGCCCTATTGTGTTATAAAAGAATTAGGACTGTCAGTAACTACTGTGTATGTGAAATGCTATGCTATGGATAATAGGGAAGTACCCGTGATAGGTACAATGAAAGATGTTGAGGTAAAAATAGCAGCATTCCCTGAGGCAACTTATAAAATGGATGTTATTGTTACTAATACCAAGCCCCATTATGGTATGTTACTTTCCAAGCAGTGGGTAGTAGCAGTAGGAGGAAATGTTCAACTGGACTTATCCTATGCCACCATTCCAATCAATGGAAATCAGGTCAAATTGTACAGAGAACCACAAGCTCCTAGGGTAATTGAAAATGTAGACCCTAATATGCTCAATTGTATGATTTATGTAGATATCGATAACTTTAGACTTCAACCAATTTTACCCCAATTGAAGAATACTGACTCCATTGTGGTCGAATTAGAAGCACAATAGTATGGATTATGGCAGATGTATTTTGATGGAGCATGGGTTCTTTTTGTATCCCCATCAGGTATAACTTTCAAGTATTCATTCTTATTGGCCTTCCAATGCACAAATAACACTCCAGAGTATGAAGCTCTATTGCTGGGGCTTGAAGTTGCAAAGAGGCATGGAATCCAGCTGTTGATAGTGTTAGGGGATTCAGAATTGGTTGTATCTCAGGTAAGAGCCAAATATGCATCCAAGAATGATATATTAAAGAGATATTATGTTTGGGGAGTATTGTTTGAATTTTGATGATTCTGTGACCTTGGATAAGGCACTAGTATAGATCAAGGTTTGTCTATTGCATGTTTTGTAGATCAAAATACTGAATATGAGTATAATTTTCATTCCTTTGTTTCAGTTGGTTTCAAGGTGATTAGATCCACTAGTTTTTTGGACTGGTTTGCTGTGGATTTATCTTTTGAAAGTGTGAATTTAGTTAACAAAGGTATACTCGCCTGGACTCTAAGTAAGTCTAAATTGTAGAAGGTTAAATCAAACCTTGTCATATGTTGTCCTAAGAGTTTCCTTCCCTTTACTATCTCTTCTGCATAGAGTTTAAATCATTTTATTATAAGGATGTTGAGGTGAATTAGATTTTGAAGACAACAAGTTGATCAGACGTTGTCCTGTTTGCTCAATTTAAGTCTTGTCCCATCACGAGTCTGTTGAAGTTCCAAAGTTGCATGCTTGTCCGAAGTGTTTGTGTCATCGCAATGTTTATTGCATGTTTTTGGACTTTTATGATTTTTAGGGTTTTATGAATGTTTTATGATTTTTAGGGTTTTATGAATGTTTTATGATTTTTAGGGTTTTATGAATGTTTTAATTTTTAGGGTTTTATGAATGTTTTAATTTTTAGGGTTTTTCCAGGACATTTTATAATTTTTATGATTTTTCCAAGACATTTTATGATTTTTAAGATTTTTCGACGACATTTTATGATTTTAAAGATTTTTTTTAGGACATTTTATGATTTTTAATGATTTTTTTAGGACATTTTATGATTTTTAATGATTTTTTCAGGACATTTTATGATTTTTAATGATTTTTAATGACATTTTATGATTTTTATAATTTTTTCATGTTTGTCCGTTATGTCTAGCAAGGTAAAAGGGATTTTGAGTGGATGAATGAATGAATAGGACATGAATGGATAAGCGAATGATGGAGAAAGTGTTGGTATTTTGGTATGGTTTTGTCATTGATGTCAACACCTACTGAAAACTAGCACTTTGGAGATCCAACAACATTCACCGGCAAGCAACTATTGCAACAATTGCTAGTATATGGTTCACCGACAGGATATAATGTTCACCAACACCTGGAATGATATGGAATACACTTGATAATGTCGAAGACATCATGTGGAAACTTTGTTTTGAAGAATTAATCATTGGTATATTCATATTTGCATATTTGCTTTTACCGGCAAATAGGTCTAGGTTATCTAGGGTTACACCGGCAGGTTTATCTTTTCCAGATTAGCATGGCACACTATGGAGATGAGTTATTATTGATGTAAATGCATTAAGCCAACATGGTTAATCAGTTATTGCATTGGATATTATATTGTATGTAAAATGTTTATTGTAATATCTTGTACAACTGACCTACTAAAATTAGTCTTAGGTTATGGTATAAATGTAAGATCTTATTTGTAAGATCAAGTGTGGAATGCGAAAAAGAATTGAGTGAAGATATATGCGAGATCAAGTAGAGGTATACATGAAGACATCATTTGAAGGTGAAGTTAGGTTTTTGTAGAAGCATATCAGCATTACACCGGTACTGAATCCAGCATATGAAGATGCTATTTTGTGCAGTACATTCTTATTGGATTTAACCATCCAACTGTAGTTAGTGTGACTCCCATTTTGTGATTGAGCAGTGAGCTCTAAGCTGTTGGCCTTTCTGCATGTGCAGACCTCATTATGTACACTTACTATCTGCAGTAGTATCATCTGATTGTGGGTAAGGTTTCCCATCATGGTTTTTCTCCTTATAGGGTTTCCACGTACAAATATTGGTGTTATGTGTTGTGGATGACTTTATGTTTATGTTTCATGCATTAATCCTTACCGGTATAGCAATTTACTATTAACACTATCTACCGACATACTTAACTAGTTTACCGGTATTAAGCATTAAGTTGGTTAATTAGTTTTTTGGTTTGAATTTATTAGACAACTAATTAACCCGCCCCCCCTCTCAGTTGTCTCCGAGACCTAACAATTGGTATCAGAGCCTAGTCCTCTTTTGCAAAAGTTTAACAACTTGAGGAGATCCAATGTCTACTAATTATTTTAGGAAGGACAATCCTAAACTTGATGGAACCAACTATGGGATATGGAAGATCAGGATGGTAACACATTTGAATTGCTTTGGTAAAGACATCTAGGAAGTTACTAAGAATGGTTATACTGCTGTTGTAGCTGGTCAGACTGCTCCAACTACCTTAGCTAAAGATGAAGAGAATGATTGCAAAGCAAGAGAAGCACTTTTGAGCACATTATCAGATCAACAAATCATGGGATTATCAGATAGGTCTACTGCTAAAGCTATTTGGGATCATTTGGAAGCACTGAATGAAGGAGATTCCACAGTCAAAATTGCAAAACTTGAAAGCTTCCGAGTCAGGTATGAACATCTAAAAATGGAAGAAGATGAAAGGATTTCTACTTTTATGGAAAGAGTAAATGAAATTGTTTTGGGTATTAAATGTTGTGGAGGAACTCTGTGTGAGGATGAAATTGTTTCAAAAATCTTAAGAGGTTTGCCACCAGCATATAAAATGAAGGTTACTGCTATAAATGAGTTGAGAACAATGCCTAATACATCAGTAACTAGGGATACATTGATTGGAAAACTTTCAGTCTTTGAAATTGAGGAATTTGGTCCTGTTGCTACTATAAAGACAAATTTTCCCTTTAAAGCATCAACATCATCTACTCCATCATTTGACAAATCAGACTGGAAAGCCTTTTATGCAAGAGAACTTGAAGAAACCAGGAAGGAGAATGAAGAGCTTGAAGAGCTTGAAGCATTATTTGCAAGAAAAATGGAAAAAGGTCCAATTGGAAGTAAGTATGAAGGTAAAGCACCCTTTAAATGTTTTAACTGCAATAAGATTGGTCATATTGCTTCGAGATGCCCTGATAGACATGATAGACTAAGAGAAGAAGCTAGAAGAACATACAAGCCTAATCCTGAATATCAGAGATACAGATTTAAGAAGAACAAAGACAAATCTTGTTACATTGTTCATGAAGGTGTGACTGATGATTCTGATGAGGATCTAGCAGACAATGGATGGGTTTTTTTTGCTATAACAGAAGATCAACCGACACCTACTGCTCAACCGGTAGAACAAGCCCTAGAAGCCAAAGTTGAAACAAAGGATGAATGGATCATTGACTCAGGATGCTCACATCATATGACTAGAGACAAAGGTAAATTCTTGAACTTTCAAGAATACAATGGAGGTTTAGTAAGATTTGGAGATGACAAAGCTTGTTCAATCAAAGGTAAGGGTTCAATATCTCTTGATGGTAAGCATAACACTGACAATGTCTAATATGTTGAAAGATTAAAGCATAATCTTTTAAGTGTTGGTCAATTAGTTGAGAAGGGATTTCAGTTACAATTTAAAAATGGAAAATGTAAAATCATGAATAGAACTAGTTTGGAAATTGCAACCGGTAATTAGACTAGAGGTAATATCTTTCATTTGAATAATAGTGAAAAGGCATGCTTAATTGCACATATAGATGAAAGTTGGTTATGGCATAAGAGACTGTGTCATGTAAACTTTGATTGCATGTAAAACTTAGTACTTCTAAGTCAGTTAGAGATCTACCTAAAATTGTGAAACCTCAAAATACAATTTGTAAGGAATGTCAATTTGGAAAACAAGTTTGAGCTAGTTTCAAAAGTATTCTAGAAAAATCCAATAATGCTCTTGATTTAATTCACACTGATTTATGTGGTCCAGCTAGAACTAGAAGCTTACAAGGTGATAGATATTTCATGCTAATTATTGATGATTATTCTAGAATGTGTTGGGTTACTTTTCTCAGAGAAAAATCAGAAGCACTTGGAAAGTTCAAACTATTCAAAGCAATGGTTGAAAATGAAGTCGGTAAGAAAATCAAATGTTTAAGATCAAATCAAGGAGGAGAATTCACATCTAAGGACTTTAATACATTCTATGAAGTGAATGGAATCAAAAGATAGTTATCAGCACCTAGGACACCATAGCAGAATGGAGTTGTTGAAAGGAAAAATGGAACTATCTTGGATGCAACAAGAAGTATGTTATCAGAAGCAAATCTACCACATGTGTATTGGAGAGAGGCAGTTAGCACTATTGTCTATACATTCAACAAAGTTCACATCAAAGGTGAAACCGGTAAGACCCCTCATGAACTATGGTTTGGTAATACTCCTACTCTTAAGTATTTCAGAATTTTTGGAAGTAAATGTTATATTATAAGAGATGAGTATATTGGCAAATTTGATCCTAGAAGTGATGAAGGAATATTTCTTGGTTATTCATCTAAGAGCAAGACATATAGATGTTTTAATAAGAGATTGCTGAAAATTTTTGAGAGTACAAATGTAAAGATTGATGAACAATTCAGAGGAACTTCAAGGTACATAGACTCTGAACCGGCAACAGAAATTGTGAAAAATGAACTTACACTGAATCCACCGGTACAGAATGAAGATCCAGTTACCCCAATATCATCAGAAGATTCCACAATAATTGAAGAACAACAACAAACTAAGACACCCCGATATGTAAGATTGAATTATTTTGAAGATCAGATAATTGGAAACAAATTTAAAGGAGTTATGAAAAGAGGAAGATTGGTAAATGAAGAGGTATGTCTTATTTCTCAAATTGAACCATCATCTATCAATGAGGCATGTGAAGATAAATTTTGGATTAAAGCAATGGAAGAAGAATGAGGACAAATTGAGAAAAATAATACTTGGACATTAGTTCCCCGTCCTAAAGATAAAAATGTAATTGGAACCAAATGGGTATTTAGAAACAAACTTAATGAAGATGGTAAGGTTGTCAGAAATAAAGCAAGACTAGTGTGTAAGGGATATTCTCAAAAAGAAGGAGTTGATTACAATGAAACCTTTGCACCGGTAGCCAGAATTGAGGTAGTTAGATTATTCTTGGCTTTTGCAGCTCACAAGGACTACAAAGTTTATCAAATGGATATTAAATGTGCATTTTTGAATGGAGATCTTGAAGAAGAATTATATATTGAACAACCTGATGGATTTTCTTTGACAGATGACAATGATATGGTTTGCAGGTTAAGAAAAGATCTATATGGATTGAAACAAGCCCCAAGAGCTTGGTATGCAAGGTTGGATAAATATCTTTTGA
Organism: Cryptomeria japonica; assembly: GCF_030272615.1. Lineage (NCBI taxonomy): Eukaryota > Viridiplantae > Streptophyta > Pinopsida > Cupressales > Cupressaceae > Cryptomeria > Cryptomeria japonica. The sequence continues at coordinate 513,366,250 of NC_081410.1, forward strand.
AGATTGGTTTTACTAAAGGAAATGTCGATAGAAATTTATATTACAAAATAACTAATGATGACATCTTGATTATTGAAGTATTTGTTGATGATATAATCTTTGGAGGAGAAGATGGATTATGTAAGGAATTTTCTATTAAAATGTAGCAAGAATTTGAAATGTCTATGATTGGAGAAATAAAATTCTTTTTAGGTTTGCAGATTTCTCAGACTGATAAAGGTATATTTTTGAGACAATCCAAGTACTTGAAAGAATTTCTAAAGAAATTTGGGATGGAGAACTCTAAACCGGTAAGCATGCATATGACTACAAATGACAAATTATCTCAAAGGGATGAATCTACACCTGTTAATCCAACTAGATACAAATCTATGATAGGAGGTTTACTATATTTGACACATACCAGGCCTGATATTATGAATGCAGTATGTATTGTTTCTAGATTTCAAAGTAATCCTAGGGAAAATCATGAATCAGCAGTAAAAAGGATTTTCTGGTAATTACAAGGCACAACAAATCTTGGATTGTGGTATCCTAGAGATGAAAATTTTGACCTATGTGTATACATAGATGTAAATTGGGTAGGAGATGTGGATGATAGAAAAGCACCACTAGAGGAGCATTCTTTCTTGGAAAGAGATTAGTTTCTTGGTTGAGTAAGAAACAGATTTGTACATCTTTATCAACAACAGAATCAGAATATGTTGCAGCAGCAACTAACTGTACATAGGTACTATGGCTTAAGCAAATGTTGAAAGACAATAAGGTAAAATGCAAAGAACCTATTACTATCTATTGTGATAACACTGCAACAATTGATATATCTAAGAATCCGGTATTACATTCTAAAACAAAACATGTTTCTATCAAACTAAATTTTCTAAGGGAAAAAGTTGAAGAAAAAGAGATAAAACTAGTTTATGTGAATACTAAAGAATAGCTTGCAGATATTTTTACAAAAGCTTTGCCCAAGGAGACCTTTGAATATCTAAGAGATCAGCTTCGAGTCATACCACCACCGGTAGAGACTTAGATAGTTGATGATTGTCATCAACCGACAGAATTAAAAAGACAAATCTTTTATTCTAGTCTTTGATGAGGAAGCTACTTCTTAGGGGGAGTAGTTGGTATTTTGTATGAACTTGAATTTTGTAGCTTTGGCATTTGATGTCAAAGGGGGAGAGATATCTATGGAAAAAACACATTATCTTTTGAAGAATGATTGATATTAATCTTTGGATAAACACATATTGCTCCCAGGGGGAGAAATTGTTGTTTAAGGGAGATTGATTGGTTTTTGATATTTGGCATTTCTATTTTCACACTTTGATGATTTTTCCATCTTGTGTTGCCATCAATGCCAAAGGGGGAGATTGTTGGTATTTTGGTATGGTTTTGTCATTGATGTCAACACCTACTGAAAACTAGCACTTTGGAGATCCAACAACATTCACCGACAAGCAAGTAACTATTGCAACAATTAATGGTATATGGTTCACTGGTAGGATATAATGTTCACCGGCACCTGGAATGATATGGAAGACACTTGGTAATGTTGAAGACATCATGTGGACACTTTGTTTTGAAGAATTAATCATTGGTATATTCATATTTGCATATTTGCTTTTACCGGCAAATAGGTCTAGGTTATCTAGGGTTACACCGGCAGGTTTATCTTTTCCAGATCAGAATGGCACGCTCTGGAGATGATTTATTATTAATGTAAATGCATTAAGCTGACATGTTTAATCAATTATTGCATCAGATATTATATTGTATGTAAAATGTTTATTGTAATATCTTGTAGAGCCGACCTACTAAAATTGGTCTTAAGTTATGGTATAAATGTAAGATCTTATTTGTAAGATCAAGTGTGGAATGCGAAAAAGAATTGAGTGAAGATATATGCGAGATCAAGAAGAGGTATACACGAAGACATCATTTGAAGGTGAAGTTAGGTTTTTGTAGAAGCATATCAGCATTACACCGGTACTAAATCCAGCATATGAAGATGCTATTTTGTGTAGTACATTCTTATTGGATTTAACCATCCAATTGTAGTCAGTGTGACTCCCATTTTGTGATTGAGCAGTGAGCTCTAGGCTATTGGCCTTTCTACATGTGCAGACCCCATTATGTACACTTACTATCTGCATTAGTATCATCTAATTGTGGATGACTTTATGTTTATGTTTCATGCATTAATCCTTACCAGTATAGCAATTTACTGTTAACACTATCTACCGGCATACTTACTTGGTTTACCGATATTAAGAATTAAGTTGGTTAATTAGTTTTTTGGTTTGAATTTATTAGACAACTGATTCACCCCCCCCTCTCAGTTGTCTCTGGGACCTAACAGAAAGCTTATGTGATTGTCAAGGACTATCTCAGAATAGCGTAGCATGTTAATCCAAGCTCAAGGACCGGATATAGCAATATAAAGCAAGGGTATGGTGTAACTAATGTCATAAATATGACACACAAAGCCTAGAAAGGTCCTTAACCTTGTCATGATCAAAGGTGGAAAAAAGGATATGGATGGATATAGAGTGAATAAGGGATAATGGGGGATGGGGGATAATAGATGGATTCACACAGATGTAACTTGCCCCCAGTGAATAGTGCAAGAAGATAATGGATTACACATGATGCCTGTTTGCCAGGTTTTCATCATGGTACTTGCCCAAGGTGCCTGTTTGCCAGGTTTTCACCAATGGACGGATTTTTATTTTTCTTTAATTTTTCTTATTTTTCACTTTTTTTGTTTTCTTTTTTTTTCTGACTTTTTTCTTTCTTTCATTTTTTTTGACATTTTTTGAACTATTGGAAGATGATGGATACTTGATAGGAGATATGACTCAGGAATCAAATTGTTCTCTAGATAATATCCCTGAAAGATGTTCTATAATGATCCATGGCTATTGAAGGTATGCTCAAAGATGTCGATAGGGTGATGGTAAAGGGAGATGAAATGGATGATAAGACGAAAAGGCTATAAGGATTTATGCAAAGGATTGGATAAGAGGTATGCAAGGATATAACATAGGTGCTAGATAATGGATGGGATGTTGGAAGAATTGTGTATGGCTGGATGGAAATGCTGGCAAGATCAACATTGGCATGCACCTTGAGGGGTGGTGGGCTAATGGAGGAATAGTGGATTTTGGAGTTTGTGATTTTGATGGAAAGGTTGAGGTGGATTTTAGGACACAAGGAGCCAAAATGGATGTAGGAGGTGAAATAGGTTTTAGGATAGTGTAACGTCATAAATTGTACGCACTTGCTAAGGCAGTACAATTTAACACCTATTTTAGCACCCGCCTTGGCGAAGTTGCATTTTGCATTACATTTCCCCTTTAGCACTTAATTAATCAAATTAATTAGGTCTAAAGGTTCTATTTCATCATCTTCTACATCATAAAGTTGGGCCCTTCCATTAAAGCATGCCCCTTTCATTTTATTCTTCCAATACATCATCTAATCAAAAAAACCCTAATTAGGCCCTATTCTGAGCTTGGGGGCTTAATTTCGTGGGTCATAACATCTCGAAATCACCTGTAACTACGAGATTCTTTCTAAAATCATCATATCTGATGGCCTTGAAAATTTGGTGAAAAGTTGTCAGGACCGTGGCGCCCGGAGTGCACACGGTCCCGGACATTTTTCCCAAAATTTTAGGAGCGCGATCCAATCATAAAATAAAGCTCAACCCCAAGAAATTGGCGGGATATTCAATCTCTAGGTCGGCCAAAAGATGAAATTGTGACCTAGGGTTTCATACATAAGAGCTCTCTTTCTTCATTGGAAGGGATCCGAATTTTGTTTTCAGGAACCTCATATGCAGTGAAAGAGAAGATCTTTGAAGACTTCAACAAAATTCAACATCCCTCTATCAAGCATTTATAAAATCCATTCATCCATTTAGGGCTTGGAAGACATTGAAGAACAATAGGAGATTACCGACTGAAGATTGGCTTGTACCTCTCCCTTGAGGGTTGGGTATGATTTCATGTTGTTTTCATGTCTTTGCATAAGCTTCAATATCTCATTTATTCATGCTTTAGATCACTTTGCATCATTTATAAGCAATTAGGGTTTACTTTCTAGGTTGCTCTAGTTTTCTTACTTGCATTTTAGATCTTGCACACACGCAAGGTCTGCAAACACATTACTTTTACAATACAACTTGGCTATTCATGGAGGTGGAAATCACCGAAGTGGGGGTTTGACTAAGGCAAAACCCTATATAGCCGCCCAAACACCTTTTTCAGATATAAGTGCAGGTTTCGAGACTCGGACGACGCTGCAAGTTGCAGATCCGGAAGAAGCAGGTCGAGACAACACCCCACACCAAATTGCAGAGCAAAATACCAGGACAAGGGCATGGGGCGCCCTGGTCCTGTCAGGATAGGGGCCCTGGGCACCCTGGTCCCTAGGACAGAGGCGCTGGGTGCCCTGGTCCTCCTGACAGACAACATTTTAGACAACTTTCCAGAGTGCAAAACAGTGGTTTCAGGTGCAGTTTCAGGTGCAGAATCAGGACAGTGGCACCCGCGCCCCCGTCTCGAACATTTCCACTCAGATTTTGACTCTGGGTATGCATTTGCATTCTTGTCTTATCTTTGTACTTACAGCTTTCCATTGTTTAAGTTCAATTCTGCAATCTTGTTGTTAGCTCATACTTGCATTTCAGGGTTAGGAATTGAACTTGCATAATCTTACCTTTCAATTACAATGAAGGAATAGGAATCCTAATAGGTAGCCCATGGCTCTCTCTTTCACAAAAAGAAGTAGCCAATTGTGTGATACCTCTAGGCTCTTTCGTATTCCGTAATGTGTGACAAGAGGTAGGATTAGGGCATGTTAACCTAGTCTCACTTTTTCCCCCACACATTTTGGTGAACCTGACGTGAATCTATCATTGCTTCTTCTTGCATTGCATTTGTTAGATCTAGATCTAGATTTAGTGTGTTTTCAATTCATTTTCATTAAAAAGAAAAAAAAAGAGAAAAAAAAAAAAAGAGTGTGTTTCTTTGCATTGTGTGTTTAAATTTCATGCAACCTTTCATTTCAAAATGTCAGACTTTTATTTGCAAAATGTTCATGCTTATGATGATTATTATGAGTATAGCCAAGATGAATTAGATGAAGCTTTAGATGAGTTTTTGAACCCTAAAGATGCCAAACCTTCATTTTACCAAAAACTCATAAACCTTGTTACTATGCCATTTCGTTGCGATGAGAAAGATAAGTTGAATGAGTCCTCTCAAGGGTACATTCCTATCAACTCTTCCACTAAATCTAGTAACATGGTTGTTTTCAACAATCCCCTCTATGAGGAGATGTCTCCTGTTGAATCAAAAGATAAACCTTTTAATAGATATGATCATGCTTTGTTGGATGATGCTCTTGATGACTTTGTGGCTTTATCGAAATCTTTAAACAAGAACAAGACTTCTAAATTAGTTAACATGATAAACTTGAATGAGCATAAAAAGCCTCTCTTTGAAGTCCAAGGAGCTTATCCTTCTCCCACCTTTCAAATTCCTAAATCACCTCTCCTTACTGTCCAAGGAGGGTATGATCATGATTCCTTTCGTACTCCGAATAAACCAATCATCACCATGCAAGGAAGAAAACCTGTAAGTCCTTATAGTTATGCCAAGCAAATAACTAGAGAGAGTTATCATGTGGTTGCCCATACTTATCATACCAGAAATAATAGGCAGCCTAGTCCTCCTCCTGTTATTCCAGTTTCTCTTCCAAATCCTCAACCAATTCTTCCACAAGCTCCACGTATTTCACAAGTTCTTAGTAAGGAATATGATCTCATAGAACAACTTAAGGTTACCCTTGCTAAGATATCCCTTTGGGATTTGATTCAAACTTCTTCCGCTCATCATGGAATGTTACAAGATGCCTTGAAAGATTTGAATGTTCCTCCACCGAATACATCTAGTAATATAGCATCTTTGGTTAACTTTGTGATGAATCCCAAAGCTCAAATTGTGTTTACCCAAGATGAGTTGCCTACTAGTGAAATCCAACATCAGTATGATCCCTTGATGATTGTGGTTATCATGAAAGACACTGCTATAAGACGAACACTAGTGGATAATGGCTCTGGTCTCAATGTGTGTAGCATTAATCTTTTGCATAAGATGAATGTGGATACATCCTTAATTGAGCCGGACTCTCATCCTATTCAAGGCTTTGATAATGTGGCTAAAACTTCATTAGGTACTATCACCTTACCCATCACAGTGGGGCTTGTAACTTTGCCTACTCCTATCCATGTTATGTCGGGAAATCTAACATACAACTTGCTACTAGGGAGACCTTGGATTCACAGTATGCAAGCTGTCCCCTCTACATTGCATAGACAATTTAAATTTATCTATAACAATAAGACATATACCTTGATAGGTGATACTAATTTCCAAGCTTGTTTACAAACATCTACTTCCAAAGGGGGTGCTTCTAAGCCGCCCTCGTCTAGTGGTGACTCTTTAAACAAGATACCTATCGATGAGTCCTCGCTCTCTGATGATCAAAATTCTTTGGATGAATCGGGAGCTCCTGAAGAAGACTCTTCTCGACTTGAAACTACACATAAGAAGGATTTTGATCCTGAGAAGGTTCTCGCGGATGACGATTGGGGATCCCTTGATTTTAATCCCACCTTTGTAGGTGAATATAAGGTTCCTTCTAGAGAGCTTAAAGTTGAAAAGAAGGAAGAAGCTAAAAATCAATCAACATTACCTGAGCCTATGAGTAATAATTTTGTGGCCGCTTCTCAAACTTCTTCTCCTCATACCTCTAATTCTGAAGAGTTTGATTCTTTGTCTTATGAAAAACCGCCTTCTCTTTCTGAAATGGCTGATCGTTATGGTCGTGGTTTTCGCATTTTTGCTAAGCATGGGTATCATGGAAATGGTTGTGGTGCTCACGAACAAGGGATAAAAGTTCCTCTAGAGAATAATCTTCACAATTATGCCTTTGGACTTGGCTATAATCCCTGTAAGCGCACTAAAGCTTTTAAGAGACCATGTATTAGTGTTAATACTATTTCTACCTCTCTATCAATGCAACACCCCGAGTACATTGATGAGGATCCTTCATGTGCTTGTGCTTTTGACATTTTCCCTACCGATGATGCTTTAGCTGAATGTTTAGGAGCATATGATACTCTTCCTCATTATCATCACAATAGGGGACTCCCTTATTGTTTGAACACTGAAGCCTACTTTGGAAAAGAGACGGATAACAATGAGATTGTGAAAGAATTCCCTCAGCTAAAGGATACTCCTCCACAAAGTAATCTTCTCATAAGTGACACCACTAATGTTAAGATGGATCCTTGCAATGAAGAAAAAGTTATTAAAATTGGAAAATGTTTGGATGAAGAGGAACAAAAACAATATGAAGATTTATTGCATGAATTCCCCGAGATCTTTGCTTGGACATACTCTGACATGCCTGGTATAGATCCTAAGATTGTTACTCATAATATTGTATTAGTTCTTGATGCTAAGCCCGTGAAACAAAAGATTCGAAAAATGAATCCTAAGGTGGCTCTGCTTGTTAAGGCTGAGATTGAAAAGTTATTGGAGGATGGATTTATCCGCCCTATTGATTATTCCCCATGGATTTCAAATATTGTCACCATGGCTAAACCAGATAATAAAATAAGAATGTGCACTGATTTCCGAGATTTAATAAGGCTTCTTTAAAAGATGATTTCCCTCTTCCGAACATTGACATGATAGTTGATTCTACGGCAGGACATGCCTTGTTATCCTTCATGGATGGTTTTTCAAGATACAATCAAATTTTCATTAACCCTCAAGATCAATTCAAAACTACTTTCACCACTCCTTGGGGTACGTTTTGTTGGATAATGATGCCTTTTGGACTTAAAAATGCCGGTGCAACTTATCAACGAGCGATGACCCTTATCTTTCATGATTACATGCATTAGATTCTAGAAGACTATGTTGATGATGTTTTAGCCAAATCCATTCTTCGCATAGATCATATTAAGATCCTTCATCAAATCTTTGAAAGGATTCGTAAATATCACATGCGCTTGAATCCCCAAAAATGTGGTTTTGGTGTGGATAGTGGAAAACTATTAGGATTCATAGTTTCGCATCATGGGATTGAGGTGGATACTAAGAAAATAAATGCTATTGTCAACATGCCACCTCCTAGAAATGTGTCTCAACTCAAAAGCTTACAAGGAAAAATTCAAGCTATTCATAGGTTTGTATCTCAACTTGCGGATTGTACTTTTCCTTTCACTCAACTTCTCAAAAAGAATACCACTTTTCAATGGAATGAGGATTGTCAGCAAGCATTTGAAGATTTAAAAATGTACTTGGCTAATCCTCCTATCCTTCGACCGGCTGAACCTTCTAAACCCTTCCTTCTTTATACGGCTGCGTCCTCTCATGCTCTTGCAGCATTATTGGCACAACATGATAAAGATGGTAAGGAGTGTCCGGTTTATTATATAAGTCGTACCTTACTCAATTATGAGACCCAATATTCTATGATAGAAAAACAATGCTTGGCCTTGATGTTTGCGACTCAGAAATTGAGACATTATCTCTTAAACTCAGAGGTCCACGTCATGGTAAAGTTTGATCCTTTGAAGCATCTTTTCTCTAAAACTGATTTATCAGGACGCCTAGCTAAGTGGGTTATGATGTTAACTGAATTTGACCTTAAATTTGTTTCAAAAAGGGCAATTAAAGGGCAAGCGTTGACCGATCACCTAGTTGAGGCCCCTTCACCTTTCTCCTTCCCTAACCCTGAGTCTTTTCCTGACGATTTCATCCTTTGTACAGAGAAAGATGAAACTTGGGAGTTATACTTTGATGGCTCTAAGTGTCGTACGGGATCGGGGGCAGGTGTTGTTCTGATTTCTCCTACAAAGAAGTCTATTCCCTTATCTTATCATCTCAATTTCCTATGTACCAATAACATTGCTGAGTATGAGGCTCTTATAGCAGGAATAAAGGCAGCCTTAGCTCTGAATATAAAACACATACATATTTTTGGAGATTCTCAATTGATTATAAGACAAGTAACAGGACAAGTTATCACAATATAAAGACCTTGCTATCTCTTTGTTACAAAAATTTGATTCTTACACCATAGAACCTATTCCTCGAAAAGATAATCGACATGTGGACGCAATGGCATGTGTGGCTTCTCTTGTATCTTTAGAGGACCCTGTGGTTGATCTTAAATTTGTTATTCACAACCTTACTTCTCCAGCTATTGTAGATGATTCCAGCCTGGTGACATGTTGCGACTTCATAGACTCAAATGAATGGTACTCGCATATCGTAAGATACTTGACTGATGGTACCTTTCCTGATTCCGCCAATAGGAACACCAGGGCTAGAGTTCACAAGTTGTCTGCTAGGTATATCATTCTTTCTAATGTTCTTTACCGAAGGGGTTATAACGGTCTTCTCCTTCACTGTCTTAACAAATCAGAAATCCCTATTGCTCTTGAAGAGGCGCATTCAGGTGCCTGTGGGGGGCATTTTGGAGGTAAATCCTTGGTTAAAAGATTACTTTGTATGGGATATTATTGGCAAACTATGCAACAGGATTCTTTTTCATTTGTTAAGAAATGTCATCAATGTCAACAACACAATAATTTGATTCACGCTCCTGCCCAAGAACTCCGTTCTCAGGTAGCTTCTTGGCCTTTCTCTGCATGGGGGTTGGATCTCATCGGTAAAATCTCTCCTCCTTCATCTCAAGGACATATTTTCATTATAACCGCAAAAGATTACTTTACAAAGTGGGTAGAAGCTGTTCCTCTTCACTCCACTACAGCTGAAGTGATTTGTCGATTTCTTCTAGAAAACATTATTTCTTGATTTGGGATACCTTCCACTATAATCTCTGATAATGGGACATCATTTAAGAATAAAGACATGAAGCAATTCCTCAAGAAATATCATATCAAGCATCGATTTTCTACACCATACTATCCTCAATCAAACGGTCAAGCCGAATCATCCAATAAAATAATCAAACAAATTCTTCGCAAAACCATGAACAAGCATGGTAAGGATTGGAGTACTCAGCTAATCTATGCTCTTTGGGCCTACCGAATGAGTGTACGAATTGCCACAGGAACTACTCCTTATAATCTTGTTTATGGTGCTGATGCTATTATGCCTTTAGAATTAGAGATTCCATCACTTCGAGTTTCTCTCAAGGGTATAATAGATAATGACTCCTATAGAGAACAAAGACTTCAACAGCTTGAGATGCTTGATGAACAGCGTATAAATGCTCTTGAGCATATTCAAGCATATCACAAAACTCTACAACGAAACTATAATGATAAGGTTATTCAACATTCCTTCTCAGTGGGTGACTTAGTGCTCTATGAGAATCAGCGCAATGTGAATGCCTTCCCTGAAGAAAAGGGAAAGTTCAGTCCTAATTGGCTTGGACCATATATCGTTATTGAAGATTATGGATCAGGTGCTTACAAAATAGCGGATGCAGATGGTACGCCTCTTAAAGACCCTATAAACGCTATGCACTTGCGTAGATACTATGCTTAATTCCTCATTCCTTATCATTTATCTATTTCCTTTCTCACTTCTTCAAAATTGGATAATATGTTAGCATATCTTTGTTAGAGCAAATGGAATTAAATGATGTTTTGTTTAATCTATATTGCTTCGTTCCTAACAAGCGTGTTTCTTTACTTTATAGTTTGTCTTGAATTCATTTTATGTAAATTGCAAAAGATTTACATTTTTCATTATGTTGACATATTATACAATGTTTTTATGTGTTAAGTTGAATCATGTCATGTTGTGTTTAAATTCAAATTAAATCACATTGGTTATATGATTCGTAGGCTTAATACATACTTTCTTCCTTATCATCAATATAGTACTTGATCAAATATTTTGATTCACACATGTATCAATTTAATCATGGAGCATTGAGAAATCAATCACATGGAAATTAAATTAAGAACATACATGTACATCTACCAAATGTATTAACTTTAATCACAATACACATTGTTTAGGCATTAAAGATAACACGTTTGAAACAAAGAAGCATGTATATATATATATATATGTGTGTGGATCAATATACAAAGGTAGGTCACTACACATCCAAAATATGACCTACCCTACATCATAAGATCATCTCCTATCCCTAGGGCTGGTGGCTGGAGAGTGACGACTAGATGCTCCCTCCTGATCCGGCCGTGCAGGTGGACCCATGGGGGTATACCATGATATAGATCGTGAATGGCTCTGAGAGGAACTCCTACGATCCCTATCCATAAGGATAGCGTGATACGAGGTAGCCTCGGCCTGAGCTGCTGCTAGATCATGCTGTGCTCGCTGAAGGTCCTCTGATAGGGCCTGCTCTCTCTCCCTCCATATCTCTACCTGTACTCGAAATGGGGAAAACAAATCATCATGCCAACCCGCGTTCCCTTGAGGTCTATAAGCAACCTGTGAGGAACTAGGGATCTGCGCTGTCGTAGAGATATCTGTCACTACTTGCTGGATCAAGGAGCGCCACTCCTGCACATTAGCTGTAGCAGTAGAACAGATTTTGTGTTAGTACCATTTTATATCATCAAATCATCAATCAATCAATATAAATCTACTATACCTGGATCTCCCTCATGCCAGTAGGGATCATGATATGGTAGCATCTGTGACTGGGAACTACTAGGCTCCCCGCACTCGAGCGATCTATGTACGATAGGTGCAGGTCTCCGTAGGGGAATAACGGGAGGATCTAAGGCTACGGTATCATCTCTTGAATGGTGAGGAGCTGCATCTGACTCCTCCTCATCATCTCTATCCTCATCTGCATCCTCATCCTCATCTGCATCCTCATCCTCATCTGCATCCTCATTCTCCTCATCATCATCTCTCTCCTCCTCCTCGTCATCCTCATCCTCCTCCTCCTCGGCACTAGGCTGATCTCCTATAGGTGGATCAGGACCTCTTGCCTCCTCATGATCCTCTCCCTCCTCTGGCTCCTCTGATCTGGATCCCTGATCCTCATCTCGATCTCCATGCCTCCACGGACCTAGATGGCCTGTCGGGTGATTTGGTGGAAAGATAGGCCCTGGGTATGATCTCATAAACCAGGAATGATACCTGCGCTGTGCCCCGAGGTCTGCAGCATAATCAGTGACCACATCCTGATCGGACCCCTCTATATCTGTGATCTTGATATCGTCTATCGTCGGTCTCGCTACTACTCTGGGTTTGGGAAGGACTCGTGAGTGTCGAGTATAGATGGGCACATCGGCTGGGACACACTGCTCTAGCCCGAACTGCCTCCGTACTCGGTCAAAGTAGAATGGGACTATGATGTGTGGATATCATCCTCTTAGTAGGCGGTTCCTCTGTAGGCATGCTAACTGTCTCTCCATCCCATCCCATCTGTGCATCCGCAGATATGGTCTCCACACGGTCACCTCGACTGTCAATCTGTCAACTATCACTCTCCAATATAATAGATCTCCAAATCTCCACTCGCTGGTAAGTGGATAAGAAAATACCCTAGGTCGCTCACTAGCCATACTCATCGGATAGCCGACAGGCCTGGTGCATGTAAAGTGCTCAAATATCCACACCTGCATAAGTGTACATGTCATCAAGCTGCAACCCTGTCCAAAAACATACTCCTCGAGGTCGTGATAGAGATGTGCAAGCATACTCCGACCCTAGGCATATACTCTCCTGTGTCTCTCGATAGCCTTGATACACCACGTGAGACCCCCATGCATGTGTGTACCTCGCCCATTAGGGCAGACAGCTAGTGCAATGATGGCTATCATAAGACGTCTCATGAGGGGCACCTCTCCTGTAGGGTGTAAGAGTCAGCTGACCATGATACAACCTCTCATCTCGCTCGGCATGACTCTCCCTATGCAATATACCTGCTCCCTTTAATAATCCTCTACTGACTGATCGGTCGCATATGTCACGGTAGCTCCTCTGATCGGTAGGCGAAGAATGCGGTACACATCCTCAAGTGTCACCGTCATCTCCCCTACTGGAAGCTGGAATGTGCATGTGTCAGGATCCCATTGCTCCATGAGTGCCATCAGCATCGCGGGATGAAATCGGATGGCTCGCATAAGAATCATAGACCACAAACCTACTATCGACAATGTGTCTCTCTCTGCCTGAGTAAGTCGGGGAATCTGATCTCGCAAACTGCGAAGAATCTGCCCCGCCGTGTGCTCTCTCATGTACGGGAGACCCTGCATCACAAAAACATAACTATAATCAGTATTCAATCATCAAAAATCATTCATGCAAACTGTCGAACATTGTATGCTGACCCTGGCATCTCTCGCCAGGTCCTGATTGGGACCATGGCGCCCTGTCAGGGACCATGGCGCCCTAAAGGGACCATGGCGCCCTGTTAGGGACCATGGCGCCCTGAGGGGACCATGGCGCCCTGAAGGGACCATGGCACCCCATAGGGACCATGGCGCCCTGTGTGGGACCCATGGTCAGGTTCCAGAACCCGTAAACGATCACAGAAAGTCAAAATGCAGAAAATCAAAAGTCAAAGTTCAGTCAACTCACCTCGTCAAGTGGCTCGTCGTCGATCACGGCCTGTCGCATGATCTCAATCCTTGTGGGACGCTCCGGTCACATGAAGGCATGATGATGGCTATGTGGGCTTCGCAGCAATGAACAGTACTCAGAATCAACAAAGTGACAAGTACAAATGTCACTTTCAAAGGTATATACTTCCATTCTTTTACATTGACTTTCAAAACCCTAATTTTCCTCTATCACTCATTTCATCATAACTTGAGTTTGGGAGATGCGATTTTTGAACTGTTTGTTGTGTAGGAATCATATTTTCACTCCCCTACTCTCAGAATGTTCCAAAAAGTGCTCTGATGAAGCCTTTTCAGTGAACATCCCTCATCAATACTCCCTTACACAATTTGTCGTAAGTAAACATGCTACCCTGTTTCACCTCCCTAATAAGCAAGTCGAAATAGGGGGGGCATATAGCTACTCGTAAATTTCATCACCTTCCTTAGTAAGCATTAGGTGATTTTGTGATCTAACGTGTGTTTTGTAGGGTGCGGTTCCTAACTGTGTACTGCAGATACCGCTAGGGGCTTCGTCCGACAACTTATGGATATATCCTTTTTCAAATGATGGTTACTTTCTGTACTTTAGCTTGCATATGCACGTAGTACTCATATGACCGCTAAAGTGGGGGCTAAATGTAACGTCATAAATTGTACGCACTTACTAAGGTAGTACAATTTAACACCTAGTTTAGCACCCGCCTTGGTGCAGTTGCATTTTGCATTACATTTCCCCTTTAGCACTTAATTAATCAAATTAATTAGGTCTAAAGGTTCTATTTCATCATCTTCTACATCATAAAGTCGGGCCCTTCCATTAAAGCGTGCCCCTTTCATTTTATTCTTCCAATACATCATCTAATCAAAAAAACCCTAATTAGGCCCTATTCTGAGCTTGGGGGCTTAATTTCGGGGGTCATAACATCTCGAAATCACCTGTAACTTTGGGATTCTCTCTAAAATCATCATATCTAACGGCCCTGAAAATTTGGTGAAAAGTTGTCGGGACCGTGGCGCCCGGAGTGCACACGGTCCCGGACATTTTTCCCAAAATTTTAGGAGCGCGATCCAATCATAAAATAAAGCTTAACCCCAAGAAATTGGCGGGATAGTCAATCTCTAGGTCGGCCAAAAGACGAAATTGCGACCTAGGGTTTCATACATAAGAGCTCTCTTTCTTCATTGGAAGGGATCCGAATTTTGTTTTCAGGAACCTCATATGCAGCAAAAGAGCAGATCTTTGAAGACTTCAACAACATTCAACATCCCTCTATCAAGCATTTATCAAATCCATTCATCCATTTAGGGCTTGGAAGACATTGAAGAACAATTGGAGATTACCGACTGAAGATTGGCTTGTACCTCTCCCTTGGGGGTTGGGTATGATTTCATGTTGTTTTCATGTCTTTGCATAAGCTTCAATATCTCATTTATTCATGCTTTAGATCACTTTGCATCTTGATTTAGAGCATTTACATTATCATTTATAAGCAATTAGGGTTTACTTTCTAGGTTGCTCTAGTTTGCTTACTTGCATTTTAGATCTTGCACACACACAAGGTCTGCACACACATTACTTTTACAATACAACTTGGCTATTCGTGGAGGTGGAAATAACCAAAGCGGGGGTTTGACTAAGGCAAAACCCTATATAGCCGCCCGAACACCTTTTTCAGATATAAGTGCAGGTTTCGAGACTTGGACGACGCCGCAGGTTGTAGATCCAGAAGAAGCAGGTCGAGACAGCACCCCACACCAAATTGCAGAGCAGAATACTAGGACAGGGGCATGGGGTGCCCTGGTCCTGTCAGGACAGGGGCGCTGGGTGCCCTGGTCCCTGGGATAGAGGCGCTGGGCGCCCTGGTCCTCCTGACAGACAACATTTTAGACAACTTTCCAGAGTGCAAAACAGTGGTTTCAGGTGCAGTTTCAGGTGCAGAATCAGGACAGTGGCGCCCGCACCCCCATCTCGAACATTTCCACTCAGATTTTGACTCCGGGTACGCATTTGCATTCTTGTCTTATCTTTGTACTTACGGCTTTCCATTGTTTAAGTTCAATTCTGCAATCTTGTTGTTAGCTCATACTTGCATTTCAGGGTTAGGAATTGAACTTGCATAATCTTACCTTTCAATTACAACGAAGGAATAGGAATCCTAATAGGTAGCCCATGGCTCTCTCTTTCACAAAAAGAAGTAGCCAATTGTGTGATACCTCTAGGCTCTTTCATATTCTGTAATGTGTGACAAGAGGTAGGATTAGGGCATGTTAACCTAGTCTCGCTTTTTCCCCCACATAGATAGTGGATGTGGGAGAAGTTGGGGTAGCAAACTTGAATGCCAATTTTGATTTTTCTTTAGTGTGCAAGTCTCGTACGAGTGACTTGGGAATCCACATGGTTCTTAAATTTTCATTCTTTTGTGATACTTTAGAATTCATTTCCTCGATGTAAGACTTGGGAAGCCATACACATTTTGAATTTTCTTCTTTCTTTGTGGGCCTTTGTGGCCTTTTGGAAATTTATTTCTTTTGTAGTGTCTTGGAATGCATTGCTTCTATAAGCATCTTAGGGATCCATATGGTTTTTGAAATTTCTTTCTTTTGCTCAATGGGCCTTTGTGGCCTTTTGTATATCTCTTTTTCTTTTTGGATCACATTTTGCTTTGGTTTTACACATCGATTAGATGGGACATGCTGATCATTAAATGCATGTGGATTGTTTGACTCATGACTTTTATGCTTGGCATCCAAATTTATTGGAAAAGGAAAAGAATGTATAGATAGATAGGAATGATATGAAGTTATTTTGGATGGATGGAAGATGCTCAAAAGATGTGTACCTTTGTTGATCTCGCATAAGGGATAGAGGGATATAGGGACTTAAAATAGATGGAAGGGATGAAGGGGAAGGCGTGTATTTGGATTTAACTAGAGAAATGTAGGATTTTTGAGGGGTGACAACATCTTGAGAGTGAGCAATGTAGCCATTATAATCAAGATTTTATTTTATATCAGGGGATTCTAATATACCATGTTCATGAATGTCTAACCCTTTTCTTTGATAATTCATGCTTTGGAAGATCTTTTTAACAAAGGGTTTCTTCTTACTTTTGATGCTAGAGGCAAGTCCATTTTGAGGTGCAGGTGGCTTGCAAGGAATGATAGGATCATAAGAGGGATTTATGGGCATGATAGAATCTTTGGGAAAACATGGAGAATTATGACAAGGGAATAAAGGGATACTTTGATCTTGACATGGAAGAGGACCATGGGATAGAGTAGGAAGGGTGTTTGACACTTCATTTTGAATAGGATCATTTGAAAAGGTGGACAAGGCATCATGATCTTGCTTAGGAAGTGGATTAGGAATGGGATTGGGAAGGATGATTTTCTCTTGAGATGGAAGGGGGTCATCTTGGAAGAAATGGAAAGGTATAAGAGGATCATCATGGTATTCTAGGGAGGTAGGATCTTTTTTAACCATTGGATGGGATTGGATAGTTTTGGTGTCTTGATCTTGATTTATGATAGGACTTGTTTCTTCATTCTTCAGATTATCCTCTTGACATGGAGCCACTTCTAAGGAAGGGCTAGTGTTTTCGATATGAATGAGGGATTCTTGGAAGGTGTTCATGTTTTTGCATGATGGGGAAGAATTTTTGATAGGGCCTTCTGGAGTGGGTATACTTAGAATTGGAGTGTACGATGGCATAGGATCTAAGATATCTGAATTGTATAAAGGATTTATATGAAAAAAAGGATTAGCGTGGATTTGTACTATTGATAGCCCTTGAGAATAAACATGAGACGTTTCACCATTAGGTTCATTATTTGAAGGTGAAGGTATGGATTGTTTTTGAGAAGTTTTAGGAGATGAAGGCATCATGGAAGAGATGGAGGCCACATATGGAGCCTTGCTAGACATAGGTGTATTATTTTGATCATGCTTGGTAATGACATCTAGTTTCTCCTTAGGTGAATCATTATGATCTTCAATTTCAATAACGCCATTATCAAGGCGGTCTTGAATTTTATGTTTTAATTCCATGCACATTGAAGTCTTATGTTTGTTATGTCTATGATATTCACAATAATTACTCAAAAATTCACATCCCCATATGGTCTTGTTGGGCAATATGATAAGATTGTGCTCAAGAAGCTCTTTCAAAGTTGACTCAATAGATTGCCCCAAAGGTGTAAAATGTCTATCTAAGGGATATTTGGAAGAAATGTCCTATTTTCTTGGTGAAGGACTCATGTGATCTTTCTTGAGATTTGACTTTTGATTTTCAATTATTTGTTGTTCCATCTTATATAGTCGTTTTAGCATTCCTTGAAGTTTGTCACTGTTGATATCATGAATTTGTTTCTCAAAAGGTGTCATTGATTCATTTTGTTGAACTTGAATGTCATATAGTTCTCTCTTGAGATCTTGAATTTGTTGGGCCAAAGTAGCCATGGATATTTATGATAGTTCTGATCTTTGTCCTAGGACAATGTATGAGACTCTAGGTATGATGCAAACCCTAAAGTGTGAAGGGGGGACTATATGATATGAGTGAGATTAGGATGTGATAAAGATCAATGTAAAAATGTAATCTATGTGACATGATTGAGATTGGAATGTGCCAAAGGATTGATGCAAAATGCAATCTATATGATAGGAAAGTGATGTGTAGCTAAACCCTAAATGGGATATGAGAATGAATGATGCTTGATGCAAGGACTAAGGATACTCTAGGTCTGAAAATATTTACAATGTGGGATTTGACTTGTGCTATGATGGATAGACACAAGGATAAGTTATCAAAGAGAGGGCATGCTATGATAGGATATGATGAACTCCAAGCGAAATACCAACTCAAAGACACTGATAGATTCCCTAACTCAAGGAAGATGCACCTCAAGTGATAAGGGGGATTGATGATCAAAAGTTGATGTCATACCTAAGATGAGAAATCCTAAGTGCGAGCAACGTTTTTGGTTTTTTTTGGATTTTTGATTTTTTTTGGATTTTGGTATGCAAATAATAATGAAATGCTAGGACTAATGATGAAATGACCAAAGGAACTTGTGCAGGGTTTAAGGTTATGTCCTAAAGGAATGATGGAAGGCTATGCAAAGATTATGGGTATGATCTAAGGGGATTATGCATGGGTTTGATCTAGGGGGATAGGCAAAGACTAGGTCTGATTAAATAAGATATGCAAGGATGAAAGGTGCAACTAGGTGAAGACTATGCAAGGATTGAAAAGGGTATACGAAACTATAATGATGTGACTATGTGAGGACCTAAAAGATTAGAACTTCAAAAGCGATGTCTCAAGAGATTTGAAATGAT